>NW_026562508.1:0-517500 GCF_027474105.1 Poeciliopsis prolifica | reverse complement strand
TGTCCTTCATTTCCTTTCTTTGGTGAAGAGTTGGTCAGTAGTTTTCTAAACCTACTGAAGGAAATCGAACTTTTTTAAACGATATACAGTGTGAATAGGATTTAGTTTGAGTTCAACTGTTTTTCTTAAGCAGTTAAAAAACTTACTCCACTTAAGAAACTGACATGTCAACCTCTATTAATAGAAAATTATTTTCTTTGCTATATTCAACTCAGACACAAAAATACACAGATATCCCGCAAAACTTCATAAATCATCCCTCAAGACATGTTATTTACTTCTGAGATGTCATTTTTCACTTTGAGTAGAAAAAAGAAATATGGAAATACAAAAGCTGAGTCCATCTGCAAACATGTCTGCAATTAGAAAACTGAACTTATAGACCCAGCAAGCTTTTGGAGGAGCTAATTGCCAGGAAACGAAAAGACAGTACACCTCCCCCAAACAAGGGAGGTTGTTTGGGGGAGGTGTATTGTCTTGTTTGTTACAACCTCCCCCAAACAAATGGGAAGGTTGTAACAAACAAAAAACACCAGGTACATCAAGGGAGACATGAAAGCATGAGGGTAGGAATTTTCAATTAAAATGTCTTGCAAGAAGAAAATGTAGAAACAAAAATTTGTCACTGAACCATAAAAATAATTTAAAGAAAAATAAATTATATACAAAGAATCTGAACACATACTTTGACTAACACCTAAAAAAATGCAAATTATGCATAGAGAAGCTGTCATGCACTCTGGATGAATTGATGAAAGTGGGTTTTAGAGATGAATTCTGGATTTTTACATTCATTAATGAAAGATAACACCCAAAGTTCTGTTTCCATCCCAGCTGAACATGAAAGGCATTGCCATGCAGAGACCTTTGGAGAGGCAGAGGCTCAGAGTTAAAAAAAAAACCCAGCATTGTATAAGATCTTAAAATACGGTACAGCAACATGGCAACAACCCATATTAATCAAGAATCTAATTGGATCCGACTACATCATTGCCATCATGTGGGGAAATGCCAAGCAAATGTAATATATTTTCCCCAACATGAATAATGTGATTGATTTTAAACTTGGCCAATAACCAGATCTCCCTCTCACAGACTCCATTTTATCTATATCTAAACATGTTAGTGATGCTGAGGTTCTTAGTAGGATAGGTAGGGTTCTCTCTAAGGCCCCATATTACCTTGGGCCGGCCCTGCATGAACCACTGCTGAGATGAGTACCTCTGGAATCTACCTGCAATCCCCTGGTTGCCGCTGTCAGTCCACCGATGCTTTGGGGGCATTTTGATTCATTAATTGTGGCATGTTTGGCTTTAAGCTTTGGTTTTAATTATTTAAAGTTTATTTTGTGAACTCTAAATACTCTGGACCGAATCTGCCTTTAATACTTGAGGTTCTGCATTAACTTCTATTTATAGTCGCTCACATCCAGCCCAGATCCCGTCAGCAGCGGCTTTAACCCGCCTGGTAGTAACAATAAGGAGAAGCAGAGCCAAAGGTCAGCAGGTGGTACCGGGTGGTACCAGATGGTACCAGATGGTACCGGGACTTTGAGCAACTCGTGGTGACAGTCATAGTGCTGTGTCTTATGTCAGAATGTCTGATATAAAGAAACATCATATAAAAATATTAATCCATTAATCAATCAAAAATACTCAAAAGACGTGAAATGACCCAAAGACATTTTACTACAGTTTATGGTTTTCTTAAATATAGAAGCCACGCCTCCTCCTTTTTTATGTTTTCTGTTCTCACTTAAAAAATTGTAGTCAGGAGGCGCTGATTCAATGAGTACAATTTGGTCATTATTGTCATTCAACCATGTTTCTGTCAGAAACATAACATCAATATTATACTCAGTGATGAAATCATTAATTAATAGCTTTAGCACAGAGTGATCTGATATTTAAAAGAGCTACTTTAAGTGGCTTGGAGGCCAAAAGATTTTCAGTCTGAGGTTCCTTTAGGCAGGGGATCACTCTGAGGTTTGAATTAGGACCGCTGTGTTTCATATTTCTGTTTTTTGTCAGTTTTCTTGTAGTGATCCGGACAGGTAATGTCCTGTTCTGCAGAACCCGGGGGCCAGACACATTCTGGATGGAGACAGGTGTAAAAATAATATCTGGTCCCCAGCCTCAGACCTCAGAAACATAGAGTGATGGATCCTCTGGGAAGTCAGGGGCAGGTGGCTTAAATGTAGTGAGGTCTGCTACGTGAGCGCTAAGGAGAGACCTGCGAACCTGCTGATTCATTAGATATAAAAATATTTTTTTATATCTGTCGGTTTGACCGACTCAGACTTCCTGTAGAACTGGGCATTTGGCAGCCTGATTAAGTTAAAGTCAGAAGTTTTCTCTGCAGCTGAAGCATTTCTGTGCTTAGGGGCGAGGCGGGTTTTTTCCTGAGTTTGTGAGGACAATTATGAAAATATAAATAGAAACAGTTGTTTTAATTCAACATCAGACCAACATTTTTATTCACAAACCAGTGTATAAAAAATATTCTTGCCAATAATTTGATAGTTAGAGGTACAGATCAGAGCCCCTCCTCCTCACCATGGACCCGGAGTCTGAACAACATGAAGGGAGAAACTGAGTCATTGTTAGACTGAGGGCAGCCAGACTAGTTGATTTTCTGAGGGGCGCAAGCAGGCCTTCTGACATAGAGATTAAAAAAACATTTTTTTACATTTAAAAAAGAAAAAAGAAAAAAACTCAAAAAGGGGCAGAGGCACAAGCCCCCTTTGCCCTCCCCTCTGCACGTGCCTGATGAAAGGACTGTAAAAATCAAATTCCCACAGTTGTTAACATGGAATGAAATGTCTGCCAGCTCTTCTTTGCAGTTCGTATGATGAGAGATCAGGAGGGCCCCGTCATCATGTGGGCACCTGATCTGCTGCAGGTGTTTTAGCTCACCTTTCCTCATCAGGTGGAATATATTAGGATCTGGATGCCAGGACTTTCATGCTTACACAAAAGGATGTGTGGCAATAGAAATATTTATTCAGGAGTTTAAAATATGAATTTCCAAATGCTTCTCATATCAACTGTTTTTACAGCTGAGACGGTGGCAGTCATAATAAGCTTGAAGTGAGTAGAAGAGATTCAACTAGACAGGGTGGTGGTGTGCATGGATTCCAAAGTAGTAGTCCTCAGGGTAAAGAAAACAATAGGAAAGACTAAATATTAGAGATTCAGCACCATTTATTTAGGTGACACAAGGTGACATTCCCTTGCACATTTTCTTTCTCCACAGTGATTTTTGTTAAGGCTTGGAGCCTTAACAAAGGCTCCAAGCCTTTGTTAAGGCTTGGAGCCTTAACAAAGGCAAGTTTGTTTGTCTGTTGATCATTTATATCCAGGTCAATTTTGCAGTTGTTATGCTGTACCCTCCAAAAGCCAAAGTTAGACATTTAGACATTATCTAAATCATACATCTAAATATCTAAAACATGACTGTTATTCAAAGCTTTTCTCAGACATTTTCTGTTATGTCAAAATTTATTGAAGGCTATATAATAAAAAGCAATTCAGGAAAGGAGGGCATTGTTCCACAATTAATGACTGATTTATTCTGACCAATTAATATAAAAGAACTTAAATACGAGCTCAGAGGATAAGAACCACCCGCGGTGGTTGAGAAGGGAATTTGTTTTTCTTATATGTATATATAAATAATATATATTATATATATATATATATATATATATCTTTCTCCTAGATACTTGGCTATAAGAGCAAGCATGAGACCCAATACCCACCATGGAAAAGACGGTTAGAGGCTAAAATCAAGGTAACAAGGAGGGAAGTGAGCCAACTGTCAGAGCTCCACAAGGGTACAATGAAAAGACCAGTACCCAGAAAGTACAGGCAGATGCCCATACCTGAAGCACTTGAAACTGCCAAACAGAGGCTCCAAGCCTTGGCCAGTCGCCTAAAGAGATACACAAGGGAGAATGAATCCAGAAGGATTAACTGGCTCTTCTCCACTCAACCAGCTAAGGTGTACTCTCAATGGCAGGGTAATAACAACAGAGCAGACCCACCAAGGCTGGAGACGGAACAATACTGGAAAGGCATATGGGAAAGGGAGGCGTCCCACAACAGCAATGCACAGTGGCTGATCTCTCTACGAGAGGACCACAGCAACCTCCCTGAGCAAGCCCCGGTAACCATCACTGTGACAGATGTTCAACAAAGAGTCTCAGGTATGAAAAACTGGACAGCACCAGGGCCTGACATGATCCATGCCTACTGGCTAAAGAAACTCACTGCTCTCCATGAGCGACTGGCAGCCCAAATGAACCAGCTGCTACAAAGTGGGACTCACCCTGAATGGTTAACTGAAGGGCGGACAATCCTAATCCAGAAGGATCCATCAAAGGGTCCAGTCCCACCCAACTACCGACCAATAACTTGCCTCTCCACAACCTGGAAGCTCATGTCAGGCATCATAGCGGCCAAGATAAGCAAACACATTGATAAACACATGAGCACGGCACAGAAGGGTATCGGTGTAAATACCAGAGGAGCCAAACACCAACTCCTCGTAGACCGCACAGTTGCCCGAGACTGCAAAACCCGACACACCAACCTGTGCAT
Organism: Poeciliopsis prolifica; assembly: GCF_027474105.1. Classification (NCBI taxonomy): domain Eukaryota; kingdom Metazoa; phylum Chordata; class Actinopteri; order Cyprinodontiformes; family Poeciliidae; genus Poeciliopsis; species Poeciliopsis prolifica. The sequence goes on along the minus strand of NW_026562508.1, from coordinate 512,899 downwards.
GGCTTGGATCAATTACAAGAAAGCCTATGACTCAATGCTGCATACTTGGATCATTGAATGCCTAGAGATGTATAACATCAACAGGATTCTGAGAGCCTTCATTGCAAACTCGATGAAGCTGTGGAAAACCACCCTTGAAGCCAACCGCAAACCCCTTGCACAAGTGTCCATCAAATGTGGCATATACCAAGGAGATGCTCTGTCCCCGCTACTGTTCTGCATAGGCCTGAACCCCCTCAGCCAAATTATCAACAAGACTGGCTACGGATACCGACTCAAAAATGGGGCCAACATCAGTCACCTCCTCTACATGGATGACATCAAGCTGTACGCCAAGAGTGAGCGAGACATCGACTCACTGATCCACACCACAAGGATCTACAGCACTGACATTGGGATGTCATTCGGACTAGAGAAGTGTGGTCGGCTGATCACAAAGAGGGGGAAGGTGATCCGCACAGAAGGAGTCTCACTCCCACAAGGAACAATAGCAGACATAGAGGACAGTTACAAGTACCTAGGTATACCACAAGCAAATGGCAACCTCGATGAGGCCACAAGGAAAGGAGCCACAGCTAAATACCTCCAACGAATAAGGCAAGTCCTGAGAAGCCAGCTCAATGGCAAGAACAAAATCCGTGCGATAAACAGCTATGCCCTGCCAGTAATCAGATACCCTGCTGGAATAATTAGCTGGCCAAAGGAGGAGATAAAAGCCACAGATATTAAGACTAGAAAGCTACTAACCATGCATGGAGGGTTCCATCCCAAATCCAGCACCCTGAGACTTTACACGAGCCGCAAGGAAGGAGGCAGAGGACTAGTGAGTGTGAGAACCACTGTCCAGGACGAAACAACTAAGATCCATAAATACATCAGGGACAAAGCCTCAACAGACAATGTGCTCAGTGAATGTCTCAGACAACAGGGAACGGAGGTTGAGGTGCCAGAGATACCATCATGGGAGGACAAGCCCCTACATGGGATGTACCACCAGCAAATAACCCAAGTGGCTGATATCAGTAAATCCTACCAATGGCTGGAAAAAGCTGGACTCAAGGACAGCACAGAGGCCCTCATCCTGGCCGCCCAGGAACAGGCCCTAAACACCAGAGCAATAGAGGCCCAGATCTACCACACCAGACAAGACCCAAGGTGTAGGTTGTGCAAGGAGGCCCCTGAGACAGTCCAGCACATCATAGCAGGGTGCAAGATACTGGCAGGGAAAGCGTACATGGAGCGACATAACCAAGTGGCAGGCATAGTGTACAGAAACATCTGTGCAGAATATGGACTGGAAACCCCGAGATCAAAGTGGGAAACACCCCCAAAGGTGGTGGAGAACGCCAGAGCTAAGATCCTGTGGGACTTCCAGATCCAGACAGACAAAATGGTAATGGCGAAACAACCAGACATTGTCGTAGTGGATAAACATCAGAGGAAAGCCGTTGTGGTTGATGTAGCAATACCAAGTGATTGCAACATCAGGAAAAAGGAGCACGAGAAACTGGAGAAATACCAGGGCCTCAGGGAAGAACTGGAGAGGGCCTGGAAGGTGAAGACCACAGTGGTGCCTGTGGTCATCGGGGCCCTCGGGGCAGTAACCCCCAAACTGGAGCAGTGGCTACAACAGATCCCAGGAACAACATCAGACATCTCAGTCCAGAAATGTGCAGTCCTTGGCACAGCCAAGATACTGCGCAGAACCCTCAAGCTCCCAGGCCTCTGGTAGAGGACCCGAGCTCAGAGGATAAGAACCACCCACGGTGGGTGAGAAGGGAATTTTTATATATATATATATATATATATATATATATATATATATATATATATATATATATATATATATATATATATATATATATATATATATATATATATATATAGGCTATATATATATGTGTGTGCGTGTGTGTGTCGGTATGTGTGGCCGTGTGTGTGTATCTCCAAAACATTGTATAGATACAAAGCCAGAAAAGGTGAACAACACGTCTCAGGGTGAGAATCACATAGAGAGCATTGTGTTAATATCCTTTTTGAATTGTAGCATGTAGGGAATAACTGCCCAGTATTTGTGTATAATTTGTAGGATGCCTCTCTAATTTTATTAGTTATTACAAATTTATATGGAAACATCCAGACTTTTGTCCTATTTATATTTTTAATATTACGTGACAAGTATAAAATTACATATGAGGCAGTAACAATATGTTTTTAAAACAGAACACTAATACCTTGATTTATATCTGCTTGTGGATGCAATGAGAAACATATTTTGCCTAAAGGACAATCGGTAATTGAAGACAGGGGAGATAATAATCCAGGAGACGGTATAAGTGTCCTCTTAAAGAGTAGGCTCTTATATTATAATTTGGTATCGTAAATACACATAATTGTCCCTTCCGGCATGTCGTACACATTCCCACGAAACATAACAAGTACACTGACCAATCACATGCTGACATTTATTCCGTGTTTTGGGACTTGTCAGGTGTGATTGGTTGTGGACTGAAGCAGTGATCTTACGAGCAGAGGCTGAGCAGACCGGTGTGAGAGCGAGCTGCAAACATGGAGAGCTTGTGGTCGATTCGGTGGAAGCTGCTGCTGTTGCCGTTGCTGCTTCTGCTGCTGTTGTTTGACTGCGAGGGGAGAGAGTCGGAGTTAAACTATGTGACCTGCGGCTCGCTGGTCAAACTGCTCAACACCCGACACAACGTCCGTCTACATTCACATGATGTCAAATACGGCTCAGGTAACCGCAGGCCCAAATGTAAAAACAAAGTATTGACCAGAAAAGCTATGAAGATGTTGTTTTAACTTTGTAAAGCTTTCACACACAGCTTTCTGTGTGTGAAAGCTTTACTAAGCTCAAAGGCTCCAGAGCGCCTCACAGTTAATAGCTGAACAATAACAGAGCTTCTCATGCACATTGAATAACATGCTTCATTCTAAGATCTGTTCAAGCTGATTTTATGCAAGACCAAAAGAGATTTCTTAAAAATGTTCAGCTCTTGTTTTGTAAAAGCTCAGCCTTGTTGTCAATATTGCATGAATGAAAAATTATCAGCTGAACTGGTTTAATGTTTTATCACTACTGTGATAGTGGTATAATTTTGTATTTGTGATTGAATTTGTTTTCGCCTCCTGCCATCTTCAGTCATTACCATGCCATGATGTTTATTTAGCTCTACAGGAATCAGTATAATTTCAGATTAGTGTCCTAATTTTGAAAGACTTATGGACGGATGGATGAACGAATGTATTAATGAGATGATTAGATAACCTGCTATGCTGTAGATGTTTTACAGGCCAGTTTTACAGATACAAATGCATTTAATTTAGTTAAATCTAAAACAAGGTTGTATTTAATGTTGTCCTCAGTGTGGCGCTGTTGCATCACAAACCCTTTTTTGAAAGTTTTTTTTAAATAACTTTATCGGGGAAAAAATAATCACTACAGAACAGTTTCTCTCTCTCTCTTTTCTCTCTCTCTCTTTCTCTCTCTCTCTCTCTCTCTCTCTCTCTCTCTATATATATATATATATATATATATATATATATATATATATATATATATATATATAGATATGGTGCATGAATGTGTGTGGCGCAGTTGGTAGCACCATTGCTTTGCAGCAAGAAGGTCCTGGGTTCAATTCCCACCCGGGGTCTTTCTGCACAGAGTTTGCATGGTAATTAACAATTACTAGGCGTGTGCATGATTGTTTGTCATGTCTTTGTGTTGCCCTGCGACGTTCCGAGCCCTCGCCCGGAAGATAGGTACCAGCACCTCCTGGGCCCACCGGGGACAAGGGTGTTAGAAAATGGAGGAATGGGGCAATGGAACCCATCAAATTCATTTGATAGATGAAAAATATAATTTCTTCAATTGAGAAGCAAAGCAAATTACAGTAATCTTAACAACCATCCCCTTACATCGCTTGAAAAATTAATGATCGGAATAAATTAAGAAAGGGTATTATTTCAGACTTTTATAATGTCTGAAATTATAATGAATTAATTTAGTTAATTAACTAACTAATTAATTAACTAACTCTGTCGTTTTCTTCTTTTGAAGGAAGGAAGGGATCCAGCATATTTTTCAAAACTTGAAGTTTTTCAAAACTTTATTGCAACCCCAACAGTACATTTTATACATTTGGGCAAGTTTACGACTTGGTGAACAGCCAAACATGACCAACATGGATGAAACAGATGGGAAACTGTTCAAAATTCTCCTTTTGTTTTTTTAAGTACATATTACACAGTTCACAGACTTGATGCCTGCGAACTACCAAATATGTTTTGTCAAGGCATTACTGAAATAGTTCTCACCTTTGAAAAAATACTCTAGGTGGCAAAAGGTGCTGCTGGAGCCGCTTGTGCTCTTGATGCTGTTTCCTGAAAAATAGCAATGTTCAGTAATATTAGTTTTAATTTTAAGTCAATACTCAGGTACACAGACACATTTCCATAGATAGATATGTTCCTCTCTCTCTATCCATATACTGTTTGCTGACAGAGACGCCTTCTGTACCTTCTGTACAGAAAGTACAGAAGACCGAAGGTTGGCAGATACAGTGAGATGACAGTATCTCATCATGTCTTCCGTCTGTTTGTCTATGGACAGAAGAATGGAAGTTACAGTGAGACACAGACAATTGGGGCGGTGAGAGAGGTGAGGGGTCAATCTTGTTACCTCCGACAAGATGCCGCACTGGGTGATTGCCCATAGCAGAATCTGGCACCGACTGATTAATCACAATTAATCACTATGCCTAATTTTGTAAGCTTGAAATATAAATATGGACAGAGCTGTGCAAACTCCTTTTGCTGTACGCCAACAATTTAAAATCCAAGTAATTATCTTGCATTTGTAGTCTCCCATACCCCACAGCAACTAAGAGACATTTACCCATCTACACATGCATAAGTAGCAAACTTGTGCAGGAGCCAACTGATAGATAACATCTATTTTATTAGATCTATTTAATTTTTAGTTCTTGATACCTCCAGGGGCATCATGAAGCCCATTTCAAACATGCAGTGTCTGTAATCAGAACTGTGACGATGATGATGATGATAATAATAATAATAATAATGGAGGAACTGGGTTCCTGTCTAAGAAAGAAATTCAAATAATTTACTTTTTTTTTCATCCCCTTACATCGCTTGAAAAATTAATGATCGGAATAAATTAAGAAAGGGTATTATTTCAGACTTTTATAATGTCTGAAATTATAATGATGATGCTAACAGTTATTGGCAGATCCGTGGGAAGCCAGCACGTCCATGTCAGCGTGGGTCAGCCATCAAATGTGGTCAGCCCATCCGGATCACACACATGAAGACCAACCGGAACCTTCACACACACCACTTCAGTTCCCCTCTGTCTAATAACCAGGTCAAAAGTTTTCACAAACTTACTTTAGACTTTTTTATTTCAGCTGTTTTTACTCAAACAATTTGAGTGTCACAGGGCCTTCTTCCTTTGTTATTCTAGTCTGCTAAGGACAAAAAGGTCTACCAGCACTTTATTGAACACACAGTGCTAATACAGATTGAGGTTCATGTCAGAAGATTGTGGTCCTGAAGGGACCACAGTCACAGCAGGCTGTGACGTTGGTTTCCCCTCATCCATCCTCCACTACCAGCCTGAGTCACACTCTCACCCCTCCAGCTAAATTGGGGTGTTTTGCACCACCTTTTTTCAGCCTGTCATTGTCTGCTTCTGATGACTGTGTGAATTGCAACCTCAGTTTTCTGCTCTTGGCTTTGCAGATGAGGCCATTGTGCCCTGTTACAGAAAAATGTTCAGCTATATTAATAATAAATTGAAACTGAAAATGTGCAAAGCCCCACATCTCCCAGGCGACCATAGGTTTCAGTTCTTCAGATATTGGTCCCAGATAGGCGACATCTATAGGCTAGTCTGTGAATGCGAACTATAGGAGAGCACATGGTGCAAATTTGAAATGTACGTCTTTTCTCCATTTTGTAATTACAAGACATTAAAACGTGAAAAGTTGGGCAGAAAAACTTGTCACAACAATTTGCTTATTATTATGATGATTGTGATTACAAATTGTGCACAAATGATAAGCATGCCTTAGCTTTTGACTTTTGAGACTTTCTTACCACAAAATCTTACTTGAGATCCTGTAAAATATTGATAATTTACTTTGTATTGCAAAGCTAGGTTATCTGAGCATTAGAATTGTAATGCTCCGTTCAAGCAAACAAAAATTTGGAAATCTGAGCATTACCAGATCTATTGGAAATACTGTACTTTTGACTTGACCCAGCAGCTCAAACAACCATATTAAAGACATGCACTTAGATTAAAAATATCCAAAAATATTAACTTTGTAGGCTGCACTTCTGAAATACACTAATTTAAGTGAGAAGGTTCTTCTCTTCCCGGAAAAATAAAAACTCCCTGAAGACTAACAAGAGCAGCAGCAAATTATGGGGAGACATCCATCAGGGGCTTGTTGTCATTGTGAAGAAATAGAAAGGGTTGAACATGTTTTAATTAAATGTAGAAAATATGCAAGAGAAAGAAAGGAAATGGAAAGGGCTATGAGAATTTCAATAACAATTGCTAATATATTAGGGAAGCCTCAATAATAATGTTAGCACTTATAAAGCGCTATAAAGAATTTAAAGGACACAAAGATAGCTGAGAGACTTTAATATATTTAAACTCATTCTTTGATATTTTAAAGATAAAGGGACACATTGCTATCATTCCTCAACATGACAACTGGATCACAAATAATTCTGGTAAACAATTCTGTCCCCACCTTGAGTCTTTCTTTTTATAGGAAGTCAGCGCCTTTGGAGAAAATGGAGAGGGAGATTTGGACGTGTGGACAGTCCAGTGTGATGGAATCTACTGGGACCGTGATGAGCCTGTGCGCTTCAAACACATGGGCACAGACGTCTTCCTGGGCATCACAGGCGAGCAGTATGGCCACCCGATCCGTGGCCAGCGCGAGGTGCACGGCATGAGCACCCCCAACCAGCACAACTTGTGGCGCACCATGGAAGGCTGTTCATTCAGCCCAGCCAGGAGCCGCTTCGGCACGATGAACTCTGACATCTGCTCCAGGACAAATAGATTTTGGACACGCTTTCTTCTGTTGTGGGGCTTTTGCAGCTCACCTGAGCCAAATGTTTTTGTGTGAGTTATGTCGATAAGGACTTTTTATGTGACAAGGTGGAACATGTTCATTTATTCTACACGCACTGTAATTCTACATGCAAACTTGAATTACCCACTCAACTGCAATGATTGTTCTCTATTTACTCCTTAGTTCTGTTAATGAAATACAGAATTGTTGCTTTAAATAGTGTGAGACTGTGCTTTGAATCCAATCATTGTTTTTGTTGATTTGCTGCAATACACTTAAGAAGGAAGAAAACGTGATCAAAGTACCATATTTTCCGGACTATAAGTCACACAGGAATATAAGTGGCATTTTGAGGGAAATTTATTTGATAAAATCCAACACCAAGAACAGACATGTCATCTTGGAAGGCAATAAAAATAGAATAGACGCAACAACAGGCTGAATAATTGTACGGTATGCTAACGTTACATGACACATGAACAACGAACTGAGAACGTGCCTGGAATGTTAACATATTAAGAGTTATTTAGATAATTAGCATAAATAACATGCTGACAAGTTTACCAAACCATCCGTGTCTCTCCAAATCGCTAAATGCCATGGAATCTTCATCTTGGGTGTCGCTTGCAAACAACTCTGTTAACTCCGAATGTAGAATAACAGAGGCCTAGAGCGCCCTCTTGCGGTTTAGTGTGAAAATAACATGTAATATGATATAATGATGTGTTAATATCCTCGCATAAGTCGCTCCGGAGTATAAGTTGCACCTCCGGCCAAACTATGGAAAAAAATCTGCAACTTATTGTCCGGAAAATACGATACTAATGCCATTTGCACCCCGTAAAGCTTTCTGGCAAAGCTTTACTTTGATGTGTTCTGTTAATAATGCATGTGTGAAGTACATAATTCAGAGACTGAGGTCCAGACAAAAGTCAGGGAGCAAAAACAATCTTTAATACATCTGCAAACGAAGAGCAAAAATCCACTGCATTAGGCGAAAATCATTCTGCTCAATGAACTCAGAGTTGTATAGTTGCTTTATTCACCTCTCTGCTAACAGGCGGAGACTCAATCTTCTAAGACCAAACAAAAGAAACGAACAGTTCAACCTTACACGCTCATTCACTGTAATGTTTACGGGATGCGAAAACTAAACACTCTATCTCCATGCAGGGAAGACCTCGGGAAAAACAGCGAGTTCCCAGATAACCTGTCTGGGAAACTTCAACAGACACATCTTGTTCACTTAGTTTGTACACCTTCTGCAGCTGCATGAAAAAACATCTAGACTATGTTACTGTATGATGCAAATAAAAGATTTTCTCTTGAAAGAAAAATCTACTTCACACATGTCATGGGACACCTAGACACTAAAACACATTGGTGGTCATGATGCTAACTATCTTTTTTTTGCTGTCTTGAACTCTTGGTTTGGATTGCTGATCATGTGGTTGAGGTTTTAGAGTTAACTACATTTTCCAGAAAAATTTCTAATGCTTTTATACTATCTCTTGAAAAATGTTTGAGATCATTGCTGAATCTAAATTATTTGTTAGACCTAGATGTTTTAACAAATAATCTGTTGTACGCTTCCTATTAGTCGTAGGAAGTGTACCGCAGTTTAGTTGCTTGCTCAATCTCAGAGTCCACAGTAAGATCATCTCAGATTCCTTTGGGGTTTCCTCAAGCTTTTAAAAAGGATTGAAATAAGTTTTGCTGTTATGAAAGTATATTAATATCAGACCATGGACCATGCTGTCTTCTAAACACAGATCAAAGCCTGATCAGAGAAATAGCTAGAAGGACTTTAACCCAAAAATCTCTACAGGAAAAGAATTTATGAAATATGTGAGGAAAGAAATGGACAACTATTTTAATGAGAACACAATGGAAACATCTGAAACTATGAGGTGGGAAGCCCTTAAAACCTGTTTAAGAGGACACATCATTAGTTGTACCTTGATTAAATCCAAAGAAAGGCTGAAAAGACTTGGAAACTAAAATTAGAATCTAAAGTACAAACTTTACAAAAACAGTTTTTAATAATAAAGTCCCTGGAGTCTAAAAGAGCTGCTACTTTTAAAAGCTGAATCTAATAAATTAGTGGCAGACAGAGCAGACTTTAGTATAGTCACAATCAACCAAGCATTTTATGAACAGGGAGGGAAGTCAAGTAAAAATCTGGGCTGGCAGATTATTGAGTTGGAACCAAGACAAAGAATAACTTGGATTCTTAATGATAATGGTGAAACCGTAGCAGACCCCAGGGAAATAAATAGAGTTAGAAGTGTACAATACAAACCTGTATAAGTCTCAAATTAAATGTGACCCCTCAGAAAACACTTTTAGAAGAAAATAATTACTCCAACCTTTCCCAGAAATTTAACAAACCGTTAGAGTCAGACCTAACAGAAACAGCTGGATGAGCTACATGAAGGCAGCTAAAGCGCCAGACTTCCCAAAGTCAGGAAAATCTATAGGGAGATGTTGAGCGAGACAGAAAATCATTTCTGCCTGCAGTCATTCAATGTCTGAGAACTTAAATCAAGTTTTCTTTGCACTCATTTATAGAGTATTTGTAGATTAACATATTTGCATGTGCTTGCTTGTTATTTATTATTTATATTCAGTCATATTTAATTACTTTTTTGTTTTACCTGTGTATAGTGTCAAATGCACTATGTATGATGACTTTAATTTAAAAGAAAAAAAACAAGCCTGAGCTCGTTCTCGAAGGGCCGTGGCACCTGGGTGAGGAGAACTCGACAAGAAGAGAGATGGAGCGGACGAGCGCCTCATCGTGCCGTTCCTCTGTTATTGATCATGTTGATCATTTCATACATGCACAAACAGCGGTTAAATACATAAAATGTCAACTAGAAAAAAGTGTCCCCACATCGTTTTGGCGCCCCCTCTAGTGCAGCGCCCCTCTGCTTTCCATACAGTGCATACCCACTTTTTGTGCCACTATCCGGAGTGCAGTGGTCCCACTTCCAAATATGGTATTGGTCTGTCCCCGCCTCTTACTGTTTTCTGCAGCGAGGTCCTTTTTTCCTTAAAGTAAATTCTATTTTTCTTCTCTTTTTATTCTCTGTTTTAACTTTGATTTATTTATTTATTTATTTATTTTTTACTGTATCTTTAGTTCTCAGAACTGTTCCAAACAGAATATTGTCGTATATACGGGCCACTATAGCAATTTCCTGTAAAAAGTACCCTGCTCCGTTCTGGTTCCGTAAGTCAACGCAGTGGCGAGATCCGTCTTTCATACGGCCATGCCCCGTCACCCCCTGTTTCCTAGGAAACCAAGGCGTGGTTAGCGCGCTCCTGAAACAGGTGACTAATATGATTGGCTAAAGCGTCGGATGATGTCGTAGCGTATCATCGTTCCATCGTTGTTGACTCCGAGTCCGAAAGCTGCTGAATCTCTGCTGAAGCTCTTCTGTTCAGGCTCAGCGGGTGAGAGCAGTCCACCGCAGCGTCCACCGCAGCGTCCACCGCAGCGTCCACCGGAGCGTCCACCGGAGCGTCCACCGCAGCGTCCACCGCAGCAGGACCGAAGGTAACAACCTCATTTCTTACCATTTATTTCTAATCCAATGTCAGTTATCAATCTGCTACCCTACAAAAACTGCATTAGTTAGTTGCTACAGTGTACAATCTTCATATTTAACAGCAATACTTTATTGAAATTACTCAAATTACATAAACGTAATTTTTATATATTTAAAAAATAGCCAGTAAGAAAGTTGCAAAGCCTTTTCATATAATTGGCATCACAATACATTTTCTAAAAAATTTAAACCCGATTTCTATGCTGAAAAGGACACATCAACAGGGATATTTAGGGATATTATTTATTTATTTATATGGAGAAGTTGGATGAGGACAAAATAGAAATTCTAATTAATTAATTATGTGCACTTTATCTTTTTATCCTACAACATCTTTCCAAATTTTCATCTCAATATTTTCCTGTTTTATTTCTTAGCTTTATTGCACCATGCTAAGTCCTCTGTTTCGCGCCCACGGCCTCTTGGTGGCCTCACACCCATGGGAGGTGATTGTTGGGACAATCACCCTCACCATCTGCATGTTGTCCATGAACATGTTCACCGGCAATGATCAGATCTGCGGCTGGAATCTGGACTGCCCCAAAACAGAAGAGGTAACACAACCAACAATCCTTTCAAAGGTGCTCACAAGGCTGGATTATATGTCTCAAAAAGTTGTCGCCTCAGTTTTTCTTTTGTTGGTTGTCACTTTTCAAGTATCTAAAATCATACATTGCATGTCAACAAAAAAATATCAAACTGTTGGAGCAAGTTGTCCTGCAGCAGATGGTCACACATATCACAGGTGAAAGTGTCCAAAATGCTAAGGGTCAGGTAGAGAGTTAGAGATATACAGTATATGGCAGATGACTGAGAGAAGAAAATCTGGATTTATTGACTTTGCCATATTAACAGTAGTAATGTTATGCAGTCCTTGTTCTCGTTATATTAAAAACTGTAAAAGCTAGGAAGAATAAGAATACTTTACAGTATCTATCAATAGTATTCTCCTCTTTTTGTTGCTTTTACAAGTCAATCATGATCATTAATTTTTTTTTTTTGGCAAGGAAAGATAATTTCAATGAAGTCTTAGATCAAAGTGAAAATTGATTTCTACAAAATACTGATAATTAAAAAAAAACATTTAACATAAAATAGGTGATTCCAAAACCCCCTTCAAGTTAGTATTGAAGGGGGTATTCAGTGACAATACAGTATTGTACTATATTGTCAATGTACATTGACATTGACAGTTCATCAATGTCAATGTACCTTTGGCTTCAATCGCAGCAGGGAGTCTGACTGGATTGGTCTCAACTAGACTACATATCTGGACTCTGCAATTTTCCTCCATTATTTTTTTAGTAAAACTGTTCCATGTTGCATAGGAATTGGCTCCTTTTGAAATCTAATCACAATACTCTATCAGACTAAGTTCTGGACTTTGACTGGGACACTTCAGAACTTCTGGTTTGCTGTCTTCAAATCATTTCTGTGAAGCTTCAGCTGGATGTTCCAGGTTGTTGTCTTGAAAACAAAAATGCTTCAAAGCCATAGTTGTCTTTAAGATGGAAACAAGTTACCCTCCAGAATTTGCCTGTTTATGTTTATTTGGACATATCCATAGTACTTATTATCTAAATATGATTGTAATGAGAATCAATCTGAAAGGTTTTCTTTTTTCCTTTTCTCCAACACTATTAGGAAATAGAGACGGATGAACTGGTGAAAGAACTGTTTGACTGTTATTTAAGTCAAATATCAGTTTATTTCTCCCAACCAAAATAATTTAAATTCTCTTTTTCCTTTTCCAACAATGTTTTAAAATTTCTTGACATGGATGATTTCCATTGTAGCCCTTCAAATGACACCAGTAATTCGTCTTTCACTGTACTTTTCTAAGATGAAGTGGCATCTCTCCCTTTTCTACTAGTAAAGCTGACCTTGGAGTTCTGATGGCCCCTGTGCATAACCTCAAGGCTTGATACTAAATATTATCAAATTTTTTTAGTAGTGTTTCTGATGCTGACTCAAAAGCTATACTGCCATAATCAAATACCGACCTTATTAAACAAGTATATATTGCTTTCAATGCTTTTTCTCTCATTCTCTCAGAGACACAGGTAACACTAAATACACAGGAGGTAATTAGGAAAAGAGACACACCTGGGAGTAATCAAAGGGGAGACAGGACAACACGAAAACTCAGAAGACACAGAAAAACTCACACCATGACGGTACAACTCCTCATTGGGGGGGGTGACACAGGACAGAAGGAAGGAGTAGTTTTCTACAAATGTGAACTCCATATTTATCAGGCAAAACTATATAGTGCAATACCATATCACTGGTCAATCTATCCGCCAATTCCTATATTTTCTCTTGTGTTGTATTTATATTCTTTGTTTTGTATTTACATTCTCATTACATTCACTGTGTACCTTTGTATTTTATTTTATTTATTTTATTGTATCCTTTTGCGTATGCTTACTGTGTGCCACTTTTTTGCCTGCAAGCTGCTGGTAACTTTAATTTCCTGAGGGAGTCTTCCCAAGGGATCAATAAAGTACAAGTCTTAAGTCTAAGTTAAGGGAGGCTCCAAGATGCCCCAAAAATACAACAAGGGTGGGTGGGCGGAGGGGCGCTGGATGGGGGGCAAGAGTCCAAAACAAACAGAAAACAATCAACAGGGTGGGTGGAGACACGCAGTGGGCGTCTGCAGCGCAGAAAATGGAACCCACGGGGAAAGTCCGCTGGGCGTCTGCAGCGCTGAAGGTGAGACTCATGGGTAAAACGTCCAGCGGGCAGGAGGCGGAACCCCCAGAGAAGGTTCGGCGGACCTCTGCGGCGCTGAAGGCGGGAACCATGGGGGAGGCCCGGTGGATGTCGCCGGTGTTGGGGCCAGACGCCAGGAGGCAGCGAGGAGTCTCTGGGGCCACCAGGACACCGGGACTTGGGAGGAGCTCTTGGAGGCGATGAGAGAACACTGGAAGAGGCAGTAGAAGATTTGCAGGGGTCACTAGGAGGCTCAAAGGGGGCACTAAGGAACTGCTCTAAAGAGACACTGGGAAGACACCCTCTAACTGGGGTGGAAGACCTGCTTACTGGGTCAGTAAACCTACTAACTGGGAAGGACATGGACGTTGGCCGTGGATGGCTTGCAGTGGACGTTGCAGTGGGCTCTGGCCGCGGAGGGGTTGTAGCGGCGGCGAGAGGTGGTGTGGTCCTGGAGATAACGGAGCTTGGGCCGGAGGTGGGGCCGGCTCCGAAGACGCAGGTGCTGGGGCCAGATGGGGTGAGGCTGTAGCAGTGGCAAGGTGCGTAAAAATCGCTGCAGCGGTGACAGAAGGTTTGGTGGGCGCACGAGCTGGAACTGTGGCCAGCACCGGCCCCGGAGATGCAGGAGCGGGGGCTGGAAGCGGTGCTGGTCCCAGAGATGCTGGAGGAGAGCTGGTGGAAGTCCGGCTTAGGACACAGATTGTCACCAGCCATGACGGCAAAGGCTGTCTGGCGTACCCACTGTGCTTCCCGCTGCAGCTCCAGAAAACAGAGGTGATCGGACCAGTCCTCCAGCACAAAGAGATGCCTGTACACGAAATATGGCTCAGCCATCATTTCTATGAAGTCCTTGATTGTTCTCTTTAATTTGTACCAACGAGGTGTGTTCATGTTGAATGTATATTTCTTTTAGCGTTCCTCACCATACAGTTTGGTCGACTCCTTCTGTCATGAGGTGTGGATGTAGTGGTGAGAAAAACGCAGTAGACCCAGGTAGAAGTGAGAGATGAAAGTTTAATGATGATAATCACAAATAATCCAAACTGCCAGGCAGCAGGCCTGAGCGGAAGACGGGGTTCAACGTTGGTAGCAACTGGGGAGACGAATGGACACATTGCAACATCAAAAAACAGAATAGACAAGACAAGGACCTGATGAGGAACAAGAACACATGTAGGGTTAAATGCACTGACGGTAATCATGGAAACAAGACACACATGGGAATAATCAAGGGAAGACACGACAACACAGAGATGCAGAGACAACAGAAAACTCAAAATTAACACAGAGAACCCAAATCCTCACACAGCCACCACACTCTCCTTATTAACTTGCCCTTTTCTTATTTCATGTTCTAAACATGGAATAGGATCCATAATGGTTCTACCGTTTCTAAATTCACTTTGACATTTTGATAAATCCCTTCTTTTCAACAAAGCAGCTCAATCTTTCATTTATCATTCTCTCCATTATTTTGCATAAGTGTGAAGTTAAAGCTGGATTTGACCGCTCTTTAACTGGCTTTAAGATTGGAACTATGATTGATTCTTCCATGCCAAAAGTTAAAAACCCCACTTTCCATATCTTATTATAAAATTCCAATATAACCTTCTCAGCTAAATTACTAAGCTTATTAACCATATTAAAAGTAATGTTATTTTTTCCTGGAGATTAATTTTTAGATTTCTTAAAGCACTATTTAATACAAATAAAGAAAAATGACTCTTTAATAAGTCATTACATCTTACATTTTCTTCTAATAAATTAACATTTTCATTAATTGTACAAACTCTTCCCTGTTTTTCTTCTGTACTTAAATTATTACAATAATAAACTTGATCAAATTTTTAACCAACATATTTGCCTTCTCTTCTTCAGTCATAGCAATAACATTTTCATCTTTTAGAACTGGATATCCATATTCACTTCTAATTCCATTCATTCACTTTATCATTCCCCAAACTTTTGAAATTTTTGTTTCCTATCTAATCACAAAAGTTTCCCCAATAAACCTTTTTTTGCATTTTTCACAGTTCTTTTAAGAAGAGCTTGTAACCTTTTATATTCAATAAATTTCTGAAAATTCTGATTTCGTTTAAAACTAAAAGTTTTATTTCGAGATTTAATTGCAACATCACATTTCTTCTTCTTATGTTTTCCTGTTTTCTTTTGGATCACGTGTAGCACCTAAAATGGTTTCACCAATAGAAAAATTTACATTTTCAACATCCAAATCTATATTAACTTTTTGCATTTCTTCATCACTTATTATTTTATATTTTTCCCAATCAACATTTCCAAATATACATCTTTCTATGTTTTCATGACCAATTTTTCCCATTTCTAGACCAATTTCAATAAGAATAGGATGATGATCACTTCCTCTAGTTGATTCCCTTAATATTTTCCAATTACTAATTCTAGCAAAATTCTCTAAAACTAAAGTTAAATCTAATGCTGATTCATTTCCATTTCTAATATTAATCCTTGTTCCTTCTCCATTATCAATTGTTATCACAACAATAACAATTGTTGTGATAACAATGAATAAAATTAATTTATCCATTGTGATTTCCATTCCTGACCTTGTTCTTTGACTGGGACCTGGACTTGGATTAGAAGACACTTGTTGATTTTTCTGAACTGTTCTTTTTTCTTGAACACTTTTTGCTGCCTCTGCATAAGTAATGTTTTTAACTATTTTCGGCTGTTGTATTTCTGCTGCCTTTATCCTTGCTTCACAACCTCCATATGCTACATTATGCTTTCCACCACAGTTACAACATTTCAACTGCACCTCCAGTCCACATTCATCGTATCGATTCATCATATCATTTAGCACATCTTTGCTTCCTTTCACACACTGATGCAATGAAACCAAACCTTTGGCATTTGTAACAGCGCAAAGGAGGAGGGATATAAGATGTAACATAAAAACTCATGAAACCAATTTTCACCTTGAAGAACATCACCTTGAAACTCCAGAAGTACCAAAAGACACTCTATTTTTCCCCATCCACAAATTTTAACAACCTTTTCAATCTCCGCACTTCCCACCATGTATATTTCTTTTGAGTTTTTCTAAATCTTCCTCGAGTGGAATACCAGTGATTACACCACGTGATATACTGTTTTCTCCAACAATTTTTCTTTCACTCACAACCGTTTTGCAATTGTTATCAATCTGCATACTTTTATTTTTTTGTTCTTCAGATTTACATTTGATCAACATGTTTCCATCTCACAAGATTTTTACAAATTCCACCTCCCCTAGTTTCTTTTTTATTTTTCTAGAAACTGCTATCAGACTTAGATTTATGTTCACATCTCCCCTCCTGAATTTAAGTATTACCTTAAATTACTCATTTATCACTTTCCTGCAAACCACTCTGTTTTCTTCATCTGAACTAAACTCTTCTAAGCTTCTCTTACTATTTTGGCTACCACTCTATCATCTTTTGAAATTTTTTTCTTACCTCTTCCTCTTCATTTACCTACCGGTATCCATTCATCAAAATCCATATCATCATCATCATCATCATCATCATCATCATCATCATCACCACCCCATCTTCCTTGGTTGTCATCCCAGTCCAGTCACACTCAGGTTTATGCCAATCACCAAAAACAACACAACACAAACCTGTCTCCTGCTCCTTCAGACTCTGTCATCAGTCCTCGTCCACCTCCACTCGACCTTGACATCTTCATTCAGCCTTTTGTCTTTGATTTCCAATTTTGACTTGCAATGATTCATTTCCTGCTAATGATCCCTGGTGGTTGAAGAAAAATCCACAGAAAAGTTTCACTGGGCTTTAAGCCGCATGGTTCAAAGCATGGGTGCAAAAGTAGCGGCTTATAGTCTGAAAAATACGGTATTTATTACTTTAGACCAACATTTGAAACAGAAACCCATTTAGTTTATTATTTTTAGAAATTGTGGAGTATTCATTACATTAGATCAACATTTAGCTTCCTACTTTTTTATCAGTGCAAGACCTAGAGAAACTCCTCTTAGTTCACAAATTTAAAAGAAACTTTGAAAGTGCAATCTACTTAACAACCCAGAGCAAGAATCAAACATGGAAAACCAACATTTAGTTTTATCAGAGCAAGAATCCAGAGAAACTCCTACCAGCTTATAAATTATTTACTTCTTATTCTTATTAAACATGGGGAACCAATATGTGGTTTTATACTTTTTATCTTTTAATCTTTCTTTTGGTTTGTATTTTTCCAATTCATGTAAAGGACTTTGAACTGCCTTGTTGCTGAAAATGTGTCATACAAGTAAACTTACCTATCGTAAAAGTTTTGAAGAGTTTTGAACAGGTTTTGATTGTATATTTTTTAATATCTCCTGTGACCTTGTTGCTTACAGGAAATTCTAAGCAGTGACATCATCATCCTGACCATCACTCGTTGTATAGCCATTGTCTACATATATTTTCAGTTCCAGAGCTTAAGACAACTGGGATCCAAATACATTCTAGGTGAGATATTGTTTCCACACCAGCATATTTGCAGGATACTGGAAGCATGTAAAATGTAACTGTTTTCAACTGTATTTCTTTGTTTATGCATTTTCTTCCAGGAATTGCTGGTCTTTTTACCATTTTCTCCAGCTTTGTGTTCAGCACAGTTGTTATTCACTTTTTTGATAAGGAGCTCACTGGCCTCAAGTAAGATTGCCCGAAATATATCATGTTATCAGCTTGTTGTGCATTAAGCTCTAACATGTTCTTGTTCTACAGCGAGGCACTGCCCTTCTTCTTACTTCTCATTGACCTTTCCAAGGCCTGCACCCTTGCCAAGTTTGCCTTAAGCTCCAGTTCTCAGGTGAGAAAAGACATTTTTTGCAACTTGTTGAAGCATTCTTTATAAAATTGCTATGCTTTTTCTCTCTATACTTTCTCAGGATGAAGTAAGGGAAAACATTGGAACTGGCATGGCTGTACTCGGACCTACCTTCACTCTAGATGCTCTGGTTGAGTGCTTACTCATTGGAGTAGGAACCATGTCAGGTACTACTTCCTTCTGTTCTGATGTTGCAAAAAATGTAAAGTGAGCCAATAAAACCGGTATAATTGAAAAGAGCAGAAAAATTGCTTTTAAAGAGAGAAGTGCCTGCCCAGGTAGCAAAGTATGAATGAATCAATGTTGAAATATGGTTCGGCAGAAATATTGAATCCACGTTGAGGCTTGACATTGAAAATATACAGAATATTTATTTGTGAATTTGTTGACATTTATAATCACATACTTACTTATCAAGCTGCAGCATAGACACAAAACAATGCAGTTATTTTTCAGTAAAAGTAATATCACCAAACTTACTGCAAGAGGGCTCAGAGTAGAATTCAATACAGAAGCAGACTGCAAACAAGCCAGCAGCAAAGGCGCTGTGTAGGTGGGACATACCACTGATTAATACAGGGAGAAGTGGACCGGTCCACTACTTGTAGTGACTTGCAGATATTTTTATGTTTACACATTGCACACCAACAGGCTGCAATAATTTTTACAGACAAGTAAGAAAATGTAAAGAAAGGAATCTCAACCCACTGTTCTCAACAAACATTGCTTAATTTAAAGCGTGGTAAACCCCTGCCTAGTAATAAAATTCTCCCACCCAGAAGTTAAAGAGGGGAAGAGGAAGAGAGGGAACAGGTGGGGTGCAACAAACAGCATATGTTGATTTAACAGTGTGACCTGAGAACCAACCCTTGTCCTCAGGGGACTGTGACCTGAGGACAACACATTCTATTCAGATGATAGCAATTCAGCAAAACCCCGTTAATCATCCATCAATTGAAATCACGTGTGCTGAATTAGTGGAATGTTTTCAGCACCAGGGGGTTTTCCAACCCTGCCGTCTTGAGGACCAGGATGAAAAACACTGGAGTTGGCATTTCAGTCATGGAAATTCAACCATGAATCAACACTGATTCTATGTCATCTTTTCAACATCAATTAACTGGCTAGAATTGGATGATTGTTTAATGGTTGATCCACTGTCAATCTTAACCATAATTTCAACCATTTTGATCTTAATCAGTGTTGAATTAACATCTCTTGCTATTTAGATAATCATTATCATCATTATCAGAAACATAGATTACAACCAAGGATTTAATTTTGAGTTTTGATCAGTTTGTTATTTGCTGTCCACTTTTAAAATGTAAACTCTACACAGGCTATTTTTGTGGACGTTTGTGAACAATTCAGATGTTCACCACTGAGGTATGAATAATTTCAGGAGCTAAATGATGTCAGATTAGGACATCAGAGTCGAACAAATCATCCAGTTTTAGGTATTTCAGCGTCAAAGGTGAGATTAGGGTTTTGTACCCCCTCCACACCTAACACATCATACAACTCAGCTATTTGTCATTATGGATTACTAAAATAAAGATTGAACTGTATATACATAGTTGTACATTAGCAACAGCTGATAGTTGGATTAGGAAACTTTATTTCAACTTGGCCACACTTCAACTGTCATAAATAAAAAATCCAACATTCTTTCAATGATAGAATAGATTGCAAGTCTCTACACTGGGGCTTCTGTTTTACACTACGTATTTATTTGCTGCTGCATCTTATCCAGGACTCTCTTGAAAAAGAGGCTTTTAATCTCAATGCAATTTTATCCTGCTTAAAGGTTAAATTAAAAAACCTTAATAAGAGAAGTAAATGAAACAGGAAGTGAAAAAATCCTGCTTCATTTGAAAAAAAATTCACCTTTTTTAATTATATCTTGTTAATTTTATTAGAATACTCCAGATACTACCTTGGTCTTGTTGTAATATTTCCTAAAGTTTTAACTCAGCTGCACATACAATATATGTTGTCATTGACAAAAAAGAAGTAATGAAAGTGTATGCTTAAAATACTTTGTGGATGTATGTTTTTGCACCGTGGTTCCTTTGTATGTGAATTATGACTGCTGAATATTTTTCTTGTGTCTTTAAGGTGTGAAACAGTTGGAAATCATGTGTGGCTTTGGATGCATGTCTGTTTTAGCCAACTATTTTGTGTTTATGACTTTCTTCCCTGCCTGTGTCTCTCTGGTCCTTGAGGTAAAACCCCCTTTTTGAGCTCCCATAGATAGGTGTACTAATAAAACTTTTTTTCATCATGTAGATTTTTTTAATATATATTTGCTCCAGTTGTCACGTGAGAGTCAGGAAGGTCACCCGATCTGGCAGCTAAGTGACTTCTCCAGAGTGATGGAGGAGGAGGACAACAAACCCAATCCTGTAACTCAGAGAGTCAAAATGATCATGGTAATGGCATGCAAAGAAAATCCTCCCTATGTATTTATTTTGTAAGGGTGTGTGCATCATTACTGGTTCCTCTATGTGCAGTCTCTTGGACTTGTGATGGTTCATGCCCACAGCCGATGGATTTCCAAACCATTGTCCTCAAATACAACAGGGAGTAATGCACAACTTGGCATGGAACTCGATCAGTTATCTCCCAGAAAAATTGAGCCAGAAATGCCACTGTGGCACTTCTACCTCAGCAGGTAGGACTCATCTAAGCACTTTTCTTTAAATAATTGTTTTTGTGTTTTTCAGTGTGTGCAGAAAGCATGACATGCATTTGCTTTAACTCTCACCCATTACCAGGATCTCTTTACCAAATGCCCAGGCCAGACTTTTTGGAATAAAAGTTAACACTCAGAACTGACCCGTATATGATTTTTTGGAGTTAGAGTTGAGCCACTTCCATACATAGTCCTGAATCTGACTTGTTTCCAGTCTTTTTTTTCCCCTCCAGGGGGCTTTTTGCAGGCTCTACTGTCCCTTGTACGACAGTAGGCTGACAGGAAAGGGGTAAGGAGAGGGGGGAAGACATGGCAAATATCATCAAGTCCGGAATCCGCAATGGCCGCGTCGAGGACTAATGGCCTCCAAATGTGGATTGCACTAACCAGTGGCGGAGCTAGACTTTTTTTCAAGGGGTGGCCAAAGGGTGAGCAAGGCTTTATCAGAGGGTCCATATACAAATGATGAACGAAAGGAAACAAATATTTTCTCACACACACTCAAATTAAAATGGTTTATTTAACTAAGATTTGCCATGACCAAACAAGACGTTAAACGGCTCTATGGACCAGTGAACATGTAAATGTAAACTCAGAGCCCAGAATATGACCAAAAACAAATTCTCAACAATAAATAAATAAACTGGTGCTTCTGGTGTGCAATAGGTTGTGCTGGGTGGGGGCAGTTCAGTGCCATTTCCTTCTGCTTCACTGTCTTCCTCCCCAGAGTCTGACTGAATCTGTATCACCCTCATCTCTCTCTGGAACTTCATTGGAAATGCATAAACAGACACAATAAAAAATGCAAAAAGTATCATGCTAACCTTTAGAATCAGGCTTATTGGATTTTACAACTTAATAACTCTCTGTCAGCCTCTAACCCGCTGGTGATACACTTGGGCCTGGAGTCTCCTGGCTGGATTCTCCAGGTTGGTCCCTGTTGCAGGGATCTGTCTGGTCCTGGTCACTGCTGCAGGGTTCTGTCTGGTCCTGGTCACTGCTGCAGGGTTCTGTCTGGTCCTGGTCACTGCTGCAGGGTTCTGTCTGGTCCTGGTCACTGCTGCAGGGTTCTGTCTGGTCCTGGTCACTGCTGCAGGGTTCTGTCTGGTCCTGGTCACTGCTGCAGGGTTCTGTCTGGTCCTGGTCACTGCTGCAGGGTTCTGTCTGGTCCTGGTCACTGCTGCAGGGTTCTGTCTGGTCCTGGTCACTGCTGCAGGGTTCTGTCTGGTCCTGGTCTGGCCCTGGTTTTTGCCTCTTTAAGAAGAACTGGGCGATCTTCCCTTTTCTCTTCATTTGGGCTCTACACAAAATAAGAGCCTGGTATTTAGACTCTGACTGTTTGGCAGAGACAACACTATTTTAACTATCATTTAAACTATAGTTTTTAGTTTTCTGTAGCTAGCTAAAATACTAAATTAAAAATGCATTAATTAAAATTTATTAATATAACTAGTTAGGTTATAATTTCAGTCATTATAAAACTTAATGGTTTTTCATATTCTTACCACACATTACAAGCAAGAGCTGGGAGATCTAAAACATTAGAGGGCAGCATGTCACTAAAACATGTGTTAAAATAATCTGTCTAAAACACGATCTACCAGCACTAACATGGCTAATATGATAAACGAGGCACTATGCAGCGGTACACAACCATTTTTCTTTTTAGAAATGTATGACAAGAGCCGCCTCTCATTAGGAAGGTAACAGCGGTTACTGCTGAGCGGTAAAATGTCGTAAATACCTGCAGAACTCCTGACGGTGTAACTCTAAAGCCGTTGATGTGTTTTGGATCAAGCAGGAACTACATGTCAGTTTAACCAATGAACAGCGTCGGGCATCGGACTGCCTTCAGGGACAGTCAGAAATTACAGTTTTCCTGGCAAATCTTTGCCGATCTCATAAGTATTATATTTTAAAATGACCATTTCCAGTGGGGTGGCAGTAGGGGTGGCCAGGGGTCTGTTGGGGGTGGCAAGTGCCACCCCGGCCCCCCCTCTGGCTGCGCCACTGGCACTAACCCCTACGCCACCACAGCGCAGACCTGTTTCCAGTCTTTTTGAATGTAATTCCATTTAGAAGAACCAAAACAGCTTTGCTGTGACTTTGACACCACTTTCCATTGGTGTTTCTCATAACTGTGCACTGGTGGGAGGTGTAAGTGTTCAGCAAGATGGACAATACAATTCAAAACTAACATGTTTCTCCACAGAGATGTCTCTGTAGATTTACTGCAGCACAATGTCTGGCTGCACCCTGGCTCCACTTCTTCTGCTTCTGGGTTGAAGATGTATTATTTCAAGTTTATCTGTGTAGCTAGCACATTTCAGCAAAGTGCTTTACATCATAAAAGCACAAAAATACAAAGTCATAGAACAGACAGTCAGGAATTGAAACATTATGTTTTGTCAAATGCCATTGTTACACATCAGATTGTTTAACAATTAATTGATTATGTTTCAAAAGCAACTCTAAACAGGTGGGTTTTTAGCCTTCATTTAAAGAAACTCAGTTTTTTGGCTGTTTTAGTTTCCTGGACGTTTGTCTGGTGCGCAGAAGCTGATTACTACTTCTGCTTGTTTGGTTTTGGGGATGCAGAACAGAGCCAGAACCACCTCAGCAACAGCCGATCTTCAGTGTATTGTTGTGCTAAGCTGTTCAGTGCTTTATGAACTAACAGTATTTTAGAGTTTTAGAGTTTATTCTCTAAGCTACTGGGAGTCAGTGTAAGGATTTTCAAACTGGGGTGATATGCTTTATCTTCCTGGTTTTAGTCAGAACGACAGCCGCAGAGTTCTGGATTAGCTGAAGCTGATGATTGATTTTCTTTTAGGCAGACCTGTGAAGATGCTGCTGCAGTAATCAATGCGAATAAAGATAAATACATGGATGAGTTTCTCTAATGCTGAGACTTTAGTCCTCTAATCCTGGAAATGTTCTTCAGGTGATAGAAATGATTGTACCACTGTATGTCTGTTTGTAGCCATTTTTACGTGTTTGATGTGCTTATGTAAATGCTGAGCTAGAAGGGTGTGGCCATTAGCAGTTCACTGGCATAATTATGTTGTAGCCCATCACAGTCTTTCAAGAGCTCAAACTGATTGGGTGAAATCTCAATATTGGAGAATGACTTTGTGTATTAAATGTAATGAACATGTTTTGTATAACCCACAGACTTATCCTAGCTTATCCTAGTCATAATAATGAACCTTTAAATATATTGAATGTTTTGAGTTATTGTTGCAGAAAATCTCCAATTCACCAAATAATTCAGTTTGTTAAATAAATATTATTTTGACCATCACTCAGAATTACGTTATGACCAAAGCGAAGAAAAATGAACAGCAAGAAGAATACCAGCCTGCAGTCAGTCATGAACCTGACTGCCTGTTTGTCTTGTTTACAGAATGATAACCATGGACATAGAGCAAGTGATCTGTCTGGCCTTAGCTCTGCTGTTGACTGTCAAGTACATCAAGTTGAGCAAGTGGAGATGGAGTCTACACTGTCTCTTAGGAACCCCATCACCAGCCCAAACCAGCAATACAACAAGACCTGCTGCATGAGGGAGCTTTCTGCACCCAGATTTTCACCACCTGCAGCCCCTTGCAGGGAAGAAAGAGGTGTGTCTGCCCTCACTGACGATCATGGAACAGCTTTGTATAGCACTGTGTCTTATTCCAACTTGTCTCCTAGATGAAGTTATTCGGCCATTTCCTGCCACCACCACTGACTGTCAGTCAAAGAGCTTGTTTGTCATTGGGGAAGAAAATGGGGAGATGAAGTATGACAACACTGAGTCCAGTCTGCTGCAGAATCCCAGAGGACTGGATGAATGTGTGTCTATCTTTAACAACCCTGAGGTAAAACATAGAGAAGAAATCCTATAATGCCCCTTTAACAATTCACAAGTCATATTATTAAATGTTTTATAATTTAAATTTGGATATTATTTTTTAGTTCTAACCTTGTACACATACAAGGTTAGAGTGAAAACGTATGAGAACCTGGTAAAAACACATTTATTAGGATCACGTCTGCATATTTAAAAGAGGGTGCACTTGCTTTCTTATGATTCTTACCATTACATTCATATGTATAACCTCACCTACATTTTAGCATCATAGACACAATCAGATCTATCTAATCAATGAGGGTATAACCAGTAAATACATAGTTAATTGGTCAAATATGAAATAAGTGTTATGAAATAGGCCTGAGCCTTTAAAGTGTAAATAGTTGGAATGACCTCTGGGTGGACCAACAACTGTTCAGACTTCAATAATAACCACCAGCTCCTAAAACGTTGAAAAGTCTGATTGTGTTTCTGCAGCAAGGTCCGTATCATTTAAGTGATGCAGAGGTGATGCTGCTGGTAACCTCCAAACACATCCCAGCATACAAACTGGAGACTTTGATGGAGAAACCAGAGAGAGGAGTGTCGATACGAAGACAGATGATCTCTGCCAAGCTTTCTTGTCCTTCTGCACTCTCCTCCCTTCCATATATTAACTACGACTACTCCAAGGTGACATTGAAAGCTGTACAAGAAACTCTACATCCACACGAACCTGTGTCTTTAACAAAGATGTATTTTTTGTAGGTTATGGGTACCTGCTGTGAGAATGTGATTGGTTACATCCCAGTACCGGTTGGAGTTGCAGGACCGCTACATCTGGATGGAAAACAGTTCCAGATTCCCATGGCAACTACAGAAGGCTGCTTAGTTGCAAGCACTAACCGAGGCTGTCGTGCAATTGCTGTAAGTGTCTGAGTTGTTGTTACATTTAGCTCCATGAAATTTCCATTCAAGAAGGTGAAGGTTTTCATATGAAATGTTGAGTCCTCGTGCGATGACGTATTATTACGTTATTTCTATTAAATCAGTGTAAAAAGGTCTTCAAACAATATTATCGTTTATCGCAATAATTTTTTGAGACAATTAATCGCCCAGCAAAATCTATTATCGTGACAGGCCTATATTTAACCCAACCTGTGTCTGTGTTTCCCTCTTGTATCCTTGTCGTTCGTCTGTCCCCTCTGAAGTTGTGTTTATTGCCAGTTGTCTCACTTCCTATCAGAGTGATAATTTTTGCCGTTGCTCCCCTGTGCTGCCTGAAAAAGTGTACCACTTCACCTTTGTTTTTACCTTTCTTTTTAAACATTTAGACATTTATATTTCTGAATATATCTGTTTAATCCTTTTTGTCTCCTTGCTTTAGCTGTCTGGAGGAGCCAGCAGCTGCATCCTGGCCGATGGCATGACTCGTGGTCCTGTGGTCAGACTTCCATCTGCCTGCAAGGCTGCTGAGGTGAAGGCCTGGCTAGAGAGTCCAGATGGCTTTCAGGACATCACGGAGGCTTTTGACAACAGCAGCAGGTAAACCGCTTGGTGTAGCTGTACAGACTCACTACATAAGCTGTGCTTAGGGGCCAATACTAGTAATCACTTCTTCTTGACTTCTACAAATAATTTATGATTTTGGCATTTATTGGCAGATTTGCACGGCTACAAAAATTGTTGGTTGGACTGGCTGGGAGAAATCTTTACATACGTTTCCAGTGCAGGACAGGAGATGCTATGGGAATGAATATGATCTCTAAGGTAACCATGAGAAAATAGTTTTCAACATATCAACTGTACTTATCACTTTATGTGAATGCAGTGTTTGACACGGTTAGCAACCTTTTTTTTTTTTTAAAGAAAACTTGATTGTCTGCAGGGCACAGAAAAGGCTCTAAGCAGGCTGCAGCAGCACTTTCCGGAGCTGCAGGTAGTGGCAGTCAGTGGGAACTACTGTACAGACAAGAAACCTGCTGCTATCAACTGGATCGAAGGGAGGGGCAAGTCTGCTGTCTGTGAAGCTACCATCTCTGCAAAGGTGGTCCAAGAGGTAAGAAGAGTCAGGCCTACAAGTGCTGCTATCTCTTTATACCAAACAGCTATTAAGGTTCTTCTTTGCTTTCCCATTTTATTATGCTGTCTTCGCATCACGAGCATACAGTTCAGTAAATTATTTCCATAGTTTTAGTAGCATGGTGTTATACAATACTACATACACTTATATAGGGTTATTTTTTTCCTTACCCTACTTTTCCCACCACAGGGCCATGTCAGACAAAATACATAAAATTTTGGATGGACCCTGACCTTTAGGTAAAGCTTTGTGATAAAAAGTGGGGCCTCTTCCACCTTCCAGAGGTTTTACCTATCTCCTGACGATATTGGGCAGAACTATTCGGTGGCGGAGGCAGTTCTGCTGTCATCAACCACTCCTGTGTGTCCTGGTTTGGTGTGCCATTGGACTTGACCTCCGACAGACGTCTTCAGTTCACTTCAGAGTTGTGGATTGCAGTGGCAGACAACCTTGGGATTAAACTCCACCGTATTGCTGCCTACCATCCGCAGGCCAATGACCTTTGTGAAAGGTCCCTTTGCACAATGAAGCCTGCATTGCGGGCCTCGTTGGTGGATAATAGCTGGATAGATCACCTGCTTTGGGTTTTGTTGGGCCTGCTTTCAGCTCCAAAAGAAGACCTGCAGATTTATTCAGCTGAGTTGGTCCTGGGCCAGCTTTTGGGCACCAAGGTAATTTCTTTAGGGTTTGGCGGGTTTGGTTGTTCCCAGGGGAGAACAGTTCTAAATGGGGAATCTAGATCTTTTGCCCAGTTGGCAGGACATCACTGTCATCCACAGGTGTTTGTGCCAAAGGACCCGATTTCTGTTGAGTATGTAGTTATCTGCCATGACTCACACCGCTCATATTGGAGAATCAAAAGGTGCAAAACTCTCAAATATATGGATAAACAAATAAAACTCAGAGACAAATCCTTTACTGCCAGCCACAACGGGTTGGGAGATTTATTAACACATCTACCACGGATGCATCAATACAAAAACATCATTTCCAAAGTCTGTTCCCCAAAATCCCCAAAAATCTCAAAATCTCTCCGTTCTTTGTCAACAGGCTCTTTTTATAGCTTCCCAATGACATTAAAGTGTAAGGGGCAAGTTTTGACCAATTCCAAATAGAATTTTGCGTCAAGATTCTTGGCTGCCCATTGACTGAGTGTGTGTTGGAGTTTCTCTGGAACACTAATGACCTCTTGATCTGAACATCTGCTCCACATCAGAACTGCCAAATAAGCCAATTAATCACAATTGTTGTTCTTATCTATCTAAACAGCTTACTTCCCAACCCGTGTTTTGGTCCAACTTTTGTGATTTTTAAGCAAGAAAGTCAGGTCAGGTCTACCTTTCTGACGCCAACAATCTTTCTGCAAAAACAACTCCATAAAAAGTATTTCCGCGCTAACACTCACCACTTCAGCCTCCTTACAATGGTACATTCCATGTTTAGGAGAGGATTTTTTTTGATGGAGTTGGGGGGTTATCAGTAGAGTATTTCGGTGGACAGTTTCAAGCCAGCTCATGTGTTACCTGGGGGACCCAGTTAAGTTGGCTCAGCCATCTTGCCGTGGTCGTCCGCCAGTTTCTTTACCTTCATTTCCGGGTTCTCCCCTTATAGCTAGTTTGTCCTCCTCAGGTGGACAGTTTGGTCGCAGTTGATCTGGAAAGTCTCTTTCAATTTCAACCCCTGTTCCTGTGAAGAGAAACCGTGATGGCCGACTTATTAAACTAACTAGTCATTACCGTTAGGTATTTAAATTGATTTGTTTGTTGCTGTTGTTTGTGTGTGTTTTATTTTATGTACTTGTGATGTTTCACATGTTCAGGCGGATATAAAGTACATATATATTTATTTATTTATTTATTTTTTTTTCCTGTTGTGGGCAACGGGGCCCGGCGAATACCCGTGGTTAACGGACGGCGGAGTCCGGCGGTAACAGGCGCTTAAATTCCGTGTCAAAGGGAAGGGGGAAGAAAGGGAAAGAAGAGGGAAGGGGAAAAAAAAAAAAAAAAAAAAAAAAAAAAAAAAAAAAAACCTTGGTATTTTATTCTATGTTGCATGCCTTTGTGTTTTGTGTTTATGATGTAAAGCACTTTGAAATGCCTTGTAGCTGAAATGTGCTATACAAAATAAAATTTGATTGATTGATTGATTGATTTCATACCTGAATGTATACTTTTATTGTGAAGGGGAGAAGGTGAGGTGAGAAGACACCAGCAGTTGCACTACATTCTATTTTTGACTTGAATTAGAAGACATTAAGAATAAAAAAAGACTGACTATTCGAGCAGACAGATTTAAAGAGCCGCAGGAAAAACGGAGGTGGATTAGCAGTGTTTCTGAACAACAGATGGTGTTATCCAGGACATGTTACTGTGAAGTGTCATCTCTGTAGACTAGACATTGAACTCTTGCAAGTAAGTTTCCGACCATATTATTTACCAAGAGAGTTCACCAGTGTTATTTTGGCAGTTGTTTAAATGTCACCCTGAACTGTTGCCGATAATGCGTCTCCAATTTCTGGTGATTTTAATCACGCCTTACTCTCTTCTATGCTGCCAATGTTTCACCATTTTGTCAGCTGCTCCACCCAGGAAAACAAGTTTTTGGATTTGCTTTACATTGATGTCAAGAATGCAAAACCTCCTCTGAGAAAATCGAACCGTAATCATGTTTTTCTCCTCTGAATACAAACCCCTAGTTAAGAGGCTGCCTGTTAGGAAGATAACTGTTAGGAAATGGTCACAGGAAGCAGAAGAGGCCCTCGGGGCTTGTTTAAAATAACTGATTGGACTACTCTCTGCCAGCCACATGGAGATGACATCAGTGCCATGACTGAGTGTGTGACTGACTATATCAGGGGTGTCAAACTCCAGTCCTCAAGGGCCGGTGTCCTGCAACTTTTAGGTGTGCCTCTGCTGCACCACAGCTGAATAGAATAATTAGGTCACTAGCAAGGCTGTGGAGAACTGATCTACACAAGGAGGAGGTAATTAAGCCATTTCATTCCAGAGTTTTGTATCTGTGGTACATCTAAACACTGCAGGAAACCGGCCCTTGAGGACTGGAGTTTGGCACCTGTGGACTATATTAACTTCTGTGTGGATGGCACCATCCCCACCAGAACAGTGAGATGCTTCCTGGATAACAACCCCTGGATCACCAGTGACATAAAGGAACTTTTAAACAAGTACGAAAAGAGTCTCAAGGGAACATATTGAGGAGTATTCAGAAACAGTTCAAAGTCAAGATTAGAGACAACAAAGAGAAGTACAGGAAGAGGCTGGAGAATAAACCGCTGAAGAATAATGTCAGAGATGTGTGGTCAGGGTTGAAGAAGACATCCTGCCTGGTTCTGGTACCAAAGAAAACTCATCCATCAGTCATCAACGACTGTAGGCCTGTTGCCCTGACATCCCACAATATGTCCTGTAGCGATTCCTGTTGGCCCATCTGAGTAAGAAGACAAGGTCATATCAAGACTCCTGCAGTTTGCTTATCGCCAACATAGTTGGAGTTGATGACGCCATCATACACCTGTTTCAACAAACCCACTGTCATCTGGACAAAGCAGGCAACGCCTTTGGCAGTTCCTTCCAGGGACCCTGGATGTATCATACAGTACACTCAAATTTAGTTGACCATGTTATGATAAAACATATCTAAGATGAATTTAGATGAATTCCCCATCCAGAGGAAGCATATGATGCCAGTAGGGAGAAAACATCTCTCTATTAACATATGAATGGTGATCTCCAACACACAGAGATCACCATTGGTGGTTGTCTCACAATTGATTTTCCTGTTTTTCCCATTCCTCAGGTTTTGAAGACTACAACTGAGGCCTTGATAGAAGTCAACATCAGTAAAAACCTGGTTGGCTCAGCCATGGCAGGCAGCATTGGTGGATTTAATGCACACGCTGCCAACTTGGTGGCTGCCATCTAATAGCCTGTGGGCAGGTAAGGAGGTTCTTTTTAATCATGTTTATTCCTTTATTTTATTACACTTTAGCATTAAACATGTCTCTCCATGTGTGTTTACCAGGATCCGGCCCAGTCAGTGACCAGCAGTAACTGCATTACTCTCATGGAGCCATCAGGACCAACAGGGAAGGACCTGTACATCAGCTGCACTATGCCCTCTATAGAGGTGGGCACTGTGGGAGGAGGCACTAACCTGCCCCCTCAACAAGCCTGCCTCAAGGTATGTACACATTCACATGCACACCCACAGGCCTACACTAAAACACACACACACAAACATGTGCACACACACTGAAACACACATGCAGACACGTAAACCTGTTTCACTAACTCATAGTAAAGCTGAGTTAGCAAACAACATGCCTGAATATCATTGTTTCCTCTATAGAGTTTAACCAAGTACAGCTGGTTTGTTTGGCCTGACAGTTGCACTGAACTGGATCAGTTTATTAAAATATGGAACAGTAATTACAGATTACTGTATTTACAACTCTCCAGCTGTCAGCCCAGCCAGTCAAACACCAGCCTAATTTTAAC
Organism: Poeciliopsis prolifica; assembly: GCF_027474105.1. Taxonomy (NCBI): domain Eukaryota; kingdom Metazoa; phylum Chordata; class Actinopteri; order Cyprinodontiformes; family Poeciliidae; genus Poeciliopsis; species Poeciliopsis prolifica. Next base: position 481,444 of record NW_026562508.1, on the reverse strand, counting down.
AGGATTCCTGTAGCTCCATAAACACACTGTTCGAATGGGTTACCTTAAAGTTTCACAGGTTCAAGTGAGGAATTATTTCTTATCCTGAGGGGGAGTTTTTTTGTTTTGTTTTTTTATATTATGTTTATTAGATTTTGAAAATGTATACAAAAATAACAATAACAGGACAAAACTTATGCAGCACTAATACAGAAAACAAAAAACAGGATGCATGCACATAAATGCACGTGCCTGATTTTCTGGGTGCTCCTCCAACCTCCTCTTGTAATCTCTTTTAGCCTTTCTGGTTCCTCTCTTTAGGTTGCTCCATGCAAGCTGCATGGAATTGAGTTTCTGTAAAGTTTAGGGTTCAGTATATACTGGTAATGGTTCAATTTAGTTGGGGTTAGGCAATACAAATGAATGGAAGTCGATAGACAGTTTCTACACAGATAAAGAAAAATAACATGTGCATGATTTGTTCAGATGCTGGGAGTCCAGGGTGCAAGTCAGCAGTACCCAGGGGAGAATGCCTGCCAGCTGGCCAGGATTGTATGTGCTACAGTGCTGGCTGGAGAGCTCTCACTGCTGAGTGCTCTGGCTGCTGGGCACCTTGTCAAGAGTCACATGACTCATAACAGGTAAGAGCAAAACATGCTCACTAAAATATTTAAATTCCCCACTTGTTCAAATCCTCCTTGAGCTGTATTTTGATTTCCCGTGTAGTCCGGTCCTTTTTCTTGTATTCCTGTCCTTTTATGCGCTAGCACAAACATTAGCAGCATACCACTGTAGCTTCCCAATCCTGAAAAATTTAATTATTAGTTCAGTTTTGGCAGTGTTGTATAGTAACGAAGTAAAACTACTTCACTACTTTACTTAAGTATATTTTGGAGTACTTCATACTTTCCTCGAGTAAGAAGATTTTTGATAACTTTCACTTTTACTTCACTACATTCCCGAACTTAATTGCATACTTTTACTTTATTTTTTTACACATTTTCAATGTGGTTTAGTTACTCGTTACAAAAAAGCAAGAGAGAAACGCAAATGTTTTGATCCCACCTACTGATTGACTGCAACAAAGTCGGTAGCCGACTTGCCTGGGCTTGTTCATCTCCACCAATAGGATGCACAGGTTTTGCACCTCCCTACCTACGTCAAAAAGTCCAGCAAACAGTCTGATTGGTCAGTGCTCCGTTTGTGTAGGTTTGTGCCGTTAAAATGTTCGTTTGTGCAGCTTTGGTTTCCGAGATATTAAAATGATTTTTTTAGGCCATCCAGAGTAACCATCCCCCATTTTGCTCCAAAGTGGGCTGGTTCGTTACTGCTCCGTTTGTGCCGTTAAAACAAACGCAGCAAAGTTGTTTTCAATTTGGATTTTGGCTATTCCAATATCCGGTGTGAGCGGCGTCTAGCTCGAGGTTGATCAGATTCATGAACGCTAATTTCGGCCAGTCGTTCTCTAGGACTCCCCCTTCCTCCAGCGCTCGGAGGTTCACTCAGGGAGAGTCAACAAATTTTACATCCAAACTCTCCTGAGAAACTAATGGAAATAGATTTCTTGCCTTGTGACCAACTGACACAAAATTCATGACACAAAATATTGAGTATGAAGTAGTCATACTCAATATTTTCAGTAATTGTAATCTTAAAAAGTATATATTTTGGATGGCCTAAAAAAATAATTTTTAATATCTCGGAAACCAAAGCTGCACAAACGAAAATTTTAACGGCACAAACGGAGCACTAACCAATCAGAGTATTTGCTGGATTTTTTGACGTAGGTGGGTGTCAGCTTCATGGAGGTCTGTTTCATTTCTCCCATTAAACACCAAGTTAACAAAAAAGCTCTCCCTCTTCTGATGCCAAATAAGCTGCATTTCCCTCCCAATTCTTTTTCTTTTGCATAATGACCAGTTGTGTTCACCTATAGTTTGTGAAGTAGAGTAAACATAACGGGGTTTTTTCTTCATGTTGGCCGCATTTTCTGTACTGACTATTTTTCTCATTTTCAACACTGACCTTACTTAAAGGGAAAACTTAAGGCTTAAAAAACTTTGTATTTTCTGTCCTGGAGGGTTTACTAAGAAGCTGGTTCAGTTGTAAAGCAGGTTAAGTTAACCTTGTAGGTAAAGCACCTAATTTTCTTAACTAAATGATGCCTGCAGGTTTATCTATTAGCAGGTTTCATTTTGCCTGCACTTGGTTCTGTACATTATTTTAAGTGTATTTGACAAGTTTACCACAATATAAAAAATGTCATTCAAACTGCATTTGCCTTGTTTTACTTTTTACTTGTACTTTTCATTACATTACTTGAGTACATCCATTTTTACAGTAATTTCCATATTTAAGTACAAGACATTTCAGGTACTTTAATACTTTAACTCAAGTAATATTTCAATCAGTGAATTTTACTTTTACCAAAGTCATATTTTGGAGCGGTACCTATACTTTTACTTGACTCCGAGATTTCAGTACTTATACAACACTGAGTTTTGGTTTGTTATGATATTTATGCATGGTTAAAAAATGATTCCAGCTGTAACCAATTTTAAGGTCTACAAAGCCCCTGTATACATTGCTACAAGAGACCTGTGGGAATAGCGCTGCTTTGTTCTGCAGGGTTATTTAGAAGTGAGGTGTTGGAGTTTGGCTCTTATAGTTGCATGTTTTTGAACAGAACAACTTAAAGGTTCTCAGGACAGAATACTGAAAGTGTGATTATAATCTTTTGTTTGCAGATCTAAGGTGGACTTACATGGGACTCAGGGAACATGCAGCAGGAGGCTCAATGCAGACTGGCAGAAGTTAGGTCTTGTTCAAGAAACTGGATGGAAGCCATAAAGAGTAACCCAGTTTGAACAGATTAATCATTTATCAGTGAAGAAAAGACTTCAGCTGTCTTCCAAAACTCTTAATACAATATAACATTTTGATCAAGTATTGTTCAGTCCATAAAAAAATCTTAAGCAACTCAGTTTTTCTTACTGCATCTACTTGTATTTTGAGGATTTTTGTCATCAAGCACTTTTGCCAAAATAATCACAAACTGAGATGTACAAAGGTAAGACTTAAGCTCAATAAATGTTTCTTGCTGGATAGTCATACTCACCAGCAAAGTTGCTTTTTACACATTGTTGTTTCCTTTTTTCATCAGTCATTGCTACTAAAATGCTCTGTCAGAACTGGGGGAACCCACAAGGAACTATAACGGTCCAGATGATCCAATTCTGATTGATGATATACATTTATTATTGCATGTGATTAATTTTAGCATGTATCCAAGGACTGTCCTAAATAATTTGTATTATTTAGGACAGTTAATTCTAACTGTCCTAAATGATACAAATGGCTCAAAACTGCACTTTTTAAAGCACAAGAGAAGGGGGAAAGTGAAACAAAATCTCATTTTCAATGCATTTTTGGCCTCTGCTTTACAAATGCAGAACTGGCCTGCAAGAGGAAATGTGGGATACTGAACTAGAAACCAGTTTTACTCAAAGTTTCTGCCTGGTAGTTCGCTATATATTGACAAAGTCAACAAACCAGTACTCAAAGTTGACGAGTCATTATCCAACATTTTCCATTTTTTTAAAGAAATGCAATAAAGATTAACAATGCTTAATCAAATGCTTCAAATATTTTGGGTGATTAATATATAGGAGAGGAAGGACATCCGCACAGAAGGGGTCTCACTCCCAGAAGGAACAATAGCAGACATAGAGGACAGTTACAAGTACCTAGGTATACCACAAGCAAATGGCAACCTTGATGAGGCCACAAGGAAAGGAGCCACAGCTAAATACCTCCAACGAATAAGGCAAGTCCTGAGAAGCCAGCTCAATGGCAAGAACAAAATCCGTGCGATAAACAGCTATGCCCTACCAGTAATCAGATACCCTGCTGGAATAATTAGCTGGCCAAAGGAGGAGATAAAAGCCACAGATATTAAGACTAGAAAGCTACTAACCATGCATGGAGGGTTCCATCCCAAATCCAGCACCCTGAGACTGTACACGAGCCGCAAGGACGGAGGCAGAGGACTAGTGAGTGTGAGAACCACTGTCCAGGACGAAACAACTAAGATCCATAAATACATCAGGGACAAAGCCTCAACAGACAATGTGCTCAGTGAATGTCTCAGACAACAGGGAACGGAGGTTGAGGTGCCAGAGATACCATCATGGGAGGACAAGCCCCTACATGGGATGTACCACCAGCAAATAACCCAAGTGGCTGATATCAGTAAATCCTACCAATGGCTGGAAAAAGCTGGACTCAAGGACAGCACAGAGGCCCTCATCCTGGCCGCCCAGGAACAGGCCCTAAACACCAGAGCAATAGAGGCCCAGATCTACCACACCAGACAAGACCCAAGGTGTAGGTTGTGCAAGGAGGCCCCTGAGACAGTCCAGCACATCATAGCAGGGTGCAAGATACTGGCAGGGAAAGCGTACATGGAGCGACATAACCAAGTGGCAGGCATAGTGTACAGAAACATCTGTGCAGAATATGGACTGGAAACCCCGAGATCAAAGTGGGAAACACCCCCAAAGGTGGTGGAGAAAATCTTAAAATCTTTTTTCCATGGGATTTTTTTCTATTTCAAGATGGCAGAGAGAGTAGGATCATAGTCAGCTAATTCCCCAGAGTCGGGTAAAAAAGGTCCACAACGAAATAGGAACTTGATCGATGAGTGGGCATGAGTGGAATAAGCAAGAGAAGAAACCGGAAAAACTATAAAAAACAGGACAGAACCAAAGAGCTGGCTGTAATGGAAGAAATGTCCATTACAGTCAATGGAGTTATGGCTCTAAGTTTTTTTTGTGCTCGCAGGCACAAAAAAACTCCAGCAGAGAAACTCAGGAAATTCAAAACAGGTACCCCTTATATTGGCACACTGACCATTTTAAAATATCTAGGCATTACTATACCAAAGGACCTCAAAAAAAATTTAAAATATAATTATGTTCCCATGCAAAAAAAGAGTTAAAGAAGATATTACAAGATGGAATCTTACTCCTTTTCTAAGTTTTAGCTCAAGAATTAACTTAAGGTGAACATACTGCCAGATTGTTATATTTATTCCAAACTTTGCCCATTGAAATAAATCAAAAAGTTTTTAATGAATGGGACAAATTACTATCAAGATGTATTTGGCAATGTAAAAGACCGAGAATTGGATATAAAGTCTTCAACTGGAAAAGAAAATGGGAGTGAGGGGGTTGCCTTCCCTTACAAATTATTATTTGGCAGCACAAGCAAGAACACATATATACTGTTACGAACTAACATAATGCTCAATGGAAATCTATTGAAACAAAGGCAACACTCATTTCTGTACAATTAATTCCAGCTGATACAAATTACAAAGTTTCATAAATAATATAGATAACTGGTGGATGAAAACAACCCTTAGAGCGTGGAAAACTATTGCTAAAGAAAATGCACTAGCGAACGACCTAGCAGTCAAAAAATGGGTTGCATATGATTCTGACTTTACACCAAATAAACTGGACGCCAGAGAATCACTGCTCTGTGCACATTAATGAACAACATCATCTTAAATGACTTCCAAACTCTTAAGAGAAAATATTCCTTGGACAAACAAGACTTTTATTAATATTTACAAATAAGGAATTTTGCTGACTTAAAAATTAAACCAATTACTGACAAGAATGTAAACTTAATGGAATTTTTTATTAATGCCTATTAATCAAAAATTAAAGGAAAAATGATCTCGCTTATCTATGAAAACCTAATAGATCTTAAAAATAATTCAACCCTACATATCAAAGCAAGATGGGAAAGAGAGGGAAATTTAACAATAAAGAGGAGAAACGGACAATAATGTGGACATATCAATGGACATATAATAAATCTCTACAATGGAAAGAATTTGGATAGAAAAATCTGCTAAGATTCTTTATCACACCGGCTCAGAAATGGCACTGATGGAAACCCTCCTGCATGTTGGAGAAAATGCAGAAATCAAAACACAAATCATTATCACGTCTTCTGGGACTGGAAAAATATTACTGGAAAAAGATAAATAGTGCCTTACAAGATATTTTTAACCAGAACATTTCCTTGGAGTTCAAGTTGATGTATTTTGGGATAATTCCTCAAAAAGCCACAAAAAAGAAACAAATATCTGGTGACTATTTTATTAACAGCAAGTAAGAAAAACATTACAAGAAAATGGTTATCACAAGACAAACCAACTTTAAATGACTGGATTGACATATTTAACAATATGTTCATTTGACCACATATTTACAAGTACCCGAAATTATGAACAAATTTTCTTTTTACGGTTTAAAAATCATGTTTCACAGATACAACTATCCAAAGTTACACACAAAGATCCTTACACAGATTACAAATCCTGTATTACACGCATGCACATTTATTTTGACTATTTTGCAATCCATATTAATGGGATTAAAAGAGTGAGTGGATGTCCAAAACTAAATGATGTAGAAATAACAGCATTGGATGACAAGGAAAAGGCAAAAATGTTGGTAAATATTTCTGTTAAAATTTGTAGTTTTGAAAAAATTGGTGAAGAAGGAAAAAATTAAGAGAAACAACAATTTTAGAGAACAAGATGGAATATACAAATGATTCATTTAATATGTTGTTCAAATGTGAAAGATGTGGAGAAAGAAAGAAAGAAAATGTAGAACATATATTGATGAATGGTAAAACATGAACCTGAAAGGGAGAGACTGATAAGAATGGTTAGGACAGGTCAAGAATGGAGTCTTAAAGGAATATTGGGATATGAAGGAAATATAGTGGATATTTACAGATTAAGGAAAGCATTATTTATTCATCTTCAGAGTACAAAATTAAAAAGAATTTAATAGATGTAAAGTAGTGTTTTACACACTCTTATACAGTAGTGGCGGTATGCACCTTAAAGTTGCTTTCGATCTGCTACAATAGGAAAGAAGAAAAAGAAGTAGTATAGTAGAACAGTTAGTTTTGGGAAATCACTATTTGCTGATGATGGAGCATTATGGAAAAGGGGAAGAAATATACAACATCTTATTTTAAAACTTCAGGAAGGTATAGATATAGTAGGTAAGTGGGGAATTGAGTGGGGTTTTAAATTTTCAATTGAGAAGACAAAAGTAATGTTCTTTACAAATAAGAAAGTTAGAATTGATAAAAAAAAATTATTTATATGGGAAAGAGTTAGAAATGGTTGAGTTTCGTTTTTTGGGAGTAGTCTTTGATAAGAAACTAACTTGGGAAAGTCATATAGATCACATTATGGAAAAAAGTAAAAAGGTTCTTAACATTATGAGGTGCTTGACAGGGTTGACATGGGGTGCAAACTTTGAATCACTTAAAAATATTTATGTGTCATTAATACGATCTAGAATAGATTATGGGAGTGTGGTATATGGATCAGCAAGCAAAACTAGGTTAAACAAATTGGATATTATTCAAGCAAGAGCTTTGAGAATTTGCTTAGAGGCAGTTAAATCTACTCCAGTATGTGCATTACAAGTAGAGTCAGGAGAGATGCCATTATGTATTAGAAAACAGCAGATCATGGTAAATTATTGGATAAGTTTAAAAGGACAAAATGAAGATCATCCAGTTAAGAAAGTGTTACGAAATTGTTGGGAGAGAGGAAAAGGAAAAGTAATAGTTTTGGGGGGTGGCAGATAATAGAGCAAAAACATTTAATGTATTTGACAAAGAATTCAGTCAAACAGTAGTATGGCATATGAGACCAGCATGGTCATGGAAATATATTAATGTAGACAAGTCACTATTAGATATTCAGGGGAAAAAGATGATAGATATGTGCCAAGAGTTTTATCATCAAATACAAAATAAATATAATGATTATGTACAGATTTATACTGATGGTTCAAAAGATCCTAAAACGAAGTAACTAGTATAGCAGTAGTGATTCTAGAGTTAAAGATAAAAATTTCAAAAAGAACATCTGATGACTTGAGTATCTATGCAGTAGAATTGTGTGCTATATTATTAGCTTTAGAATGGGTGGAGGATAGTAAAGGAAATAAATTTATAATTTGTAGTGATTCATTAGCAGCATTGATGAGTATTGAAATCAATGCTGATAAGTAATCATCAAAATATATTATATGAGGTTATGGCTGCTCATCATAGAATATGTCAACAAAATAAAACTGTAATATTATTTTGGACTCCTGCTCATGTAGGTATTTTGGGCAATGAAAGAGCAGATAGGTTGGCGAAGGAGGCCAGTAAAAAAGAAGAAATTGATATGTTAGTAAAACTATCTAAATCAGAGAGGGAAAGTATAGCTTGGAGAGAAAGTAAGAAGATGTGGAAAATTAAGTGGGATAATGAAATTAATAATTTATATAGGTTTCAAAATACAGTTGATGTAGAAAGGGTTAGAGGATTAAATAGAAAGGTAGAGGTAATTATAACTCGAATAAGAACCGGGCATAGTTTATTAAATGGAACTCTTTATAAGATGGGGAAACATCTTACTGGTTTATGTAGTTGGTGTGATTCTGTAGAAACAATGGAACATGTTTTTATTAGTTGTAGAAAATATAAAGATGAAAGAAAATTATTAATATTGGAATTAGGCTGTACTGGGGAATTGAAGTTTGAAAAAGTGGTTGATCAGTTAAATAGTAATGAGGGGAGGAAGAAAATGTTTCGTTTTTCAAAAAACAGTGGGATTATTTGAGAATTGAGAGATAGATATTAGGATCCAGTAGATGGCAGTAAGTGCAACAAAAATGGATGCAAGCTGCCGTTAAAACCTAAAGAAGAAGAAGTAATAGTACAAGAAGAAGAAGAGGAGGCAGTATGCTCCTTTTTACAAAAACATGTAAAATTTCTCCACAGATCTGCCACCTGGCAGGTTCAAAGCTTTACCTGGGGACAGCGAAGAGAAGTGCGATGACAAACTTTCATCAGGTAACAGCCAGGAAATCTCTGGGTTTTTTAAACTCATGGTGTGAACTGGGTCCCGTTTCAGAAAGTGGGATAAGTGATAGAGCCAAGTTGATTCGGTTCCGTCTGACTATCCGTAATTACGTTCCAGATATCTAAAAATGCATTTTGACTCGACAAAACTACATTTTGACTATCCGGAATGGTAATTTAAGATATCTGCATTTCCATTCTGACTAGTGAGAATAATAATTCAAGATATCTTCAATTACATTTTGATTAGTCAAAATTCTTTTCAAGGTATCTCAAATGACGTCACTGGATCTGCAATTTGATGAGACACGTATCCGGAATTACGATTTAAGATATCTTCTACGTAATTATCACTAGTCAAAATTACAATTTAAGATATCTTAAATGGAAATGTTGAATAATTCAAGATATCTCTAATTCATTTAGAAATATCTTAAAAGGAATTTTGACAAGTCAAAATTATAATTCAAGATATCACTCATTTAGTTCTGTCTAATCATTATTTGCTTTAAGATATCTATAATTTAATTTCACAAGTCAAAACTATATTTCTCCGATCCAAAAATACATTTAAGATATCTTGAATTATGGACTAATTAGAAATAGCTTGATTAAAATTATGACTAGTCAAAACTACAATCGAGATATCTTGAATTTACTTTTTGACTAGTCATAATTTAATTGTAGATATCTGAAATGTTTATTTCAGATAGTCAGTAATTCATTGCAGATATTGAATTGAAGTCCCCATACAAAACAATGGTAAATCTGACGTCATTTCGACTAGTCAGAATGTAATTAGAGATATCTTAAATTTCTAAAACGTCTAGTCATAAAACAAATTGAGATATCTGGAATGCAAGGGCAGTAAAACCGAATTTATGTTAAAAGGGCTTGCCATGAAAGATTAAGTACCTCTGTGCAGCTGACACCCCACCCACGTCAAAAAATCCAGCGAATAGTCTGATTGGTAGTGCTCCGTTTGTGCAAACCGCTCCGTTTACACTACAAAACTACAGTACTACTAGGTAAGCAGCTCTTGTGCAACCTGGATGCAAAAAAGTGGTGAAATCGCCCTTTATTGAAGTTTCACAAAACAGATAGAAGTTTCACAAATCCCAAACATGGTTTTCAATGTTCTGCTCTTGGTTGAGAATAATTAGTCTAGGTTTGAAGAGTGTTGTAGTTTTGGAATTGGAGCAGTTATGCTATGACAGAAATCCAAAAAGTGGTGAAATCAGCCTTTATTGTAGATTCACAAATCAGAAAAAGGTTTTACAAATCCCAAACATGGTTATAAATTTTTCTATTAGAGCGGAATAATCCAGTCCAGATTTGAAGAGTCTAGGTGTTGTAGTTTTTAAACTAGATGATTAAAGATGCGGAAGGTAGTGAAAAATTGGTAGAATTGCCCTTTAGCCATTTCCTGAATCCATCCATTCATCCATCTTCTGCCACTTATCCGAGATCGGGTCGCGGGGGTAGCAGCTTAAGAAGGGAGGACCAGACTTTCCTCTCCTTAGCCACTTCCTCCAGCTCCTCCGGGGGAATCCCGAGGCGTTCCCAAGCCAGCCGAGAGTCGTAGTCCCTCCAGCGTGTCCTGGATCTTACCCGGGGCCTCCTCCCGGTGGGACGTGCCCGAAAAAACCTCACCAGGTAGGCATCCAGGAGGCATCCTGACCAGATGCCCGAGCCATCTCAAACTGGCTCCTCTCGATGTGGAGGAACAGCAGCTCTACTCTGAGTCCCTCCCTGATGTCCGAGCTTCTCACCCTATCTCTAAGGGAGAGCCCAGCCACCCTATGGAGAAAACCCATTTCGGCCGCTTGTATCCGCGATCTCGTTTTCTCGGTCATTACCCAAAGCTCATGACCATAGATGAGGGTAGGAATGTAGATCGACTGGTAAATCGAGAGCTTCGCTTTTTGACTCAGCTCTCTCTTCATCACGACTGACCGGTACAGCGCCTGCTTCATGGCAGACTTTGCACCAATCCGCCTGTCGATTTCCCGCTCCCTGCTCCCATGTTCTAAGCTTTGCCCTAGATGGGAGTTAAAGCTCCGTCTCACAGGGGATTCCGCCAGACGTTCCCAGCAGACCTTCACAACAAGTTTGGGCCTGCCAGGTCTGACCGACATCCTCCCACATTTCCCGAATCAGAAGCTAAAATTGGAAACCAACTTCAGCTTTGCCATTTATCGTGCGATTAATTGATTTATTGTGACAGGCTGTCAACTTTAAATATTTTTTTAAACTCAAAAACATGACAAGTCGGTGGATGAATGACTGCCTTAGCACCCAGACAACAGGCTTAGCAGGTTTTCAGGGGGAACTCAACTTTGTTTTGTGTGCAAAGCTAAAGTTGGCTTCTGATTGTAGCTTCCCAATTGATAAATGGCTAATCTTGAGTGTCTACTCTAGCTTAAAAACTGCAAGACGCTTTAAACGTGACTAGAATATTGTGGCAGTTATTATAGTAACTGTTGGCTGAAGATAAATTGATTTCAATAACTGCAGAAGTAAGGGAGCTCAACATCAGACTTTCTGCAATTTAACCTTTGCTTTGTCTTTTTAAGTTGCTGGAATGTTTTTTCATTGCCTAAATAATATGCTTTTTAAATCTTCAACTAACTTGGTTTTCCCCCTGATTTAGCTCCACATGCTCTCTGTCCTGCAAAAGGCTCGAGGTTGGACATCACACTGCCTGCGTCCCAGTGTCCTTCAGCGTGCTGGGGAGGTCAGACAGTTCACTGCTAGTCACATTTACATTCACAAATGCTTATCATGATGTTGGTCTTTTACAGTTTTGCTTTCTCAAGGTAAAATAACTATGTATCATACAACTACTATAAAAAACAAAAATCACACTTTGATGTTAAGCTCCACATATGGGCTTAGATACATCCATTTACTCTAAATATCATAATTTGTGTGGAAAAATTTGGGAGCTATGCTTATGAAAAAGCCTGTCACAATAAGCAACAAATCAGTTAATCATAAGATAATCAATAATCATCAATTTATGTCATTTTGGTTGTGTTCACACTGCCGTGTTAAGTGACCCAATTCTGATTTTCTTTTTTTTTAATGCCTTAATGCAACCTGTATTTGATCTTTTCATGATAGTCTGAACAACACAGATCAGATATTTTTCTAATGCAACCCTGGCCACTTCGATATTTGATACGGATCCAGTTCATATGTGATCTAACATCCAGTTTGGATCCAACCGACCTGAACATCATGCATACTACAGAATTGTGAAAAGCCTCTATTCTGTGTGCTGACATGCGCAAACAAGTCAGCACACACTGTAATGAGGATTAGGTTGTTAATACGCTGGCTGCAGACGCACAACAAATTCAAAATTGAAAGCTATCCACCCTTAGCATTCATGCTTACTTTTTCAAAACACGGAGCACTAATTTTTATGGCTGCTGGCGAAACATTGAGCTTGCGCTCTATGTGTGACATTATTGCTGCCTCTACTGTGCATCCAGGGCACTTTCCAATTGTTTACAGTTCACACTGGAGATCACATACAAGTCGCATATATATGAAATTTTATTACTGCAATATAATCCAATTTGACAAAAAATCGGAATTAGGTCACTTAGGGCTGCAGTTGAACAAAGCATTAGTTTTTAAACAGTCCTTTGTGGTCAGAGTGATACACTTATGATGCATTCAAGTACACCTTGCACTGTAATTCAATTCAGTTTTGTTGTCTCAAGGCACTGTACAAAAATCGCTTCAGTTCAATCTCACAGACATACTAATTGATGCTAGATATCAAACAGTGCAGTCCATGTTTACTTTAATGATTTAAACAAATTCATCATCAATTTCTAATATGATATATTAAACTATATGTTCACCTCTATTGACTCATTACTTGGTTTCACCCCTTATTTGCATGAAAAACTATTTTCAGAAGCCTGATATTCTGTTTAAGCACATCATTTTTTTGCTGTTGAATTTATGAAATATTTTAATCTTCTGATATCCCTATAGAAATCCCTGTAGATCAGCAGTTTTTGAAATACACAGACCAGCCCGTCTGGCACCAATAACTATGCCACGTTCAAAGTCACTTAAATCTCCTTTCTTCCCCATTCTGATGCCTGCTTTGAACAGCAGTAGATCGCCTTGGCCACATCTGCATGCATTGAGTTGCTGCCATGTGATTGGCTGATATGACATATGCCTTAATGAGGAGTTAGACTGATGTCCCTAATGAAGTAGCCAGTGAGTCTATGTTTTTATGTTTGTTGTATTATCAGTAACTTTAACACTCACTGCTTTGTGCAGACAGCCATTAACCCAATGAAAAGTACTTTGGGACACTGCATATTTTTATCGATGTCCGTACTTATCCAGCGGGTTTGTGCTGGGCTGTGGAGTTTCTGACGAGGAGCAAATGTTACATCTGAGCATGCTATTGGAGCCAAACTGTCTGTCTGAATAACACTGCTCAAAAAAAAATAACAATCTGCCATTGACATGTTCATTTCTTTTATGATCCGGTCAAAGTCTTCATAGATCCCGTTTTCTCTTGAGGAACAAATCGTCTGCTTTAGCTACCAATGTGGTCATTCCAGTGTCTTTAGTTAGATCGTCTACTGGACTTCCATAGCTCTGTCAAGAGCTTGCTTCTTGTTCTCCAAATCTGTAACTCTCATCCAACTATTGACCTCATTCATCCAAGTTTTGTAAGGCTTTCCTTCTTCAAACTTTAGTGTAACTCTAGTTACTATCCATCCTCCAATGTTACTTGGTAAAAAATAATTCTCTTTGGCTCTGTGAAGTTTATTCCGCTATGTGCTTCACAGAAACACATCTAATATGTACTACTGGCATGATGGTGCTGACCTTACTACCCATTCATCAATGGATGTGTGTCTGGACTTTGACTGAGCCAATCAACGCTGCGGCTAAACGTTTCCACTGTAGCTCTGTCTGCATGTTCAATGTTCAAAACCTTGGATATTGTTTTTTTCTGTGAATTGTACTATAAAAAAACTTCACTTTACAATTGTCCCACCAAAAGACATTGCCAGCATCAAAACACATGAAACTTTATCATTAAGTGACTTATATGAGGTTTTCTTTCCACATCAGCTTGGCTGGAGAAGATTTGATGATGGGTTAATCAGAAATCTTTCTCTAACATCAAGAAGAAAGAAGAAACTGACTCCTGTGCATATAAGGTATTCCTCTGTTATTGTTTCTATTTAATATCACCAGTAATTATTGAGCTGCCCAAATAATTGATATTTTGTGTCTTTCTCTGGAAGAGAGCTGTCAGAAGCAGCCTATGAGAAGCTGGCAGATGAGACGCTGGTGCTCTATCTGATTACTTTGAAGATTTGGCAGACGAAGCTTTCACTGGAACAGAATATGATGTCATATTTTCTGTAAGCCATTATAACATCAATTATAACAGCTCAGAACATCAATTATCAATTATCAATTATTGTAGGAGACAGAAAATGCGACGCCCCAAATTATCACAGAAGAACTTTATATTTCAGAGGAATTATAATTATGTTCCATTAATAGCTGTTTCAGTTCCTTTTTAGCTTATTATTTTGCTAACTAAATAGCCTGAAGCAGAAAAGGCCATCCATTCATTGAATCACTGTTTCCCACTGGAATTTTTACAATTTAACAATAGTGTGATAAATAATTATAAAATTTTGTAGGTGGTAAGACATAAAGACACGAAGCCTTAATTGATACTCCTAAATTACACTGCAACCGGTTCTGCCACAGTGTAACCCCTGCAGTAAATATACACACGTTATTGTCAATAACAGCACTTGCACTGTGTGCGTGTGGCGACGCAGTGCGCCAGCCTTCTGCAGAATCGTCCTCCAAAATTAGAACCGATGCTATTGTTGCTGGACACTGGAGCAAGTGTGGAATCGATCTTTAAGGATTACACTGATCCAACAGGAAGCTGCACGAGCACCACATCCGTATTTTCAAAATAATTCACCATGATAGAAAAAAAAGTAGGAAAATACTTATAAATATTTACCCATATTAATAAAAATATGGGTGTATTGCTGGCAGCATGTATCACTGATGGCTGTGCATAACTGATACATAAATAACTCACACAAAACATAATTCTATTAAGTCAAGTGCATTGCTCACAGTAGGAGCGCAAGTCAAAATGGACAGAGCAAAGGAGGGAAAATATTAATTTTGGAAGTTGAGAACTACAGCGTTTTATAACATCATCTCTTTTATCACTGGCTTTATTTCGCAATCTCTCATTTCTCGTACATGCATCTTTCAGAACCTCTCTGCAGTTCACAGTGGAGTGGAGCTGAGAATGCATTCAACCAGGGGAAGTTGGGGTTCTCTAGAACTGCTGCAGTCTGCCTGCAAAGTGGAGAGCAGCTCAGAGTAGTGTGGAGCACAGTAGGTGTTCTAACTATCTGTGCTACCCATGAAGCTGTCCTACCTTGTGGTAGTGCGCATTACCACAAGGAAATGCACATCGACATTGCGTCACATACTGCTTACTCAGCAGATTTCTCATCGGTACATCGTACCTGTGGATGCTTCGTTTCATCCTTTTTATTTCATCAAAGATTAAGATAAGCTTTAATTAATTTATTTTATACCTGGCTTTCATTAAGCTGCTGTATTACTTTATGTTTTAAGTTTACATGACAGGCAGTTTGTAAACATACTTATGGCTTTAGTTTTCTGTCTGCAATGTCTTTACTGTATACTGCAAACAGAGTCATTGCTTGTCATCAAGTATGTGAATTAGGACAAAATATGTTGTTTTTGTGGGTCATTTGGTCCCATAAAAGTACTTTAAAATATTTTAATTTAAAAACACTCCTTTTATGGAATAGTTGCCATATTGGGCATGTTGATAGCGATATTATGAGGTTGAACCTGTGTAATTGCAGTGTAATTTTAGTGTATATTAATTCTGCAGAAGACTGTGATACAACTCTGTCACTCAAATAATGTTATCCAGTGTATTTAACATCAACACAACCTGCTATAGTTTTCGGTTTGTAAATATGACGCTAGCAGTTTCAGAAGTGTATATCACTGACACATAGAAGCACATATTGTCAGAACACTGGGATGCAGTGTATTTTAGGGGTTTAGTCCCTGCACAGATTGTTCGTAAGACTGAAATATAGACTCTGGTTTCGTCCACCCCACAACAGTAGTATTACTTCCAGGAAACAAACAAAAAAAAAACATGTTTTTGTTTTAAACAAAGTTACATGTTACAAAAATTCAGAGGTGCAGAGCAAGCATGGTAATTCGGACCAACAGCAGGGACATGCCAACTTCTGTGCGTCAACTATAAACCTAGTTGGTAACATTTTATTTGAAGGGTGAGCATAAGACTGGCATGACATTGTCATCTACATGACAACACATGTCATGAACATGGAGTCTTCATAAATCAGTCAATCAATCAAATTTTATTTGTATAGCACATTTCAGCTACAAGGCATTTCAAAGTACTAAATGATTGACTGTTGTCATGAAGCGTCATTTTGTAAATGACTCTTTAATGCAAAGTTGCATTAAGACTTGTATTTTATTGCAAAGCATCGACTTTGCATTAAAAATGTCATTATTTGTTAACTGACATTTAATAACAACAGTCATAGACATTCATGAAGACTCCTTCATTTTATGAAGGAGTTGTTGTCATGTGGTGACAAATGTCTGTCTTTCACAAGAGACCAAAAAAAATCTTGATGCAGCCAAATGCTCACAAAACCTCACCTACCTCTTAGCTCATCTCATGTTTAAGCCAAACCAGTTTGTCAAATTCCAACCATTTTCTGTCACCCTGGATCTCCTGCCTTGGATTGCCCTTTTGTTTAAAATGTGATGGATGGTACAATCAGAACCATTCAGGCTGTTTTTCTTTATCCAGGGGACTGTAATAAATAGTTAACTAAATAGGCAGCCATTCACTTCATCTAAAAAATGTTTGTCATTTCAGTTTAACACATATGAAGGACTGTGTATATGTTCTGAATGTGTGCACAGAGTGGTGTGTTGACTGTAAAGTTGGGTGGAGGCCATGGAACCTATGTTATCAACAAACAGACACCAAACAGGCAGATCTGGCTTTCTTCGCCTACCAGGTAGAACTACAGTGTTGTCTATTATTGTAGAAAATAATATGTAACATATACTGTATTTAATTATTTTGTTTGAAGGGTTTTTTTTAGTTTTTTTTTCTTTAGAATTTACACTTCTTGAGTTATTTTTTGTCAATGTATATAATTTAATTTGAGGCAGAACTGCTAGAATATTTGTTGCCGGGGAGGAAACCCACAGTGCAGTATTTGGAAGTGAAACTAAGTGTTCCGAGACCAACGTGCAAAATTCCTACCAGAAGAGCTGCAGCTGTAATTTAAATGGTAAATGGACTGAACTTATATAGCGCTTTTCCAGTCATTTTGACCACTCAAACCGCTTTACACTAGTCACATTCACCCATTCATACACACACGCAGATCGGTAGGCAATTTGGGGTAAGTGCCTTGCCCAGAGGCACATCGACATATGGCAGGAGGAAGCTGGAATCGAACCTACAACCTTCCAATTGCAAGACGACAACTCTGCCACACAACCGCAGTGAACACATCCTTCTTTGCGTGGAAGTCATCGTCCAGCCAAGCACAGAAACTGCAGTTCTCTCTCATTCTATTCATCTAAAAAAAGATGGATATAATAATAGAATGCTTCAAATGCACCTGTCCACAGAATGCTTTTGAAGGGTAAAAAAAGAATGAAATGAATGAAAGAGGAGTAGGAAAATTGTAGAAGTTAAAATTGCAAAGAAGAAAGTTTGGCCAATGTTTAAATGACCTTCATTCCATTTTCCCGTGTGAACAGCTTTGCCCAGACTTAACCCGTTGCCTTTGGACTGTGTTAAATATGTTAAATGTTCATCTTTAGCTTTAGGATAGTGGGAAGAGACTTCTGAGTTTGAGAACCTTAAGGGAGAAAAAAGACTGCTGAAAGGATGTTTGAAAGTAGGCCTTGAAGTCCCCACTGACTTCAATAGAATAGAATAGAATTCAACTTTAATGTCATTGCACAGTCACATGTACAAAGCAACAAAATGTAGTAATGTAACAGCCAAGTCACAATGACTACCTCTATCACCACCCAAAGGAGGCGATCGCTGTCTCAGCCAAAAGGCACAATGATGTCTGATGACGAGTGGAAAATGGCGGCAGTTTTCACCTCAAATTTGTAGCATTTTCAAAACACACATTAGTACAGCTCACAAAATATCTGACCTTCTCTAGTGTTTGGACTATGACTTTGTTATGAACTGAGTAGATCTGAATATAGCTACTCAAAGGTTCCAAAAAATCTCTAAAAGTCTTCTTGCTAAGTTTTCTGGCATTTAGCAAATATAAATAACTTGGATGATCTAACTGAACTGTAACGAGAGAAGCTTGGTCAGATTTAACTTTATGCAAGTGAAGAAAAGCCTTTATTTGTTGTATGTAAATATCTGCTTTCAGACTCATTTTATTCCCCTCGTCTTTTCCTTTCGTGTTCCCAGTGGACCAAAACGCTACGACTGGACAGGAGAACGCTGGGTGTACACTCATGATGGAATCAGTCTCCACCAACTGCTTTCTGAAGAGTTTTCCATTCTCTTCAATAAAAATATCTATTTGTGTCATTTGCCGTATTCCTGAAGCAGCGAATCTGAAAATGATGGACTGAGTGCAGTATGCTAACCAGAATGTTTCTATGGAAACCAAAAGACCTGTATTGTCTATTCCTCCCTCCCTTCTGAAGTTCATTGCAGTCCAAACAGAAGACCCACAGATTAATTCCTGGCGTGGGATCGATATCCTTCCATGTTCCTACCAAAGTCTTCTGTATTTTGCTGTAATGTGTCGCTATGCCTGACTGTACTCGAGTTTTATTTCTGTGTTCACTGCTCTTGTATTTCCTTCCTGTAGAAAATACAATAAGGAAAGATTATTTATCTTTTCCAATCTGTTGCCTTTTTAAACCCATATAGTTGAGCTTTTATTTTGAAAATGTGCATTTCATTTTATAATCCCAAACTGAATGAGGAATTACACATAAAATACAATTTATTTCAATAAGTATAAACACTAGCAAGTTTCAAGCTTGGTGTATATCTATAAGGTAAAAGAAAACCAGAAAAATCCCTGAGTAATATAAGAAATTATCTAAATTATTTTCAATGTTGAAAACAACAACAATGCACCGTCAACATCACACAACATTCTTCATACAGGTCCTGGCTGACTGTTACTGATTATTGGTTATGCTGATTATTGCTGGTGTTGGTCAGAAGAGCCGACGGCGCAAAATTTGCAACTTCACTTTTGTCAGCCTGGGCATGGCAAGCTACAACTTAGTAGCTTATTAATGTGAATGAGTCCTTTGAGATTTCAATTGGAGATATAAGGGCTTTATAAATAAAATTGATGGTTCTTACTGTTATTACTGACAAAGACTTCTTGGTGATGGAAGCTAGCTGTTCTGTTCTACACCAACTTGCTGTTTCATTGAGTTTTCTGGAGTTCAAGGTTGCAGGAGGATTAGAGTTGCTTCATGCAGCCAACCAGTGAAAGAAGGGTTCTCCCAATTGCTATTAACAGATGCCAAAAACTAAGCTAGAATAAAAACAAGTATTTCAGTAGAGATTAAAAGCTTTCACACTGGGAATGAGTCCATCATGCAAGTGGATCAATATAGAAGAAATGGGATGAATAATAAACAACGTCCTTTTCCCACCATTATTTTATTTCTTTCAGTTACACCAGCACACCAGGTTAGAATGCAAAGTGAAAGCAAGATTTGTTTCTTAAAACTCGTGGCTCATATAGTTATTCCACACACTAAGAGAACGGTCTATTTTTCATATTTAAAACTTGTTTCCTAAATAGCAAAGAGATGCTGAAATGTTTCTATTTTTAAGCTGAGGTTAACTTTTCAAACAGCAACATCAAATCAGAAAGAGAACAACTTTATACTTAGTGCAGCTGGAGACTCGCATTCAATAAAGTGTCCTCATCCTTTCCAATGTAATAAACCCAAAAGAGAAGTCTTGCAGTAAATACAGTTCAGTAATTCTGATTTTAAGTTGGAGTAGACAAGAAAAAAAGCTCCACTTGTGAATGATCATTTTATGTAGTAAACAATACTGAAAGGAACTGATGTCAAGTATGGGCTTAAATTTTGTAAGGTTTATCAAATGTAGAGAGGCTGCTCCTGAGCAGTCAGCAGGCGATACATGGCTGCAGGCATGGTCTTCATGTGAATCTAAAAAACAGACAGGAGTAACATTTTAAAAGTGCAGCCAAAGGAGACATTTTACAAAAGACAGGACAGAAAATAAGGATGTGTTTTTGTTTAATGTTGACTATTACTGATGAAAACCCAAATTCAATAGCTCAGAAAATTGGAACATTAAGACCAATACGAAATACATTTTATTTAGAAATGTTGACTAAAGAAAAACATGAACATGAAAAGTATGAGTATGTTCAGCACTCAGTATTTAGTTGAGGCTCCTTTTGTCTTAATTACAGCAGCAATGCAGTGTGGCATGGAGTCCATCAGTCTGTGGCACTGCCCAGGTGTTATGAGAGCCCAGGTTGCTCTGATAGAGACCTCTTCTGAAATGTTGAGTCTGGAGTATCACTTTGTCCTCTTCACAATAGCCCATCTCCATGTCTATAATACACATAAGTCCCCTAGCAGAAGAAGGACATCCCAAGGAGGGGCACTATCCAGTAGCCTGTCCAAAGACTCCAAAAAGAATGGATTATCTGAACTGCAATTTGATGCGTAAGCACCAACAGTCGGAACCCGACCCCCACTCGTAGGTGGAGGGAGGCTACCATTGATTTACCAAGATGGTCCTGCTCAGTGCCTCTCATCTGGAGCAATTCCAAGTGGAAGAGTGTCCAACTCTGTCCTGGAGTGTCTCAAGGAGACAACCTCAAGCTCACACACTAGCTCAGGCTCCTTCCCCACCAAAAAGATGACATTCTATGTCCCGAGAGCTAGCTTCTGCTACTGAGGATTGGATCCCCAGAGTCATCGCCCTCGGCCACCACCCTTCCACACTGCACCCTTTAACCCGGTTAAAGGGTGGGTGGCCGAGGCCGAGGGTGGTGGCCGAGGACACTGCACCTTTAACCCGGTTAAAGGGTGCAGTGTGGTGAGCCTAGGAGAACGGGGGCCCACATCTCCTCTTCTGGATGTGCCCAGCCAGGTTCCATGGATTAAAGGCCAGGCACCAGGCGCTCGTCAACGTGCCCCATCTCTGGGCTCCAGAGTGGGGCCTCAGTGACCTGCATTCACACGAGCGAATATTGTTTACTATGGTCGTATTCATCATAAGGGGTTTTTGGGATGCCCTTTGTCTGGTACCTCAACCAGGACCTGTATGACCTAACCATGCCGTTCCTATTTGAGAAACCTGTAAAGTAACTGATTTAAAACATTTTTGTAGAGTGGATCAAAATTTCACTGTGGCGATATTAAAAACTACTACTTATTCCAAGCTCTTGATGTCAGTTGTTGTGTTGCTGAAGGTGGTGAAATTACATTTAGGGTCATTACTTTTTCACATAGGTTCAGGTTATTTTGGATATTTCTTTCCTTTCATGAAATTGTCATTTAAAAATTGCATTTTGTTCTTATTCAAGTTGTCTTTATCCACTTTGATGATCTGAAACATTTATGGTGGAAGAAAAAAAGGTAACACTTTATTTGATGGGTTGTGAATAAGACTCATAACACCATCGTAAATATGACATAACACCTGTCATGAACATGAGTAAGTCTTCATGAATATTTATGAGTAAGTATTACTGATTAAACATTAGATTTAATAACATAAAGCTACATATCTTTTAAAGTTCAACCAGTAATACTTTTATAACAAATTTATGTCAGATCATGATTTCTTGGTTAATGTCAAGTTGTCATAAAGACATTTTGAATAATGTCAACTTTGTATTGAAAGGGTCATGATTTACTGAATGACACTTTATGAGAACAGTCATAAATATTAATGAAGACTTAATCATGTTCATGACAGGTGTTATGTTTATGACAGAGTCATGACAGTCTTATTCACAACCCGTCAAAGTGTTATCAAAAACAGAAGTAAAAGCAAGGAGTCAAAGGTTTTTTTTTCACAGGGATCTGGTTTGGGATTTAAGTTAATCTTTCACTGATGACAAAATTAATAAATCCCCAAAATTGTGTGAAAATGACAGTACATCCATTTTTCTACCAAAGAAACTTTGAAAACAATGTCAGCACTCATGTTCAAGTTCTAAGCAGCAGGATTTAAATGGCATATATTATCTCTAAATAAAGTATTGTGCAATGTCTCACCTCTCCCACAGCGTTGGACAGGATCTGGACAATTTTTTCATGGGGAGTTGCGACCACACTTTGATTATTGATCTCAATGATGCGATGGCCCACTCTTACACCTCCTCTTTCAGCAATTCCACCACGAATAAGACTACAAATCTGATGGATAGATGCAATTTTTTCAGACAAAAAACACAACTTGAATTAAAAAATTGACAGACTATAAACATTCTTCTAAAAGAGTAAAACACCAGCCCTACTCACAATGCCATTCTGTACACTGAATCCCAGCTGGTAGCGCATATCTGGCCGTCTGATAAGAACTGTAGTTACTGGTGGACATCTGACAATATTCAATTTTATCCGAGACTGGTTCTTTAGACCCTATACAAAGGAAAGCATCTAGAATTTGTTTACTCTTGAAAAGAACAATTCATTAAAGATGTGAAAGAAATTTAAAATGAGCATAGGATGGTAAAAAACAAACAAAAAACTAAGGGGCCACAACATGTGCCCCCTTAGTTTTTTATATTATGGGATGTCAGGGGAAAAGGTCTATAATTATTGATTGATAACTGATAGATGAGCTTCCCTTGGTACCAGAACCAGATAGGATGTTTTCCATGATCCTGGAACCTTCTCTTGGATCAAGCTAAGTTTTAAAATCTTAGCAGAATCACATAGAGCTGTTCTGCCCAGGCCTTTGGGACTCTGGGACAAACA
Organism: Poeciliopsis prolifica; assembly: GCF_027474105.1. Lineage (NCBI taxonomy): Eukaryota > Metazoa > Chordata > Actinopteri > Cyprinodontiformes > Poeciliidae > Poeciliopsis > Poeciliopsis prolifica. Next base: position 458,377 of record NW_026562508.1, on the reverse strand, counting down.
CCATCAGCCTTGCTCTAGCTCAGTCTTTCCAGTTTCCTCTTCACCTGACTTCTACAGACAGAAAAATGGAAGGTGGAGGCAAAGGGACCAGCAGAGTCTTCTGATATTGAGACACAAGATGTAGAAGCAGAAGGATCAATATAAAGGGTGAGGTGGAATATAAAATATTTGAGGTGTGACCAGCCTAAAGGCCTTAAAGGATGGTAGGAGGTACATTTAGCCGAGGGCAGGAGAAGAGGATGATGAACTTGTTCCTGAAGTGAACCTGCAGAATGTATTCAGTCCATTTGCTCTGTCCAGACTTTCATCTTTCTGACCTTCCTTTTGTTTAAAGCCTGTGATTTTCTTCATCCCTGATCTCACATCGCTGATATTGTTCTGCTGGAGCCAGCTCTCCATCTTCTTTCTGTAAATCTCTGTATTGTCTCTAATCATGTCTGTAAGCTCCTTCTTTATACTCTTCAATAATTACCTGTTTTCCTTCTTGAAGGGTCCTTTGTTCCTTCAGGACACAAATAAGCTTAATAAGCTCATTTCAAAGCCATCTGCTCTGCAGGACTTTGATTTATGTAAATTTGAATTTACTTTTCTTTTTTTTATTTTACGCCATTAATTTATGTTGTTACTAATTTGATGTGTAGTGGTCTTTGTTTTAAGTCTCAAATTACTTCCAGTTTTTGTCTTGGGTTACTGTTCTTTATTGGGTTATAAATTAGAATAATAAAGTTTATTTTTAATATTGTAAAAATATAAATAAAATATTTTGTGCACTACTTCAGCTTGTGTCCGGAACGTTTGAAGCCAGACCTACCTGGGTATTGTTAATAGGGGGACCCTTGGCCATCTAACATCATTTGAGAAGTCTACCAGTTGGCTTCAGTGGCACATCCTCTGCCAAAATCTGGGTCCTTCCTTCATTGTACGAGTACAAGAAGCCATCTGCTATGACCAACTTTAGGTCTCTATAATGACCATTTCAGTGGCAGTAACAATCTCTAACAGGACAGTACACCCTGGTAACACTGGCTGATGACAATCTGGAGGACCAGACTGTTAAATATCAAGCACATACCTTTATGATGCTCTGGCAAGTTGACAGGGGTAGTCCAACCAGACTGGTTCCATTGATTGACATGATCTGATCTCCTATGTTGACTCTACCAGACCTCTCAGCTGGCCCAGCATGCATCATATTGGCAATGATAACAGTAGGTAGAATGGAGCCCCATCCACTCTCCACAATGACCACACCCAGAATCTCACCTTTAGCTTTTTCTATACACACCTGAGATAAAAGAGAGTAATCCAAAGGGAGATAATATAAAATTAGCACACATAAAAGGGTGTTTTTCACTCTGATTCCAGAGTGAAAAACTCTGGAATCAGAATCCTAATTCTGATTCTGACCTCTGGTTGAGTTCAGCTGATTAAGTTCAGGCTCTTCTTGGAATGTTTTAAAGATTGTTTAAGGTGCCCAACTAAGGGAGATTGCTGTCAATCTCCCCTAACAAAGGGGAAATTGGCAGTAGGAAAAGACAAAAGACTGAAACAGATTGAAACATGCCCACTTTATGTATTTTTTATTATTCTTCAGTCAACTTGAAAACTGCATCCTGATGGATGAATATTTGATTAGAATATTAGTAAGATAATACCAACAGTCTGTCAAATTAATTATTTTTTATTTAATAAATAGTAGGTCTGACAAAGAAAAATAGAATCCAAAATATTATTGAAGAATTTATTGAAAACTTACATCTTTGCAGTTTTCAGACCTGGAGAAGTGAACAAGATCCTCATTATACATGTCCTGAGTGCTCATCAGGTCACTATATTCCGTCTGACTGAGGTCCTCAGGATTGATCCCATTTGCCCTTAGGAATTCCTGGTATGCCACACTGAAAGCCTGTCCAATGGATTGGGCAATTAACTGGGCCTGGGAAAGTTACAAACTTATACATAAATAACTCAAGAGTAACCCAAAGGAGATTACATAAAATTAGCTAAAATCCCATGATAATTGACAGAACTCACATCTTCAGATTCAAACACATGGCAAATCATCTTGTGCTGGTGCTTACTGTCCTGACTTGGGTCTGAAACCTCCACATTCTGCTGAGAGTCACAGTGAAGCAACCTTCTCCTGGCCATCAGAACCACAATGTTGCCAATATCAGCAATGTAGGAGATGGTTCGCAATGCACTGTCTATCATGGTTTCCTTAAAAACAACAAAACATGTTAGCAGAATAAACAAAAAAAATACATACAATTTGTGTTTCTCAAAACAAAGGTTATGACCGCAAAGTGGAATGTTTGGACATGGTCTCCAGAAAACAAATTAAATGTAACAATTATAAATTAAAACATGACATTTTTTTATCAGGTATTTCAAAAGAGAAGGCGACATTAGCCAACCAGTTGATTTCTCATTTGGTTTTCATTAAGCCTGTTTTCATTTGGCTGCTGCCAGACCTTTGGATCTGTCCATTTCTGCTATAACTTTCATCCTTGACAGAATGAGATAAAAGTACAGAGTAAAGTTTGATTGTTCATTCTTCAGTTAGCCTTATAATGCAAAGAAACACGGAGACTCCATATGTTGATGGCGTCATCCACAATTTTACACATCAGATTTTACAAAACTGATGTTTTTGTAAAATCACAAATGTGACATGTCACTTGCACTGCATTATTTTTCTGGCTGTGTGGCTGTATTTAACTGTAGCTCAACAGCCAGTGAGAATAAAAAAATATTTGACTACACAGAACTTAGCTAAAGACAGTTCCCTGGCATCTGTCAGGTGCACCCTAAACAATCTTTAGATTGGCCTTAGCAGTGTGGTAAATAATGGCATCACACAAGGCTATATAGCTAATTTTCTTACGTGATTGATAGGATTTTTAACTATAGTTTAGGTAACATAAACCCCCAAAAAAGATCCAAATAACTGATTGATAAAATAAAAAAAGAGCAGCGTTTCCCAACCCTGGCCCTCAAGGCTTCTTTCCTCTTCTTCTTCTTCTTTCCTTTTTTTATGGCAATTGGCAAACAACTTATAGGTGCATTACCACCACCTTCCACAATGGAGTATGGAACAGATGTTTAACTATTATAATTTCCCCATAATACCTGTTTACTGTTAAAGACTGCATCCCCAGATGATTTCTGAAACAAGTGCCTAATATCTAATTAATTTTTATTCCTACTTAAATCTCTAAGTAACACCTCTCTTTCCTGAAAAAATACTTATGACATTCTAAAAAAAATGTTGTACTGTTTCTAATTTTCCACCATAATTACAACAACCTGTATTATGTTTATTAATTATTTTAAGAGTACTGTTTAATCCTGTATGTCCAAACCTTACTCTAGATATAATATCTACTTATCTTTTTAATTCTATTAGATTTCCTAAATTCCCCAACATTTTTGGGGATGCTATAATAAAACCTAGCATTGCCTCCTCTGTCCCATAGTTCTTGCCATTTATTTTTGATATACATTTTAATAATATTCTTTACCTCATTTCACTTATTTAAATATTTAAATCAGAAATATTCTTTTTTGCTGCACTCTTAGCAAAACTATCAGCCAACTCATTTCCTGTCACACCAATAGGAATCCAGATTAGTTTAACATGAGAACCATCATTTATAATCCTAAAAATTGAAAATTATATCCAATATAATATCTTGCCTTGATTCTGAATTTAACGCTTGAATACTTGAATCTGAACAAATAAAAACCTCCTTCTCTCTTGTGTTCTTTATCCATTCTAAAGCCATTAAAATAGCCATTAATTCACCTGTATGCACTGTCAATTTATTTGTTATTCTTTTATTTTTCATAATATTTAAATCTGGAATTACAAATGATATACCTAATTTGTCATTTAATATTTTAGAGTATTCTTTTTCTGTATAACTTTCCACCTCTTCTTTTTCTAATTGTTTCCCTTTTTTCAGTAAGTTAAAATCAACTTCACCCTGTCCAAATATCCATGAAGGAATAACAGGAATAACAACCACAGGACAAATAGGAAAGTAATAGATTCCAACTTTTACTTTTTTATATAATTATCCATCCAAAACTATTCATTTGTTTCTTTTCTTTTTCTTGACAAGGTTGCAGTGTAACATATGGAGGATGACCTTCATTATGTCCTTTAACCCTCTCAGGCTCAAATTACTTGCAAAGACTAGCTAAGTAGCGCTGAGCTGTTGCAAAGGCAACATCTGCCTGGAGAAGGTTAATATTTTCCCAGTAAATGATGGCTCGTTGTTCTCTCCTGAGCTTCATTGGCATCTCACCCATCTCAACCTGTAAACCTGAAACTGGAGAAGTTTTCATTGCTCCACAACAAAGTCTTAATGCCTGATATTGTATTCTATCTATTTTTTTAAATAAACTACTTGAAGATGAATTGCATAAAATACATCCATAATCAAAAATTGATCTCATTAGTCGGTAATGCTTTCCTATATGCTCTTCATTCTCATTATATTTAATAATGTTTTACTTTCTTCAACTATTTTATCAACATGTATCATCCATGTGAGTTTTTTTTAATCATATAAGATCCACAAATATTTAATTTGATCTGTCCTTTCTATAACATCCACATATAATTTGAGATTTACATTGATATTTAATTGCCTATTTGTAAAAACAACAACTTTAGATTTGGAAGTTGAGAATCTAAATCACATTCTAAAGCCCAAGCTTCTACACTATTTAACGCCTCTTGTATTTTCCGTTTTACAAATTCTATATTTTTCCCCTCTTCCAAATAATACCATCATCTGCAAATAATGAGACACCAAAAGTTGTATGTATATCACAAAAAATATTATTAATCATTATAATAAATAGCATAGGACTTATTATACTACATTGGGGAGTACCATTTTCAACTTTATATTTTGAACTTATTTCCCCACCTATTTTTACTCTAATATTTCTTTCAGTCAAATGTTTTTACCAATCTATATATTTTACCCCTTATACCTATTTGTTTTATTTTAATCAACAGCCCTTCAACGTGTCATAAGCCTTTTCCACATCTAAGAAGACAGCTACTAAATACATCTGAGTCCATCTGGCTCCAGACATAATGCAGGATCTATTGTATTTCTGCCTTTTCTAAATCCAAATTGATGAGACTTAATCTTCTCCTTAGATTCTAAAAAATAAGTTAATCTGTTATTTACCATTTTTTCCCATAATTTTATCTATACTTGATGTTAGAGCGATTGGTCTATAACCATCAGCTGAATCAGGATCTCTACCAGGTTTACAAATAGGTATGATGGCTTCTTTCCACATATCAGGTAATATCCCTTCCTCCCATACCTTATTATTCTAATAATATTTCTTTACTCGCCTAATTGAGATTATTTAACATACTATAACTGATTTGATCATTCCCAGGAGTTGGTTTACTGAAATTCTTTAGTACATTATTTAACTCTATCAAAGAAAACTTCATGTTCATAAACTCTTCATAAACTTCATCAATATGTCTCTGTAATGTTATTTCACATCCTCTTTTTTCTTTATTATTTAGATTCTCTGTACTATGTATCTTTGCAAATACTTTAGCTAATAACACAGCTTTACTTTTAATATCTATCATAATATTTCCATTACCTTTCATTTCTGGAAAACAAATATTCTTTTGAACTTCCAGACATTTTTTTCCCAAACCCTGTCTAATGCAGTAGTTTCCCCTAAAGATTCACAATATTTCCTCCAATAATACCTTTTAGCATTTCTTATAGTTTTCCTAACTTCTTCCTGTTTTCTTCAATAATTTATTAGATTTTGGAAACAAATAATTTTCCTAAGTGTTTTAAAAGCCTTATTCCACTGTTTAACTGTTGTTAAAACATTCTGATGTCCACCAAGGAACTATCTTCTTTTATTAATAACACTACTTCTAGGAATGAATATTTTGGCTGTATTAATAATACATTTACTAATTTCTGAATTTAATTCATTTATCAGTTTACTTGTAACAACATTTTTCATATTAATCTCACTCACCACTTTAAAATGATCCCAGTTTGCTTTCCCAAATTTCTATCTCCCCTCAATTTCTACCTGGTCTTCCTCTGTTTCTATTCCTACCCTGACAGAAATTGGATAATGATCCCTTCCATTGTGATTTCTTTACATACTGTAAAGATTGAGAAACTAAGGTCAGATCAATGACTGATTCTTTACCTCTTACCAAATCCACTCGAGTGCCTACTCCATTATTTAATATTACCGATTCTTTTTCTTCAATCATCTCTTCTAAAATTCCTCCATTATAATCATCTTGATGTCCCCATAAAGTTCTATATGCATTAAAATCCCACACCAAACTATTTTTCCTCTCCAGTGTTCTAGGATTGATTCAAGTTTTAATTTTTCTAATTGTTTGCGAGGATTGTAATAATTTACTATTGTAACATTCCCATAATTTGTCCAAATTTCTACAGTGATTATTTGTTCAATTTCTAAGTCTGATACTATTTGGAGCTGAATAAATTTAATGTTTTCCTTCAGAAAAATGGCACACCCTCTTCCATTCCCATTTATCCTATCTTTACGTAAGACTGAGTAACCATGAACTCTAAACTGCAATGATGGCTTCAGCCATGTTTCTTGAATGCATATTATATCTGGTTTCGTATTTAGATTATTAATGAAGCCTTTACATTTCTGACCATTTGCTATTAAACTTTGAGTGTTCCATTTTAATATTAGAATTATGTGACGATTTGAGAAGCCTCAGCTTCAGATGATCCTTCCCCAAGTTCATCATGGATTTTTTCCCATGATAAATCTTTAACTTTGAAAAACTTGGTAGCTGCCTTCAATATAATTTTTATTTTTTCAGTTTTAGTTCTTGCTTGTTCTGAGCAATTTATTATTTATGCAAGAAAAGGAATACATTTTTCTAATGTAATATTACATTAATTATTGTTTGGCACTCTTTTCCTTTCATAGTTTGTTTTTGGATCATCATCATTATTTTTTTTACCTCTTTCACTGCTTTAGCATAAATAATCCTCTTATCAATTTTCATTTTTGAATTTCAGCTGCTTCTTTTCTTACCTTGCATCCTGCATGCTGCAGTATGATTTCCTCCAGTTCCACTTAACAGGATTATTTCCACACTCACCATAAGGATGTTCATCTCCACATCTACCACATCTCTGTTTCCCTTTACAGACCTTTGCAGTATGCCCATATCTTTGACACTTATAACATCTGAGAGGTGGTGGAATATAAGCTCTTACATTAAAGCTCATGTAACCAATCATTACTTTATAGGCAGAACTCTATCTTTGAATTCTACTGGACAGTACTACTGTACAGATGTAGTCCATTTTCTCCCCTCTCCTAGAAGCCTGTAATTGTTTGATGCCTGTAATCTCTCCTCCTTTTATTATTTTCTTTAGCTCTCCAGGTTTTCTCCAACAGAAATTCCTGATATCACCCCTTTTATTCATCTTTCCTTCCTGCACTTTTCTTTCTTTTTTTTAACACACCATTTGTAATTTAGGGGCCTTATTCTTTTGCTCAGCATTTTTACAAATGAAAAGTAGGTTTCCATCCCTTAAGACTTTAGCTAGAACTACATCTCCAATAACTTTCTTTAATCCATTTGACAAACTGATAGGATTTACTGCAATCATATCCTGTTCAGCCTTAAATTTTAATATAATTTAAAAAATATTTTCTTTTTTATTTCAACTCTTTCTTCTCCATCCTCAAGAGATCTTTTATCAGTATTTAGTCCCCTTTTAACCTTATCTTTTCCTCCTCCCCCTCTTCTATTTTCTACCATAGACCATCCTACGTCCATATTTCCATCTTCCGAAAGTCTGCCACTACAACCAGCCATCTCCTAATCCAGATTACTCCAAAACCACCTTTAAATTCAACTTATTACTCGCCAGATAACGTTTAAGTACTTCCACTTTCAAAAAATCTGCATTCTCTAATCAGTGACGGGCGCACCAGCCCCAAGCTTTGGCCCTTAAATTACGCTGCCTGCATGTTTCAGGTGTTTCCTTAAATCAACCCAGCTGATTTCAATTGATGGGTGATTAACAAGGGTGTGCTGAACTTGCACCTGATTCAACTGAACTTCTGTCAGTTGAATCAGGTGCATTAAAGCAGGGAAACATCCAAAACATGTGTGCCTTGGGAAGCACTTCTTTAGAGTATCCTCTTAGAAAGTGTTGGACAGAAATATATGGCAATTAAAGCTAAAGACAAATTTCAGCAAATATCAAAATTTGCAACAGTGTATAAGACTTTTAAAACAGTGAGGATGCCATGTGTCATTGTGTGTCCATCTGAACATTTACCTGGGAGTCGGCATTGAGCACCTTGATTCTCTGAGTGGAGATAAAGAGATCCACCTCTGTTATGGGCTGAGGTTCAGCCTGAGGTAAGAAACAAACAACTAGTGATTTCTACAACACAGTGACAACATAAAAAAGAAGGAGGCGTGGCTTCTATATTTAAGAAAACCATAAACTGTAGTAAAATGTCTTTGGGTCATTTCAGTTCTTTTGAGTATCTTGGAATTCAGGTTAAAGGCTTCAAATGAACTTTGACACTAACTTTATACAAAACTCCAGCATATGTGGAAAATTTCTTTACTGACTTGAATGATCTTTTATCTCTCATATGCATTGATTGTGATTGTAAAATAATTGTTGGCGATTTCAACATTCATGTGGAAAAACCCCAAGACAGAGGAGCAAAAAAGCTCTCTGATATTTTAGAAAATTTTGGTTTAACACAACATGTCAAACAAGCAACACACACTCAAGGACACACACTGGACCTGGTTATCAGTAAGGGTGTGAATATTTCCAATGTCTCTGTAACTGATGTCGCCCTGTCGGATCACTTTGCTGTTATCTTTGAAGGTTCTTTATTCTTTGACCCACTTGGACAAACAGCTACTGTCACAAAACGTTCTTTCACAGAAACATTTAATCAAATCTACTCTTCCTCCTCACCCTTAAGCTGTAATGATGTAGATAAGTTGGTAGATGATTTTCAGTCTAAAGTTTCATATATCATTGATTCCATTGCCCCAATTAAAGTAAAGGTTGTGTCTGGTACGAAAAAATCTCCATGGAGAAAAGCACAAACAGTTCGATCTGCAAGACAACTCTGTCGCAGAGCAGAACGAAAATGGCGTAAAACTCAACTTCACGTTCATAATGACATCTACAAAGAAAAACTACGTAACTATCACTTAACACTAAAACATGGAAGGGAGGCTTTCTTTGCAGATGTCATAAACAAAAACATGAACAATGCTGGAGCTTTATTTGCAACAGTTGACAGGCTCACAAACCCTCCTATGACATTACCACCTGAACTCCAATCTAATGCTGCCTGTAACAAGTTTTCCAGCTACTTTTCAGAGAAAATTCAAAAAATCAGAGGATTAATCTGCACATCAACTTCAAAGCTAGAACCATTGCTGTACCAAAACAAAACAAATACAGGAAAAATGACCCATTTTCAACTACTGAATTATAGTAGTTGAAAATTATAGTAGAAGAAATTATAAGTCAATTAAGTTCAAGCTCCTGCTGTCTGGATGTCCTTCCCACACATTTCTTTAAGAAAGTCCTGCTTGTTATTGCTACTGATCTGATCCAAATCGTAAACTCATCATTCACATCAGGCGTTTTCCCCCAGGCTTTGAAAACAGCAGTGATCAAACCACTGCTAAAAAAGAACAATCTGGACAAATCACTACTGCAGAATTGCAGGCCGACCTCTGACCTCTGACCTCCCATTCATCAGCAAAGTTATTGAAAAAACTGTGTAAACAATTAAATAGTTTCCTCATGATGACCAACTGCTTTGACTCTTTCCAATCTGGTTTTTCGTGCTCACCACAGCACGGAGACTGGCCTAGTCAAAGTATTCAATGATATCCATATAAATACGGACTGTGGGAGAACCACGGTGCTGGTTCTGTTGGACCTCAGTGCAGCTTTTGACATATTACTGAATCGACTGGAGAGTTGGGTTGGACTCTCCGGTTCAGAGCTCAACTGGTTTGATTCTTTCATAAAGAACAAGGATTTCTTTGTTTCAATTGGAAACTTCTCATCAAAGAGGTCAAAGGTCACATGTGGGGTACCCCAAGGTTCAATCCTAGGACCCCTCGTATTTAATATTTATATTCTCCCACTAGCTCAGGTTATAATAGGAAATAATATTAGCTACCACAACTATGCGGATGACACACAGCTCTACATTACGATGTCACCAGGTGACCTTTGACCCCATCCAATCACTGAATAAATGTTTAGAACAGATAAATGTGTGGATGTGCCAAAACTTTCTCCAGCTGAACAGAAACAAAACTGAAGTCATTATTTTTGGACCTAAAGAGGAACGATCTAGAGCTATAGATCTAGAGCTATAGATCTAGAGCTATAGATCTAGAGCTATAGATCTAGAGCTATAGATCTAGAGTTAATGCACAGCTTCAGTTATTACAACTAAAAACTAACGATCAGGCCCGAAACCTGGGAGTAGTGATGACTAGAACCTTCAGAGCCACATAAAGACAGTTACAAAGTCGGCCTTCTATCACTGAAGAACATCTCCAGGATTAGAGGCCTAATGACTCAGCCAGATATAGAGAAACTCATCCATACGTTTATCTTCAGTCACATTGATTATTGTAACAGCGTCTTCACAGGCCTGTCCAACAAATCAATCAAACAGCTGCAGCTGATCCAGAAGCTGCTGCTCCTGTTCTCACTAGAACCAGGAAGATAGAGACATAACAGCAGTTTTAAAGTCCCTCCACTGGCTCCCTGTAGCTCAAAGAATAGATTTTAAAATACTGTTGGTAGTTTATAAATCACTGAACGGTTTAGCACCACAATACATCAAAGATCTGCTGTTGTTGTATCAACCTTCCAGACTCTCAGGTTCTGGTTCTGGTTCTGGTTCTGCTCTGCATCCCCAGAACCAGAACCAAGAGAGGAGAAGCAGCTTTCAGCATCTATGCACCAAAAATCTGGAACAAACTTCCAGAAAACTGTAAAACAGCAGAAACCCTGACTTCCTTTAAATCTCAACTAAAAACACACCTGATTAGAGTTTGATTTGAAAAGTAATCGATTAAAAATGTAATGATGTAACAATGTATTGTTTATTCTATGTTGCATGACTTTGTGTTTTTGTGTTTATGATGTAAAGCACTTTGAAATGCCTTGCTGCTGAAATGTGCTATAAAAATAAAATTTGATAACTATAAAAAAACTAAAATGAATTACATGTTTTTCACTTAGAACCATTATTTTCCATTTGTCCTTACATGACATTCTGCTGTTACTGACAGCACCCCTTTCATTCTAAGAAAATGATGTGGATGAAGCAAATTTGAAATTAGTTTTCACTTTTGTATTTTTGGGAACGCACTGTAAGACAGCCTTCTGACACTCTTCACTCAACATACTTTTAAAAATGGGACTCAATAATGAAATTTAACATCAGTTGCTGTCTCTAACTATTAACACAAATTAAACACCCAGCATTGCTGCATATTTACTCATGAAAAAATAACTAATTTCGCATAAATCTAGGGAAATAGTTGTATACCACCATCCTTGCTCTGGTTTGTATTATTGGATTTTCTTTTAATAAAGCTTATCAGTGGTTGTGGCTCACTCAAGACAAGGTGGTTGCCCCTGTCCATTTTCGGGAGGGCAGGGCCGTGCAGAGACCTATTGGAGGGGTGGAGGCTCAAAGTTAAAAAGGGGCACATTGAACAAGATCTTAACAGATTGTACAACAGCATAGCAACAACCCATTAATCAAGAATCTAATATTTAATTGGATCACATAGTTATTTTCATCATGTGGGGGCAAAGCAAAGCAAATATAGTCTGTTTTTAATGTTGCTGTTTCTGCTGCTGATAGTCCTGGAGGGCTGAGTTAATCTGAGACTGTAGCTGTTAAACAGACCAGAGGAGAGAAGGTCAAAGGTTATGAAGCATGTTATTAAATAAGCCCCGCTACTTCTGCTTAACCTCTATATAAAAACTTGGCTGCAGACTGTTTCATAGACATGAATATGTAGAAGCCTCACTGAGTGCTGAGTCCTGCGTTATGTCGTCGCCATCTTGTATGTGGCAGTAGAGCGATGGAGCTCCCTAAGTCATGTGCTATGTGGACTTGTTTCAACGGTTTTACAATACAGACTGCATTTATTAGCTTTACCTTTCACAGGTAAGGGTGAAAAAGCAGAATTACTTGACTTTGCCGCCGGAAACTCACTTCTAAACAACCGAGAAATATTTCCTATGTTGCTAAATTGGCCCAAAGTAACACTGTTTTCATAGTGAACGTTTTCATGTTGTTTTCTAATGAGAGAGAGCTGATGAGAAACTGCTGTTAGAGGGGAAGTGCTTTAAAACCCAGGGGATTTTGTGAGGAAAGTCAGTCAGGATCAGAGCTGGAGCTGCTGTTCTCCAGTCTCTGTTTCACAGCTCACCTTCACAATCTGTTAATAAGCTATATGCCCAATGTGCTGAAAATGTCTTTTTCTGTGAAGGAAAAATATATGTATTTTCTATTACACTATTGGATAATTCTCTTTTATCCTTGGCTTTAGCCTGTGTACCAGGACATCTCAGAAGTTATTGGACTTCTCCCAGTTTGACCAGCAGACTGAAGCCCTGTCTGTGGCCAGTGTTCCCAGTATACTATAAATAAATAAATTTGTGTTTTATTGCACACTTTTATTCTTTCACTCTTTTGTTTAAGAGAAATATTTCAATCTGAAGTATTAATAATGAATATTAAGACAACTTTTGTAATAAAAAAAAATAATTTACTCTGTTAGAATTTTTTTTACTTTGTCTATGCTCTGCAGAGCATAGACAAAGAGCAAAACACTGATTGAAAATCAATTTATTTACTGCATGTTTAAGATGGAACAGCACTGAAAGCAGCTCTTTAAACCATTCAGACTATGAACACAACAGAGACACAATCAAAACTGTCAGATGACTGATTAATAATTAGATAAATCAAATTACTAAAATTTTATTTGGTAATCAAATTTTAGTAATTCCATTGCTAAAATCAAATCATGTGTGTGCACAATCATGTGCACATACATGATTGCTCCACATGTGTGTGTAACTGTAAATTATGAAATACAGTTCATAATTTTCATAAAGCACTGGAAACAAATTGCATCGTTTGTGTAAACATTTATTGTGAACATTCACAGAAAATCCAAACATGTATCAAAAATAAAAACTTTGCAAGACAAATATTATTACTTCATTTTTAATAATAGCTTAAAATATTTTGGCCCCGCCAATAAAGAAAAAACAAAAAAACAGGTCACCAGAAAACCGAAGTTGGCAGATGCTGCAAACCCTCTGAATTTTGTTTTATTTTAAGTATTGTTCTGTTTACTTCATTGCATTATTCAACCATATAAATAAACTTTCTGCCAAATTTCTAAACCTACTTGGATAAAGGGAATGTAATACAGCAACTGTACTGCTCAAATATTAGCAGGAACTATTAGATCAAATTTTCAAAATTACAAGAAAACTTTGAATTGTTTGCTCTTTAGTTCAATTCCTAAACACACCCCTTCACATTTAAAACATTTTAAAAGCAGCAAATTGTTTTAGCCAATGTTATCTTATGTTGTCAACATTGTGCATACTAACAGAAAAGAAAGGATAAAGAATGAATGTATTTTGATAAATTAGTCAAACACTGAATTTGGTTGTATTGCAAGCATTTTTCTGTAAACACTTGAACTATTAAAATATCTAAATAAAATTTCAGCTGGGTATCAGAACTTGATTAAAACAAATGTGAAAACTGACTACTGGTCTAATCACAACAGGCGGTAATTACAATTCTGGAAATTACACAAAATGTAACATTGTTTTCCCTTGATCAACACATCATGAACATGGTGGATGATAATACAGAATAATAAAGTGTTTATTTTAGCAAAGACCTCAACTACCTTTTCAAGTTTAAATAATATCCATCAACATAAAATTGCTTGCCAAGATACTGTCAAACTCTGCTCTAAATTCTGGGTAGGAACTGTAAGTGTTAGGCGCATCAATGATTGCTCCACATGTGTGTGCAACAGGTCTTCTCCCAAAACCAGTTTCAGCATTAAATGTCACCTTAATTTCTTCTGTGCATAAAACGGAGGACCCTGAGCAAAATCGCAAGAATTTTTCTAGTTTGCGCTGATCTGCATTCCTAATATATCTTTACAAGTAAGTAAATGTTGTCTTCTGTTTCTGTGATACGGACAAAGCCTCTGCTTGCAGCATATCAACTACATTTTATTTGTTGCTCTTTTGGACTCGTATAAATGAAGGACATCAGCTGGATGAGACAGATTTAATGCAAAGTCTTTGAAAATTTCATAAAAGCAATCAATAATATACTTTGGTTCTTGTAATATGACGTTATGAGCCATGACCTGTATTGCTTGCTTGATATTTTCCTGAGATGGAATGTTGTGAGCCCCCATCTGTGAAAACAGATCCAACAAATTGTCCCCTTTAGTTATCATCATCATTAACAAAATTAACATTGCAACCCCCGCCTCGTCATTCTTTTCTTTAAGCAAGCAAACAGATGTCTGAACTACCTTTTCTTCCAACGAACACGATTCATATTTGAAATAGTTCTCATAAGAGGCTAAATTTATAGAAATATTGCTAAGTATACAGTATTTATGATGAATTAAGATAATTTACCTGTTTCGCGGGTTTGTCTTGTCTTGTCTTGAGTGCTGCTCCAAAATGAACCACTTTTTCAATGGAAGGGAGGGAATGTAATATGTTATGCATGGGAATCCAAAAGGTTTTGCAAGGGAACGCAAAAGAAAAATATCCTCATGTCCCCGAGGGGGCTCTGTATGGAATAATGTAAATATGTTGAATTAAACACTGTAAAAGTGTGTCTGTTCATCAGTGTCAATATATGGTTTTATTTCTATCAAATAAAAACATTATGCTCTTTACTCAGAAATCCCCCAAAACAATTAAGTAATCACATCAAAAGTTAGAAACTCTGTCTTTAGTCGTTTATTTGATTTACATATATATCAATGTGTGTGTGAGAAAATGTGTCAATGACGGGTATTAACTTAAAATACTTTGTAGAATGGCACTTTCTGAACTTTGGTCCATTTACTTGTATTAGCGTAATGGCACATAGGCCACATTCAATATGGCGGACGCTTTGACGTATCGCAGCAACGGATCAACCCGCTCCATGAGGCGTCTACATATTCATGTGTATGGTTAACTCTACATCTTTTTTTGATATTAGCTCCAATGGAGAGGTCTAGAATTGTATGGTTGCAAGATATCAAGGCAAAGAAAACTCAACCGTTCATAGGGGCTCCTATGACTGGTTGAATTGTAACACAGATCTAAACCTGAGAATGACAAAGCTATTAAGTTTTATTCAATGCATTCAGCAGAGAAAAAAAATAGTACATTTAGCTTTTAATTAGGAAGTTTATTTTGTAAAAGTGAAAAGAATGTTACCATACACGTTACAATATACAGGATGGGCCACAAATTTGCATTCATAGAAAAAATTAACATTTTGTACTGGACAACCATTTTTATTTTTGTGGGACTGTGTGTAATCGCTGCGCATCTTAAACCTCTTTGTGATTGATCTGCAACATTTCCAGTTTTCTGAAACTTGCAAATAAGCTTTGCAAGTTTCATATAGCAGAATATTTGTTTATACAGGTAGCCTATACTCTGTATGAATAGATAATATTTGATCTATCTCATAAAATACTTATGAGATAGATAGGCAGACATCATGTTGTGACTATATTGTCTTTGATTGGTTAGCTGTTAGCGATCAGTAGAGCACTACTGGTGGATGGTTAGCGTAACACTGAACAGAAAGCTAATGTCGTTGTTTGTCCCTACATCCAGTGGGTGGTGCAGGTGGCTACAGTTCATGGTAGCCACACAGGCACACCCGCTAGAAGGAAACAAATGCACTCAGTATAACGCTTTCATTTTATTGGCTCAGAGGTTGCTATGCGAATGTGGCATAAGGCAGTTTCATGTTTCATAAGCGAGCAGAGTGTGAGCAGAGACCAAGTGTGAGTGCGAGAAGAAGTTTTGAGTACAAGCATTACAAGTTTTAAGAAGAAAGACATTAAGTTCTGCTTCCAAAATAAAAAAGTAAGCAAAAATATTAAACCTTTTGAGAACAAAAGAAATAAAATCCTGTTTTCAGATTGAAAATGTGTGCTCTTGAATTATGGCAAGAAAATTCCACCAAGCAAACAGAGTTTTGCAAGCGTAGATTTTCTCCGAGCAGAGACTAAGTGTGATCACACTTTAACCTAATGTCACTACAAGGCAGTTGTACCTCTGGAGGTTAGTGGCTGTGAATAGAAGTTACTGCATAATCTCAACTGCTAATGAGAAGATTTGGCTCATATTGTAAAAGTAATAAGTTACATTTACATTTATTGATATAATTACAATTTGTCTAATTTGTCCTTTAAGTTGTTTACAAAAGCTGAACTTTTTCTTTTCCTTGAATTTGGTTTGAATAAAGTTACTCAGTTACATTTTAATGAGTAAAGATTTTTTTAAAAAAACACTAGAAAAAACGGCATTGATCTTTTGGCTGGGTTCTTATGGTGTTGCATCAATAGGAAGACAGAGGAGCAAGGAAAACCTGTCAAGTTTAGTTCAAGTTAACTTCTGAGAAAAAGAAAAGTCCTTGCTGAATTAATGCATCAGTTTAGGCAGCAGGTTTATGATGCACTGTAAACTTGAATAATATTTTAACAACAAATTATCAGGTACTTGTGATTATAATTTGTATTGACTAAAACTGAAAACAGAAGATGGGGGGCTTAGTTTGGAGTCGATTATTAGATGAGAGTAAGAAACAGCAGCTCACATAAGATATTGGAAATCAATGTCCCATTAAAAAATGCACACAATATTGATTTTTTATTTATATATGTGCTCCTTTAAATAAATATAGCTTAACACCAACATGTTCTCATTTCCTTTGTGATGACTGAACTTTGTTTTGCTCATCAAGTCACTAAGTAACAAGTATAGAGATGTTTGTTACTTTGAATATTAGTAACTTCACTTGTATTTAAGAGCAGATTTTTAAAATCAAAAATAACTTTGGTGTCACTGTCTTTTCTTTTGAATAAATTAGTTCTTGCTTTCTGCACTTTATCAGGTTTTGATTTTGCTTGTATTAAAAATTCACTGTCCTCCTGTGTTTTGACGGTTTTTATTTTAAGGTCAGTTAACGATAAGCAATTTATTTAAGGAGCCTTCTCAGGGACATGAGGAGAATTTTTTTCTTTGGCATTGCCTCGCAAAACTTTTGCATTCCCTCACAATATGCTTACTGCAATATTTGCTAGTCTATTTTGTAAACAGTCACAAATGACAGTTTAACATTTCAAATATACACACATTTAAAGAGCCTCGTTATTTATCATTAACCCTTTGGTTAATAGGCTGCGACAGACTGGCGACCTGTCCAGGAACGCAGCTGGAGAGGCACCAGCACCTCCCGACCCCGTTAGGGAGAAGGGTGCTCAGAAAATGGATGGATGGATGGTTAATAAGCAGACAGATATTAAACATAGAGGAGAACGGTTTGAAGGCCGCTGACAAAAGCTACGAGCTCCGGGAGGGAGATGGAGGGGAGAGAGAGAGACCTCTGGAGAGGTAGAAGTTCAGCACAAAACAATTCAGAAACAATAAGAAATGAAAAAAAAATATATTTATAGACATATTAACTCGTGTTTTAGACTGTCTATTGATCATAGACCTACTTTGACTCAAAATGCAGCCATTCTGAATGACGGCCTTATTGCAGTCGTTCTTCCAGCACTGCGAGAGATCGACTGCAGTAAATATTCTGAGCCAGTGCTCAGAATATTTACTGGAACGCAGTACTGGACCGTACCACCTTACTTTCACCCCTGCCTTTGCCCCTCCCTCAGCCCCAGTCCCCTAGAACATTTTGTTTGGAGGTCTTGATTTAGGGGACTGGGGTTGGAGGTTGACTGACAGAACAACAAAATTGTCACCTTGATGCGGTTAACAGCTTCCTGTGCTTGGATCATGCGAATATTCTTCGATGGTGTCTTCTCTGATAACATCTGTGTGGATCCAAGACAGTTAGCTGCAAAGATGATCCCATCAATTAGGTCCTCTGGATCACAGGGGCCAGGTACTACAGACAGAGATTCAGTCTGTTTGTTAGACTCATCGCATCACTTTGTTTGTTTGTTTTAAATAACTCAGGTGTAAAAACACCTTAAGTTAAAATGAGTTTCAATTAATAATTTATTTACATTAATACAAACAACATTACTTTTTTCACCTCATCAATATGTTTCGTTTCAGTTGTTTAAAACCTTGTGCCACATGTCTCCTGAGATTGAATCAATCATGCTCACCTTCTACATATGTGGGGAAGGAAGTAAGCCTCTTCCTACACTGTGAATAACACAATTAAAACAATTACTGTTACTTTGTCCAATGAATAAAAAGTAAATATTATACAAAAATAGTTATATATAGAATCAACCTCTTTATGAGACAGAGAACCTGGAAATCCTTCATCCTGTGACAGAAGCTTGCTGGATGACCCAGCTCTTGGAGGGGAAGAACCTGAGCCAAGGGACTGCAGAAACAGAACAAGAATGTTGTCTTAGGTTAGATGTTAGAGGAGAAGGAGAAGTTGAAATCCCAGAGAAATTGTATCACAGTTGTGGATCAACAAAAATCATGACAAGAGTACATATTTGTGGAGCCTAAAGTTTGAGAAAAAGAAGAAAATATTTTTCTTGGCAAAACATGAGCAAAAATGTTTTAAGACCCATGTGTTTTCATCCTCTTTTCATCCATACATAAAGGTAAGAGAAATAAATAATGCAGGATTTTTTTGTTAAACAAAGGTTGACATTTAGCTAAAACCTGTGAGGGTCTGCACTGGGTTTTATTTTAGCATATCAAAGTAGAGGGATTTACACAAATGCTGAACACACTCAGATTGTCAACTAAACTTTGCCTTTGTGTGTTGATCATGTCAAATTGAATTGTTTTGTGAATATTTTTTATCTTAATTAAATGACTGGCTAAGTTGATTTCCCCGAGAAACATCTATGAATCTTGTCTTTTTATCTTTCAGACTCACACACAGCGAAAAATAGTTATAAAGTTTATTTTGCAAGTAATTTTTTGGCACTTGAACTCCAACAGAGGACATGGCATTGATAACGCCATCAGAGAGGATGAGCTGCTGTGAAAGGACTGAAGGGATACTGAAGAAGTCGAGAGTTGAAGGTAAAGAAGATGGAGGTGGGTCAAAGATCGACCGTGGAGCAAGTAGCAAACCGGACCTTATGAAGGAAGCGAACCCTAATGATTGGAGGAGATGAGGAGAAGACCGACTCCAATAGACCACAAAGGAGGAGCATGATAAAGTCATCGGCTGGTAGGTGAGATGAATAATTTTCCAGTTTGAATTTACATCGAGGCTTCATGTATCAACCTTACCTAAGTGTAAACCCAACCTCTGTTGAGACAAGACCTGCAATTTGTCTTAGTTTCATTAATCATAGTTTGTTGTCACTAACATATTGTTATCATCTTACATCTACTGATAATGCAGGCCAGTTTTGCATTAATTGGCCTGTCAATGTTTAAAAAGAATAAAATTCAACACATATTTGAGATGGAAAAAAAATCAAATATTTTTTTTACCAGTGGCTACATTGTATCACCTGAATTTGATTGTAGTTGGATGTAACTTCCTTGTATGTAATTAGACCTTAATCAGAATATATTTCAGTAGATTTTGCTGAAATGAATCTGGTTGACTTCAACTGCATGCTCTGTATGAGGGATTACTGAAAAGTCAATGACAACTGAACCTCTGCGCTGTGTGCTCTTACAGGAGGAGCAAATGCTGCAAGTCAATGACTCGATGCAATCTTCTGGGTTTCCTTAGAAATAAACTTTTAATATTAATGGAGCAAATTGCACTGCATGATAACTGGGATCAATTGGAATGTACGTGTGAATTTTGTAAAGTGCCTTGCGACAACATCTGTTCTGATATCAATAAACTGAATTTTATATCATTTAATTACTGTAGTGAATTCTGTACATCTCAATATGAATTGAACTATTTTGTCTCTTAAAAGTACCTTTAAATATCATTATTTAAAATGGATGAACTTAACTAATTAACATAAATATATTAGATCAATATTCTAGACTTTTATGCTGATTGTTAAGTTCCAAATTCAAACTTATGTATAATATATAACTTTTCTGCCAAATAAAGAAAGGTGTCTTTATTTGGTTTATCCAAACATTTATAGATTTTTCTATTTATTTTTTCACACAAAAAAAAACAACAAACTCTAACTAATGTGGGAACAACAACACAAGAAATTAATACAGGAATCATAATTTAGCACCTTAGAGTGAATAAGAAATAAATAATTTAACAAGTATAGCAGTCAAAGTGGTGTTGAACATCCAAATTCTTTAACTATTTCAGAATGTCCCACTCCACACAGTAAGAGTTCTCCAAATATAAAGAATCACCACACAACAGGAAAACCTAAAAAAAAAACCTTACCTCACTTTGAGCGCATCGGTCAGTCTGTTCCTTCTGCTTGGCTTGTTCTTCCTCATGCTTTTCTACCTGATACAGCCAAAAATTTTCCATAGTTTTTGGTTATTTCCTGAAGGTTGTTTAGTCTTAAAGAGTCACAGAAGAACATGCACACGAAGGGCAGACTAGGTGAAATGCACGAGCAAAGTCACAAAACGTAAGCTCAGGTGACACATTCAGGTTGGTCATGGGAAGATCATGACAGACTGGTACGTCATCTTGTTTTTTTCCTCTGCAAAATACCAAACATAAACTTTAATTCCCCCCTAAATTTATGAAGCTAGCAACCGCAACACATAAGTAAACTAGCATTCAAACAACAAAGAATACAAGAAACTTGTAATTATAGTGTTAGAAAAAGGAGAAAGGTTAACAGGTCATTCCATGCTGGTACTAGATTCCAAATTAAATATTTAGTTCGAGTTATCCAATACGCTTTTCTTTTTAGTTCCATGATAAATAAATTATTAGGTGGATGGAGGTAGAAGAAAGGGAGGTAAAAGGACTTTGCTGGAGTAAACAAATGTAAGAAAGCAAACTGATATGGAGACTAGAGCTGCACAAAATATTAAAACAGAGTCACCATTGTTTAAATAATTGCAATATCACAATTGTAATTATTTTTAATTTTGATGCAAAATTAAAAAGGTTACAAAATTTCCAGCACCATATATTCCAATTCATCCTGGCAATCATGCAACTAAAATAACTCCTCACTAATATGTGGCCAATGTTAACCACATACAACAAAACAGAAAGCGTCTTGCTATCTTTGTTAACTTGTTTTTGGAGTGAAAGGTGTTTTCTAACACAGAAATATGTTATGTAAAGAACCATAAAGAAAGACAAAAGTCCAGATAGAGATTGTTACTTCAATGACTGGTGTAAAATATTCAAATAAGAAACTTTATATGTTCAAGCTAGAATTTTTAAAGTGCATATTAAAGGTAGTTTTGAATAGTCGGAAGATATTTTATTTTCTTAGGTCAAATTGTAAACCTGGTTGCTGTATTTGGTCTAATTAGCTAGCGAATGTTTTAAAGTTGAATCAACAAAAAGCTCTCCAAGATCAATTGTGCATTTGCATGACGTAACTGGATGAAAACTGAGCTCGGCGGCTGAGGTCTGACTGCTGAGCTCAAAAAGGCTTTGTTTGCTCAGATGTTATTAAACTTAACGTTTTAATAACGTGTCAGCGCATTTAATGTGTTTATGTTCAGGCTGCAGCTGGTCTGGACACAGCGAGAAGGAAAAAAATAACAACTGAAAAAAACTTATTTAAGTTGAGAAGGGAACGATTCACCACTAGGAGTATTTCAACTAACACAGCAATTTGCAGTGTACTCTTCTAAGAGAAGGATTACAACGAAAGTGACCCAAATGAATGTTAGATAGGACCCAGAAAAATGGGCCTGATAAATTCAGGCTGAAATCTATTGCAGTACCACCATAACACAGCAGAAGGAGCAAAGGAAGGGAACGAACTACACCGATGGGAAACAGACACAAAACAAAGCCCAGCTTAGACCTGGAAGAGGGGAGAGTCATTCAATTTTCCAGAGATATGAATACCTTTTCTGTGTGTAATGAATAAATATTATATACAAGTTTCACTTTTTCAATGTAATTACTGATTGAAATAAACTAATTTCTAGCCAGTGTCTGTGGATTAAAATACTTCTAAAAAAATTATATTTTCTATGAAGGTCATAACTTGCTTGAAAATTACCTTTGCATTACTTTTTTCAAATCAAAGTAAGCTAAAAATATCGCCCTACTATGTCCAAATATCCAAATTAAGAGCAGATTTCTTGTTGAATTTCTACACATTTAGTTTTGGGATCTGCTGTGTCTGTCTACATGTGAGACCTCTTGTTCCTTTTAGGATCTTTGCCCCCGAGAGCAGAATAAGTAAACAGGTTATTTACATTTTCCCATCATATTCCGTTCCCCCCATAGACACATAAAGAACAGATGCTTCATAGTCGCTCCTGCCTACTGTAGCTGACGAGCTTTAGGGCGGCCATCTTGGAGCGGTCAACGGCTCTTCTCAGCCTTTTATGTTTGACAGGCGCAGTAACGTGTCAGCGCATTTAATCGAGCATAATTTGCTAATGCTAAACAGATTTTCACTATTTTTTTCTTGCTGTAAACCTGATTCAAACAACTATCAAAGCTACATTTAAAAAAACTTATTTTTTAAAGTTTTTTTTTAATTGGCTTAGTTTGGCATATTTAAATATTATTAATGGGGAAACCAGAATAGATTTCAAATAGAATATTTTTATACTGATATTTGATGAGCATTTTACAAAGCACACAACCAGTTGTAATGTCTTAATAATTTTATTTTGTAATATCAATGCATATTTATATAAAAGAAATACAAAATAATACAATCATTGAGAAACAAAGATGATTAACTAATGATTAATACTGAATAATGTATTAAACTACACATATTTATATGCACATATGTACATACATAATGTATATATAGATTTTGTGTTTTCCAGCTGAGGAGTTGTAGCTTAACAGAGATTCAGCAGCTGAGATTCATCCGTGCTATGAATCCGTCTCTCCTTAAAGACATTTCCCTCTTCTTCCTCACATCCGGTCTTTATGAAACCCTCAAAACAAAAACGGGAGCTATTTACTTTTGACAGATTGAAAGAATTACGTATAAATTTTGCTATTTTTTGCAATTTTTGTCTTTGCTATCTTGTGTGCATAATCTAAATCAATGTTAGGGAATAATTAAAACTTTTTCAGACTTACAAAATCTCGGCTAGCCTTCATAGGAGGGCTGAGCCAGGTCGGTATTACACCAAGTACCAAGTACTACAGCTAATATTAGTACTGGACATAAATACAGTATTGTAATATTCTATTCACAAAAAATAGGCGATAATATGTGAAT
This sequence comes from Poeciliopsis prolifica, assembly GCF_027474105.1. Classification (NCBI taxonomy): domain Eukaryota; kingdom Metazoa; phylum Chordata; class Actinopteri; order Cyprinodontiformes; family Poeciliidae; genus Poeciliopsis; species Poeciliopsis prolifica. The sequence continues at coordinate 434,691 of NW_026562508.1, read as the reverse complement.
CATACTTATGAAAACATATCCCCTGAGATCTCATGTCAATAGTCTGTTGATCTGAAACAAAAATATTCCTCACTGCTGCTGTCCCTAGGTTATGGAGGGGGAACAGATTATTTCAGGAGGTTAAACTATATGGTTCTCTCCTCATAACTCTGGCAAATAAGGAGAAAATATTTTCAAACTTATATAATTTATTGCTGTTGATGAGAGGAATAAAGACAATTGAGGATATGCAGGTAAATTAATTTGTTCCCATTTTATGGAGATTATTTTAGTCAGCTAAAATATATGGTTCCCCCCTCAAACTCTGCCAAACAAAATCAAATGATTTATTGTTGATGAGGAGAAGAATAAACAGAAAAAAACTTGCTGGTAAGGTAAGTTGTTTCCATATTATGGAGGAAAACAGATTATTTCAGGCAGCTGAATTATCCATTCTCTCTTCTCCTTCCCCATAACTTTGGGGAATGAAGAGCAACTGTTTCCAAATTCTCAAAAAATTTTAAATACACACTACGTGTTGGAAAACTGTGTTTGGGTGCCTGACTTCTATTTCTGCCAGGCTTAAGTGAGAAAAGTTGGAAAAGAGCGATTCTCTTGGCATTTAAAATAACACAAAACAGCATCAGAAGACCTCATTTATATATTTATTTTACAATTTTTTTAAACAAAAGTTGCCAATTAAACTGAATTATATGAGTTGTTTTTACCGAGAAATCGATCAGAAGCGACGTGAAAATGATCAGATCCGCCTCATTCGCCTCTCTGGCTGCAATGCGCGCTCCCGACACAGGGGGGCAGATTTTCACAGGGGAACCGAATTTTGCACCAACCTCTGCGCACGGCTCCTTTTTAAAGTTTTGCTCAGATATCCAGGATGATCAGTCTGGATGAATCTAAACACTAATAAAACATCATCATTTCCCAGCAAATCAATACGATCTCTGATCGTACATGGCTCCTCTGAATCCTTCCATTGGCTCTGATGTTCTCCATCAGAGCCAAAGCTCCACAGTTATCTGCTCCCTTTTATGCAGCTTCTGATATAGCAGATCACCTTAAAAATAATCCAACATGACCCGACTGGAGTTAATCTGCTGATCCAACCCTGTTTTCTTTTTCATTCAAATAGATGCACAGACCGATGTGTTACATCTTTATGAGACAAACACTGAGGAAAAGTACTACTTACATTCTAGTGAGGTTTTCATATCCTTTTATTTGTATTTTCTTTATTTTGTGTGCGTGTTACGTTATTATCTGAGGACAAATGTGGTTCAGTTTCATTGTTTACGTTTAAATAATAAAATATTAAAATAAGAATTTTTAAAAAACATCGGGTCTGAAGCCTTTTTGGTCTAAATAACTGAATGTAGTCAGTTTTGACGGTTTGTAGTTTGATATTGTTCAAAGAAAATTTGCACATTTTCACGCCAGCGAAAGAGTGTGCGCATATTTACACAAACTTTGACGCAAAGTTCATTTTTACACATGCCGACTTATGCGTAAATATTGCGTCGCACATTTTTTGCAAATGATTCTGACTTTAAACATCTGCTCTCCTGAAAGCAGAAAATGTGTGTGGGTCACCTTAATTTTATGGTAGGCCTAATTGAACTGAAATATTGCGCAACAGGTGTCCATGTTAAGGTGATGAAAGTTAAGCTAGCATAGCTAACCTGCTGCTATATATATATATATATATATATATATATCTCATAAATCTGGGAGCTCGGGAAGCGTGAAATACTCACGCACTCGTAATCTGACAAAGGGAATATATTGTCAACACTAAGACAACAAGATAACAAGGTCCAAAGGGATCACATTTCACAGACCAGTAAAAAGCTTTAATTGAAAAAAAAAAATATATATATATATATATTTTTTTTTATTAAAGCTTATATATATATATATATATATATATATATATATATATATATATATATATATATATATATATATATATATATATATATATATTTTTTTTTTTTTTTTTTTTTTTTTTTTTTAATTAAAGCTTTTTACTGGTCTGTGAAATGTGATCCCTTTGGACCTTGTTATCTTGTTGTCTTAGTGTTGACAATTAATATAAAAAAATTCCCTTTGTCAGATTACGAGTGCGTGAGTATTTCACGCTTCCCGAGCTCCCAGATTTATGGAGGACATCGATGCAGCAAACAGAAAGGGGCGGGGACATACCACTATCAGTCTCCTACCTTATTTGGAAATGGGACCATTGCACTCCAGAAGTGAAGGGGGCGCCATTTCTTATATTATCCGTGGTCTCCCGTTTTTATTTTCTTTTGAAATCTGTGAGATATTTTCACCTTCAGGAAGGAGTTTCAGTATTTCAACTTCTCTCTTGTATTTACTTCAGCGCAGCTCACAGTTTTTAACAAATTCTGTAGCTTCCGGTGTACTTCTAAATCTGCTCCTTAGTTGCATCTTTTCGGGCCTGGTACTGTCTCTAGTGGTGTGGGGTGGTAACACAACTCACTTAATTACATCACTAAATCAGAATACCACCAGTATTTATTATTTACTATTAATTTAGGCATTACTGGCAAAGCGAAAGATAAATTATCTTATAAAACACCATATTTTTTCATTTTCTTAAGGAAGTAGAGTTAATTAAATGATAAACAAAACCTGAAAGGGATTCCAGTTTCATTTGATGGCCAACCTGTTGAAACTGTGGCAAATTTTAAATTCCTTGTGTCGTTCCTTGACAGTCAGCTCAACTTTGCTGAAAACACTGTAGGCTGTCTTTAAGAATTGTTCTCAGAGACCCTATCTTTTAAGAAGATCTAATGATCTTGGGATTACCCAACTTGAGGTTGTGTAAGTTTTAACATTAATGTGTAATGTTAAAACACATTAACAACCTCTACCTCTAGAAAGGTAGAGGTTGTTGAGTTGAAATGTTAAAATTTAACATTCAAGTTAAAACAACATTTTAATTCAAGTTTTAACTTTTCACCTCCTCAGCTGGTTTGGTCTCATGAGCTGCAGACTAACTAATCTTTTAAGCAAACTTTCAATGACAGGTATGACAGCAGGTGAAATCAAAAACAACTCTGTTTCAACTGAAAGAACATGAAAGACGGCAAGAAATATTTGATCAGAGAGCATCCATCATCTCCATCAGTTTGAACCTCTAAGCTCATGTAGATGTAACTGTTTTCTTCTGGTAAACTAAGAACATTTATTAGTCATCTATTGTTGGTGCAATAATTATTCTTAACTAAACTAAATGATAACATTTATCTATATCTTGCTAAAAGTTTTCTCTATTCACAAATTGTTGATAATGTGATTCTATGAATATAATTTGTTGTTTTAGAGTCAAAGGAACATTTCACATTGATAAACTAAATAGTTTCATCTTATTTTTACCTATATATAAGACTTTACCATCAAAAAGTCTCTCAGAATAATATACATGGCACCGTAAAAATGACGATGTGAATTTTTGCTTGTATCTGTTTAACAACCCTGCTTGTAACAATCTGGGTAGTTATTCTTCTGAATCTAATTCATTTGTTTTTTATTGACTTTTGCTCAATTAAATTTCTTATGCATACATTGCATATTGCAAATATAAATGAAATTTTTCTAATAGTTAATCATGTTGATTTTTATTTTTGTCTGATTACATCTTCTTTTCCTATAATAATTGATGAATATACAGTATAGATATAATTTATAATGTATAAAAGTATTGTTTATGTCATGTAATTAGCTCTACGTCCTTAAGAAAATGAAAAAATATGGTTTTTCATAAGATAATTGATCTTTTACGGTGCCAGTCATGCCGAAATTAATAGTAAGTATACATGCAGACACATAAAGAAAAAAAAACAGTTTAAGAAAGATTGGTGGAGACTGTCCCCTACATTCCAAAGTTGGTGGGTAGATGTCCACACCAGTCCTTTGGGAAGTTATGCCTTCAATTCATATGCAATGAATATCAATGTAAACCATTAAATCAGATTTAACCGCATTGATATTCTTTTAGTTCATTATGTTTTGGGCCAATTCTAAATGTGATCAGCATTACATTGTGCTTTTAGATCTACAAACTGATGATTTAATTTGGATTTAACAGAAGTACAAATAATTGGGGCCTGCCCATAGAAGCAGTAACTGCTTTCAGAACTCAGTTATACTTTGTGAGGATACTGGACAGAAAATTTAATCAGTTCTGTTTTTCACAGAATGTTTTAATAGAAATAGTTTCTTAAAATGATAAATCATAATCTATTCTTTAAACATTTACTATTATTGTTATTATTATTATTATTATTATTATTATTATTATTACAAATTAACAACAAATGTCTTTATCCAACAATTGTCAAACAGTTGATGTAACTCTGTGACTTCTTTTTATCTACATGTATGAGTTCATTTCTTCTACTTTCATTATCTGCTCAGGTCAAGGACACTCTACACTACAGTATGCCTTATATGTTGTGACTGAATTTGTTAGTTTGTAATGATATTTTTTCCTTGAGATACCATATATGCAATCATAATTTTTATTTTTGTCTGTCTGATTACATAATTTTTACAAATTAAGTCAGATGTGGTTATGTTGAAGGTGTTGACCTTTTTATTTGAGATGCATGTTTGAATACCAATTATGTTTTGACTCTTACTTGAGTAATTTTTTTAAATTAACTTTTTAGTTCTGTAAAGATTACAACAGAAAACTGGTTATGAGTGATGGTGCCCTGTCCTTTCTACATCTTTGTGTGAATGTAATGCATTACACCTATTAATCTATGACAGGATGCAGGTCAGTGTTCTGATACTTGCCATCAGATCACTGACATACTGAATCCTGAGGCATTGCTTACAATGAAAACCAGAGGAAATATGGATGTTTTGTGTTAGATGGGAATTCACCAAAAGAAACAAATATGTAAATCAATCCTCTTTCTTCCTACAGCTGTTTCTCACACATCTTGAATGATAGTCACTTGATTTACCCTGAGTGTAAGAACCCTCAACTTAAAGTTAACTGTTAAACATAATTCAAATAATCATGTGCAGTGTAAATCAAAGCTTTGTACTTACATTGTCCCCAGGACATGGCTGGAAATCATACTCTGTATTTGAACTCAAATCCTGTCTCATCACCCAAAAACTGGTTCCTTTGGTTCGTCCGGGTGTATAAGGGGATCTTATAGTTCTTGTCTTCACTTCTTGAATAGCCTCCCTAATGTCCTTAATGACCAAAGAGATAACATCTGCCTTCTCCTGACTATTCTTCATTGATAAAGTCTCATCAGAACAATTCAGAACCTGGCGGTGACTGAGTCCTCCCGGCTTGCAGCTTCGCAGGTTTTGTTTGAACTGATTTGAGTTGCAGGTTCAGAATGATCTTTCAGTGGCGGTTTTTTAGCTTTTGCTTTACTTCCAAGATTTTGAGGGCCTAGACTTTGGTTGACCTCAGCTACAGATTGTTTATTTTCCTCAACCAGGTCAAAGCTATCAGAGCTTCGGTACTGGGCAAACTCTGCCTCCTTTTCTGGACTGTCTGACTCGCCATCTGAGCGCTGGGTGTAGTGACGCAATCTTGAGCCAACAGCCTCCTTCAAATGGTGATTCCTATCTCTCTCTTTACTTTGCAAATGCTGAATGCTGGTTTTTTGCTGATTTATAGATTGTTTATCATTTGAAAGAGTTGGAAAAAGTGAAGCTGGAACATCACAGATTTCTGCATAAACTTGGTCAGAGAATGAATAGGTCTCATACAAGTCAGTATTTACATTTTCTGAGTTTTCATTGGCTGCACAAATAGCTTGGCCAACAAAGTAGCTAACTGGTTTGGAATAGACGTTGCCAGTGTAGTCAGCATTCAGCATCTCATCTGTTTCATTTGGTCTTTCAGAATCTTGACCGTCTCGCATGGGTTTACATGTCAGAGACAGACATTGAGAGGGGGTGTCATTAGGTGAACAAGGATGTTGCTGTTCAGCCAAAGTGCTTTCTCTGTTTTCTTTTTTTCTACATTGTTCCTGGGAGACATGGGTCCCCACCTGGTTTTTTAACACTGATTGTTCCTCATTTACTGACATTAACCCCCAACCACTAGTTGTCTGCTGTGTATAGGGAGATCTCTCTGCCTCTCCCAGTTGCCACAATGATTGCTTCTCCCACTCATCTTTCATCTGGGCTTTACTCTCTCCTTGCCTACAATAAGAGCTCTCTGCTGATCTGGTGACAGGATAAGTCATCTGTGATTGAGAAGTTTGGAGGTCCATGTCTGCCTTCTGTGGTCTGCACTGATCAGGAACCCTAAGTCTTCCACCATTACTTTCTGCACATCTAATGCATTTCTCTTGGTTGCCCAGGTTACAGTATTGGCCATTTTGGCACATGTTCTGATGACAAGGTCTAGTGTCCATGTCTTCCATTGTTACCTCGTCAAGTTTTGATTTGTGGTAGTTTTTTGGTATTTGGTGGACTTAATGGTGTGGAAAAAAATTCACCACACAACTCAAAGACATCTGAACAACAACTGCAAAAGAGAAAGGAGAGAACATTTTCAGATACAACACAATAATCAAGACATTGATTTTATAGAACACCCAAGTAAATCTTTCATCCACTGCGTGTCCTGCTGCACCTCTTACAACAGTTTTATACCTGTGAATTCTGAAATAATCAACCAACAACCCCACCAGCAGAACAAATGACTCTGACTAACTAGTCCAGAGTAGACAAACATCTAGCTAACACAAGTTGATGATTTGTGGATTAAGGGGAGGCTATGGGTGCTTTGTTGGAATGATTTTAGATCACATGATTAAATGCCAACTTCCTGTTTTAGTCAAAAAAAATGGAAAAATAAATTTACTGAATGACATTTTAATGTCTGACTTGAGCCAGCCTGGTGCATCTTCATATTTAAAGTATTTGTTATGATTTAGAAATAGAAGTGCCAGTGGTGTTGTAATGGTGCAGAGGTAAAGCACAACCTACGTAAGGAGGCCTGAGACCATTGCAGGTTTGATTTCCGGCCTGCTTACCTTTGCCACATGTCTTCCACTCTCATTTTCCACTTTTCTGTGTGACCATTTCAAATAAAGGCCACTAGAGCAACAAAAACTGCTAAAGAAAAAAAAAAAGAAATAGAATTTACTTATTTAGAAGCAAGACCAAGTGACATTGTGTCAAATTAAAGATGCAAGAAAACTGGGGGCATGACCCAAAAATAGTTTTTAAAAAATGTAATTTAATATTAAAAGTGGCAGCCAAAGAAGGGTTTAAAATAAATCTCTTAAAAAGGTACAATTCTTTCAATTGGCCTTTGTTTTCCTTTTAACAGCTGAAGAAAAGTACTTAGCAAAAATGTGAGTTCACAACTAATGAATGGATAATATTTTGTCCAGACTGCCTGGACTCTGGGGTTTGGGGATTTTGTTTATTTCTGTTTTACTAAGATCTTACATTTGTCCCTGTCTCAGGACAGAGTCCCATTCTGCCTGAAATCCTCCACCATTGTTTCTATTCCAAAAAAGAAAATCACATATCACTTGCCTAAACGACTACCAACTAGTGGCTCTCACCCCTCTGGTGATGAAATGTTTTGAAAGACTGGTTCAGTCACATCTTAGAGTTTATTATTCACACCTTTGATACACACCAGCTTGCTTATTCATTTTTTAATTCTTATTTTAAGCAAATAGGGGAAATACATTGGCACATCAGCCCCACCAAGATTTTTATCACCACAATGCAGGTAACAGACACATTGCAATACAAAAAACACACTAGAGCACACATAGACACGTAAGCATATTTCTTGGCATTAAAGACAACCCATAACCTTAGCTGGTTTAAAACCATAGCATCACACAGTCTTTCAGTACCAACATTAGATCTGTCTGTCTGTCTGTCTGTCTGTCGGGATAGCTAGAGACATTGGGTTAGTTATCTGAAACTGCATCTATGAAAACTAAACTAGTCAGGATTGCGGAAGCTACGCCTGGCAATAACAAAGCTTGAGGCCGATTCATCCAAGAAGGATGTCGTAGAAGGACATGAAGGAAAGCAGCTGGTCGTCGTGAATAGGATGTTCTAGCTTTGCAGCCAGTTTGGATCTGAGGACAGACTCTCTTCGGAAAGCCAGCGAATATTTTTCTGTAACTGCTCCGATAATCAGCAACGCTTCTCAAAGAGCGCAGCTTAGTAGGATATTCACAGATTTTAGGTCTATTAAACAGTGAACGAATTTCAGTAGATTTTTGGAGAAACTCACCAGCTGTCAGGAGGATCGTTATCAGTGTGCAGCGGTTCATCAACACGCGGCTGGAGGGGGGGCTGAGGGGGGGCTGCGCTCTGTCTTTATGATGCGGATCAAAACTGCGGATTGCATCTCCATGCTTCAAGTAGCCTACTGCTCGTTGATACTAAAGGTGTTTCCTTCGTATTATTATATTATTTTTGATTGCTTTATGAACATAGTACATAGTATATCAATCAAATAAACGTCAAAATTAATGTTTTCACAAATAATGTGCAGGAAAAACAAAAGGCAATTCAATTTTGTCCCCATTTAACCTGTAATTTATTTAAAAAACGCTCATTTATCCATTCATCGAGTAAATCCTGCTTTATCCTTGCAGGTCAGGGGTGGCTGCTGCTTATCTGTGGTCATTGTGAGAGAAAGGAGGGTTTTCCTGTCAGTTTTTGGGTTTGGGTTTACTCTTGCATCTTTATTATTATGTTTTAGTTCACTTTAGTTTCACCTTTTATTGTCATTTTAGTTTTATTATTTGAATGTAATTTGTTTTGGTTAGATTGTTCTTGCTTTTCCTCTGTTCAGCCCCGCTGAAGTATTTCTAGCTGTTTATTTTTCAGCTTATCCTAGCTCTACGTTCTTATTGTTAGATTGGCCCTGTTTCTGTTTAGGTTTCAGGTCTTTTTTGCTTCTTGTTTAGGTTTCTTTAGTTTCAGTGTTTCTTTAGTATTAGAAGTATTTTCTTAACTCCACCCCCACAGTCAGCTGCTCTGCCAACTTTTCATACCTCCACCAGTTTTCTCATTAAGCCAGCTCCTTTGTTTTCAGTCAACCTCACAGTATTTACCTCCTCATTGTTACTCACAACTTGCCAGATCCTTGTCTTGTGTTTTGTCATCTTTTACCAGTGTTTGAGTTATTTTGCCATTGCTCACTAGTGATGGCCAAATGAAGCCTTGTGAAGAACTGAAGCTTCCCAGCCCTTTCCTTTGCCCAAAGGTTCATCATTCGGTGGTTCATTCATTTCTCTCTCTGACATTTGTTGTTGAAACTGTGGCAACCTTGTCACTCAGATGTACTTAAAAAAATTAGTAAATGCAATATTGTCACAAAGTTTTTTGTTTTTTTTATCAAACTCATGTTTAGTGACAGAAAAGTCAATTAAATCCTATTTAACTAATCTCTAGTTAATAAAGGTATTTGTAACTGATCCTGGTATATGCTGACTGTCAGTGTTTTTTTTTTTTGTCATCGACTGATTTGACAAGACATTTGTTTTAGTGTATTCAGAGTGCAGTGTTTGTTGGGGTAGACAGTATTCTGTGAGTATTGATTTGCCCCCTCAAAAACTGAAATTTTTCAAAAATTCTCTGTTTCTTGGATTGACTCTCTGAGCTCTTATATTTTTATTCATCAAGCCAGAATTTATTTGACTCTTCCAACAACTTTAAGTCTGTTTCTGCTGTGCAAGACTGATATATCTTTGCAGAACAAAGAAACAGTGGAAATTTCACGAAGGTGAGCATTTTGGAGGTGAAGGGGTTCATTATTTTTACTTAAGAATCTGCCAGATTTTTTTCTTCTTGCTGGCTCCATTTTAATCAAGTTTATTGTGTAGCACAGTTCAGCAACAATGCAGTTTCAAAGTACTTTACATATAAAATATAAAGTAATAAAATAGACCATAATCAACAATTGAGAAAAATGGTAATAAACATTCCATTTTGATGAGTGCGATCAGCAAAACCATTAATAAACATGCACTGTGTTGGTCAGGGTTCTTTTATTTTGGCCACTACTGAAGACAAATATTCCTCTGATGCGATCAAATACAATAATCGAACCATCACGCTTTTACTTTGAAAACCGACACGCAAAATGAAGGAGTCAGTGACCTATGCAATGTGAGGCGTCGTTTGTTGCCAGTCACGTGGTTTTCAGCAAGACAACACAAGCATCGAAACAGTGCTTCATCTGACACGCCCCCTTTTTACTCGGTTCATGCCTCGAAGTCTGGCTTCACATGGCCCATCACTGTTACTCACCTGTGCTGTCTGGACTTTGTATTTTCTATGATTATTCATAAAAACCACCAACTCAGCTTCTGCCTCTGCTTCTGGGTTTGTACTTCTACCACTGATCATGACTCTGGAGGGTGCGAGTCCCATCACAGTCCATAATTTTTAGCATCTTTACATAATGTGGAAAACATCCATTAATGCTGACATTTGTAGTATTATTTATTTATTTTGTAAAATAGAAACTAGTATTATTCTAATTTTGAAGTTACTCTGGCTTTAACATTACGTTAAAGATACATGGTTTTGGTGGATGATGCAAGTCTGCATTCACTGAAACATGACCAACTCTGCAGAAAGTCCTGAATCTTCTTTTAAACTTTGCCTACAATTTTACTTCTTTTTTGTTGCAAATGCCTGAAGAAGTGTGGCAAAAAAATGGGTCAAATTCTTTTAGTGTTGGATTTTTTTTCCCCTCCCCAGCTCAATGCACAAAATGTAAGATTGGATTAGGAAAATTAGCACATCACCTGAATTCATTCCTCAAGTCAAACGAAAGGTTTTGTACATTTGGACCATTTTGATCTTACATCAGAAAATAAGGTATCGGTTGTCCCTTCGTTGTCGTTTCATCCGGTTCTTTTCAGTTTCTACTTGATCTGGAGTGGCGATTGTTTGTCAAACCAAACATCCAATAAAAAGTTTCATCAGCCATTATAAGGCTCTGGGGTCGAGATTCTTCACACAGGCAAAATAAATTTAATGTCCAAACTGTCTTGGTTGTTTTATTTTCCTTTTCAGCAAGCAATTACAACTTTTAAACTTTCCTTTGTTCCTGTCTATCTCTGTACTGGTAAAAACCCCAAACCCAAATGCCTAATGGTCCTTTACCAGGCCCCTACATCTAAAGAAAGTGGACTGACCCACATTACTTCCTGTCTGACTTAGAAAGAAAACCAAAAAAAGAAATAAAATAAAAAAAATAAATAAAATAAATAATTATTAACCTGCAAATAAACTCTGTAAATAATACAAAAAATAGAAGCTTAAGAATAAACTAACAAAATTCAAATGCATAAAGAAATAAAGAATAAATAGCTCCAACACTATCTGAATCCAAATTCTGCTCAAATTGACTCTTAGTTTACTTTCATATAATGTTCTGCAGGTTAAGTGTTGCATATGTTTGACAGAACTGTCTTATTTAAATAAATAAGACAGCCAGGGTTAGGGTTATGGGTTAACCTCCTCGTATAGTGCTGAGGCATATGGCATCAGAATGGAGCCCAGATATACCTAGGATGCATACAGCCATTCTACAAATTACTCAATTGCTTTTTATATACCATTTCATATAAATGTATTGTTTACTTCATTTTTTCTACAGCAGGATAATTTGTGTCAAAAAAGCAGACTAAATGTCAAAATGCTGGAAAAACTGATATATTTTTTTGAATAAAAATTTGTGAAAAAACCCCCAAAGTTCACAAGCATCTTCATTCCAAACATGTTCACTTACAGTTTCACTTTATGATACATGTTATTTATTGACTGAATCTAATAATATCAAATATATTTTAAATTTAACTGAAGATGTGGCATAATACAATATAAAATATACAATGACTTATTGTTTAGACCAGGTCATCAAATCTGTCTGTCAACTATGTAGCCTGTAGGGATTTTTAATGTCTAGCAGGTGTCAGTATTCAGTGACACAGTGTTGATACAATTTTGCCATGGGTCGAAATGCCATGGGTTTGCCATGTCCCGAGATGTGTTGTGTTGATGCATTTTGACGTGTTTCACTCCTGAGGTATTTGTCCGTTGCAACACGCAAACATCCCATTCACTCTCAGAGCGTACAGCCATCATTTACCCATCACTGTTCAGATTTACATAATGAAAACCATATATCATGTTTCTCCCACATCACAGTGACTAGTATCTTGAGTTGGTTTAATCAAAAAATCCCCTCAAGCAAACTAAAATTACAAGTGGGTAAACTTTTATTGTAAGCTCTTTAACATGACTTTACCATTATGTTTACCACTATTAAAAAAACAAACCAAAGAATATATTGTAATACATTAGTAAAATGTTCAAGGTCAAAAACGTGTATGCAATATTTTATGTCACATTATACAGCGTGAAAAGCTGAAAATTAACAGAAAAAAATTCCAGGTGATACCGCTTCCAGTAGTCTATTTAACATGAAAAAAAAAATTGCAAAAACTTAACAATTCATTTCATTATTTTACTTTTTCGTTCCACTTGGCTATTTTAAAACTTCACGCTCTCCTGTCTAACGACTTAGTAAAACCAACTCTTCTTCGTCCACTTTCTCATCTGATTCGATTCTGCTACACAAACAACTTCACATAATTTTTGCTTACACATATGAAGAGAAACAGAAATTTGATCTAAGGCCTGGGTAGACAAAGAAAAAAAGACAATTTGCTGTCAGACACAAACAGACTAAGTGGCTCAGATCACACTCAAACAGGACTTCTGAAGAATACCCTCAAACTCATCTTGCATACTGCCTCCTCATGGCAGATAGTTCTGAAAGTAACTCCATGTTGGTATACACCTCATTTTAATTATAACTACAGGTAAGTAAGTTATTCCTAAATCAGTATCTAAAGGCCACTTTAGTGTTGAATGTATGGGCCTAAATCTTATATGTCTAAAGACTGTGCACTAATGACAGTATCTAACCACTTTTTGTATGCCACAGCATAGTTGTTCTGCTCAGCATTACAGCAACTTTTCAGTATGCTGTTAACAAAGGTGTGTTCATTTTGTAGGGTCAGAAGGTTGGGCAGAAGGATTCCTCTCCTTAGACGCTTGCTGTCATGGTCAGGCAAGGACACCCTATCCACTTCCATAGGAACACTAACATGTTTATGTCTGTCCACTCTCATCCCCTGGCTGCCACCTGGCTCATTGATACTGATAGGCTTCAAATCATTCTCTCTGCCATCAGTGGAGAGATCTTGATCCTGCCTCCAGTGGTGCCATAAGTAGTACACATGCCGCCTAGAAGAGAGAAAATCATTATTACTGCAATTTATTACTGATTTTACATTCACAGCGCATTTTATTTGGTACACCTGCTCTTTAATGCATATGTCATATCAGCCAATCACATGGCAGCAACTCAATGCATGTAGATGTGGCCAAGACGATCTACTGCTGTTCAAAGCAGGCATCAGAATGGGGAAGAAAGGAGATTTAAGTGACTTTGAACGTGGCATAGTTATTGGTGCCAGACAGGCTGGTCTGTGTATTTCAAAAACTGCTGATCTACAGGGATTTTCACACACAACCATCTCTAGGGTTTACAGAGAATGGTCAGAAAATGAGAAAATATTCCGTGTGTGGCTGTTCTGTGGGTCCAAAAGCCTTGTTGATGCCAGAGGTCGATATCTGCTGTGACATTCAGATGGCAGGGTCAGAATTTGGTGTCAACAACACGAAAGCATGAATCCATGCTGCCTTGTATCAAGAGTTCAGGCTGGTGATGGTGGTGCCAATTAGTACCAATTGAGCATCATATCAACGCCACAGTCTACCTGAGTATTGTTGCTGACCATGTCCATTCCTTTATGACCACAGTGTACCATCTTCTGATGGATGCTTCCAGTAGGATAACACGCCATGTCATCAGCGCGAATCATCTCAGACTGGTTTCTTGAACACAACAATGAGTTGTGTATAGACAAATATTCAACATCTGGTCTGAATGAGTGTGAATAAATGGTTGTCAAAACTCTTTCTACATGTGAATTAAGACCTAGTTTCAGAAAAACATGGTTTCAACACTCATCAAAAACAAAAAGTTATTTATTTTCAGAAGTGCATAAGCTGCCCCATAGAGCAAAATGATAATCCAGAACTAAATACACAAAAAATTTTAAAAAAATTGTATTTCCAAAAGTATTCTCTATTATTTCCTGCAGCAATGGGTATTCAAATCAGAAAGAATATATTCAAATTATGAAAGCTCACCTGTGACTCCAGAGTGTTTCATGTCCTGGAAAAGACTGAATCAGGTCAGAGCACAGTTTAGTCTCCTGGTAAAAAAGTTTAAATACTGTAGTGATCCTATCCCCACAGGCTGCATCAGCCAATGACAGCTCACCATTAGCCTGAGGACAGGTGCTATGGACTGAATTGCTCTGATGCTGGGATGGACAAAAGACTGTGCTAGCAGAATCAGAAGACAAAGACTGGCTCAGTTCAGTGTTCAGTAACTCCTTGAGAAGGAACTGCCGGTAGTGAAACCCACTGTGATCAGATACGTGCATGGAGACCCATGGATGCACAGATGACAGTTCATCATGGAAAACCTGTGAGAAAATAATACAATAAAGGCAGATTACATGCAGAGTTAACAGCAGGAGACTGTTGTTAGCAGCAAATGTTCACTGCTATGCTAAAAATACTCTGCTTTTTAGCCATAAATCCAATCGGTGGAGACGCTGATTTCAATTAATCTGCTTGTGTGCTGGATAATCTACTATTTAGATTAACGAGCTATAATCCAAGAAATCATCTTAGTAAATTTGCTGCAATCTTCAAACCATGACACAAAAAAAAATCTTTCAGTGGCTATTGAGTGATAAAAATGTATAAAGTAATATGACAAGACGAGCTATATGTTGACACATACGTACATTCAATGCAATAAAAACACTTGCTTTGAAGACATAAACAAGTAACATTAAGCAAATAAAAGTGCAATGTGAGGTAATATTTTTTTTATAATGTCAAACCTTTATGTTGCCTTTAGCCATGTGCTGCAGTACCCAGATGCGGTGGGACCAGGCGTTATAATTACTAGGATAGCGACAAGCAGCGTCAGAGCACACCTTCATCTCCTGGTGTATTAATCTATCCAGATGACGACCCAAAAACTGGGTCCTCTCTGCATCAGGCTGCTCTGCTTCAACCTGCTGCTGAGTCTTGTGGGCAACAGCAGAAAACTGACGCAGGATGTGCTGCAACACCCAGCGTCTGCAGGGAAACACGGAATGTTCAAGGATCAGGTGTATAATTTCATCAGCGGAGACCTGATATAACAAATCAGTATTTGCATACTAAGTGTTTTTAGCTGTCTTTTCTTGTTAAGGTGCATGATTGTTTTGTTTATTTGAAGTTCTGTAGCTCCTATGAGGATTTTGCACTCCCACTAAGCATTGTATTTGGTATGTCACTAGGTAGTTCAAACCTAACTTTCCCAATTTTAGTTGACTATGAGAAGGTGGTACTAACAGTGCAGAATTTTTAACTACAGGTCTGCGCGGTCATGAATTGGTAGTACAGCAACGTAATGTGGGTTGCAGGACTTTACAAGACCTCAACACAGCAATCATGTTGATGTCAGAAATCACATTGGTGAGTAAAGCCGACAACATACATTTTAAAAGGTGAAGTAGTATGCAAAAAATCGTTCCCTTAACGCCTTAACCTGCACCGGAAGGCCCGTTTGCCATTTTTCCATTATATTTTCCGGGGCTGAGATTTAAGGGTTTAAATCTCAGGGTTCTGCCGGTACCCGTCACGATGCTTTATTGGGCAGCCTAGAGCCCCCATTTGATTGACACCACAGTCGACCAATAATGCTTGTGCTTTTTTAGCATAAGCATCCCCGAGATGTGTTGTGTTGATGCATTTCACTCCTGAGGTATTTGTCCGTTGCAACACGCAAACGTCCCCATTCACTCTCAGAGCGTACAGTTTCACACCTCATGGCTTAGGATTTGTTGCAAAGGAATTAGGAGATGAGCTGTACAAACAGGCTCCGAATTGAGATACAGATGATCGGTTTTGGTGATTGGCAACAAGAGACAATGATCGACAATCACCAATCAATTCACGGAAATACATTTTTTACAAAAATGTGATCGGTGGCCAATTAATTGGCCCACCTCTACTATATACTGTTCAATTCAGGTTTCTTACAGTCTTACAGTGCAATTTGTTTGTTTGTATTCTTTAAATAGAGCATGGAGAAATTTGTATTTTCAGTCTCATCACAAAAGGTTTTGTTTCTGTTTAGTTTGGTTTTATATATGCAATTTTTGTAGGTTTCACTTTCAAAATGTGAGCGCAACAAAAATATTTGGAATAATCGAGAACATTTGTTCTGTACTTTAAAAGGGGAAATCTGAGTCTTAAAACCTTACCTATGTATCCATGTCTCAGGGCTTTTGGGGAATTTGGTGAGGGCCAGCTTGCTCAAGTAAAGATCTCTTTCTGGATTCAGGGCACCACACTCAAGCAGCTCCTTCCTGTAACAACACACATTATTATAGTCCTCTGAAAGAGCCATGTTTAAAATGCAGAAAAAGATTTTAAAAGATAATTTAAAAAAAAAACTGTTTCCAATTGGAACAAAATGTCGCCAGTCCATTGCAGGGCAACACAGACAGACAGGACCAATAACACGAACGCTCACACACACGCTCACAGACACACACACACATGTCCACATGCACGCACACACACCTAAGGATGTGGCCATTTGCCAAGTCCTGCTGGAAAATAAAATAAAATCAGCATCTCCATCCAGCTTGTCAGCAGAGGGAAGCATGAAGTGCTCTAGACTTCCTGGTAAACACCTGGACTGATTACGGACTTCAGAAAACACCAGCAGATGACATGGCACCCCAAACCACAGATCGGAACCTTCACACTAGACTTTAAGTAATGTGGACTCTGTGCCTCTCCTTGATGGCAGATAAGGTGGCAGCCCTCTCCTGGGGCTTTATGTCCCTCGTAGGGCCATCCAAGGGAGACAGGTTCTAGATGAGGGACCAGACAAAGAGCAGCCCGAAGACCCTGATGATGAGCAGGTACTTTGGATTCCGTGTTCCCTCGCCCAGACGCGGGTCACTGGAGCCCCACTCTGGAGCAAGGCCCGGAGAGGAGGCACAATGACGAGCGCCTGGTGGCCGGGCTTTTACCCATGGAGCCCGGCCGGTCTCAGCCCGAAGAGGAAACATGGGCTCCCCTCCCTTATTCCCATCACCTATGAGAGGGGCAAAAGGGGTCGGTGCAGTGTGGGATGGGTGATGGCCAAAAATGAAAACAATAATAATAAAGATAATACAGGTCTTTGGGTACTTAAATAACTTGGAAACAACACAATATGTAGGAGAAAACATAAAATACATAAAAGAGGAGGCCCTGGCAGTCCGCTCCTCGGTTTCAGAAGGTGGCTCTTGGGACGTGGAATGTCGTGGAATGAAGCCTGAGTTAGAGTGTGAGTTTGAGAGGTTCTGGCTAGAAATAGTCGGTCTCACCTCGACGCATGGCTCTGGTTCTGGAACTAGTCTCCTTGAGAGGGGCTGGACATACTTCCACTCTGGAGTTGCCCATGGTGAGAGGCGTTGGACAGGAGTGGGCATACTTGTTGCTCCCCATTTTGGCGCCTGTATGTTGGGGTTTACCCCGGTGAACGAGAGAGAAGTTTCCCTCCTTCTGGTGGGGGAACGGGTTCTGACTGTCGTTTGTGCTCACGGGCCGAACAACAGTTCAGATTACCCACCCATTAAGTCTGAGTGGACTATGACCATTGTTGAGGCGGCTTATCAGAGCTGTGGCTGCAAGGTTGTCTGTGCCTGTCGCGGTTGAATCCGTTGGTGGACATTTTCGGTGAGGGATGCTGTCAGGTTGAAAAGGGAGTCCTATTGGGCCTTTTTGGCCTGTGGGACTCCGGAAGCAGCTGATAGGTACCAGCGGGCAAACTGGCATGCGGCTCGGGTGGTTGTTGACGCAAAAACTTGGGCTTGGGAGGAGTTTGGAGAGGCCATGGAGAAAGACTTCCACAAGGTTTCAAGGCAATTCTGGTCCACCGTCAGGTGTCTCAGAAGGGGGAAGTAATGCAGCACCAACAGTTTATAGTGGAGGATGGTGTGCTGCTGACCTCGACTTGGGACGTTGTGGGTCAGAGGGCAGAATACTTTGAAGACCTCCTCAATCCCACCAACATCAATTCCATTGAGGAAGCTGAGCCTGGGGACTCTGGGTCGGGCTCTCCAATCTCTGGGGACAAGATAGCCGAGGTGGTAGGGCCCCAGGGGTGGATAAGATTCGCCCGGAGTTCCTTAAGGCTCTGGATGTTGTAGGGTTGTCAAGACTCTGTAATATCTCATGGACATCGGCGGCAGTTCCCCTGGATTGGCAGACTGCGGTGGTGGTCCCCCTGTTTAAAAAGGGAGATCGGAGATTGTGCTCCAATTATAGAGGGGTCACACTCTTAAGCCTCCCTGGCAAGGTCTATTTAGGTGTCTTGGAGAGGAGCGTCTGTTGGATAGTAGAACCTCGGATTCTGGAAGAGCAGTGTGGTTTTCGTCCTGGTCATTGGAACACTGGACCAGCTCTACACTCAGCAGGGTTCTGGAGGGTGCATGGGAGTTCACCCAACCGGTCTGCATGTGTTTTGTGGACTTGGAGAAGTGTTTGACCGTGTCCCTCGGGAAGCCCTTAGAATTTCTAAGCCCAGCCAGGGTGTTGAGGGGATCTGTTTTGGTGGCCGACCGACCGACCGACCCTGTGCCTCTCAACACTTCCTCCAGACCCTGGGGCAATGATTTCAAAATGAAATGCAGAAATTATTTTAATTTGAAATGTTTGTAATTTGAGGACTTTGGGCCAAGTGCACAAGTGTCCAGTTTCATTTCTCATCAGCAAAGACACCTCAGACATCGTCTTGATTTCAGGAGTGGCTTGACTCGGGGATTACAATGTCTGCACCTCATGTCTAGTATTTGTTGGTGTATGGTTCCTCTGGAATGGATTTCACTTAGCAATCCCAGAAGGCAGAGCTTCTCTCTGTTGCTGGTGCATTTGTTGTGCTTTTCCTACCACACTCAAGCAGCTTTTTCAGCAATGACCTTTGTGGCTTCCTTTCATTGTGACAGGTGTCAATGACTGTCCTCAATCTGGACATCTGTCCAGCCAGCCATCTTCTTCATGATTGTGTTGTCGTACTGTCCCAGAGTGCGAGTCCATTTAAAGGCTCAGAAAGCCTTTGCATGTGTTTTGAGTGAATTAGGTGCTTTGCGTATGACACCATAAGTTGCCATTAATTAACTTTTTCACAGTATTCTAACTTTCTGAGACTCTGAATTTTGAGTATTCATTTCCTGTCCACCATAATCAACATTACAAGAAACAAAGGTTGATGATTCTACTTATTTATTATTATAAACAAGTTTAACTTTTTGAGATAACTGGCCTGAAATGGTGCACTTTTACACAATATTAATTTTTTTTGAGATATTCTAGTAGTGTTTCTCAGGATTTACTTTTTTTTTTGTAACACCCTAAAGACAACTATACAACCATTAAGATGCAATATTTCTTTTACCTGACATTCCAGGCAGTGGTGAAGTCTGGATTGAGCAGCAAAAGAGTGCAAGTAATATCCACCAGAGCTGTTGGACACAAAAACACACACGTTTGTCTCAGTGCTGTGGTAACAATCAGGACATAAATAATCTGGAGAGTTATTTAAAGCTTAGCTGATTTTTGAATACTTCATCATCAGAAAGTAGCTAGTGTGTTACTGTTTTGTGCTGGGTTGTAGAATGCAATGAGGATGTTGTACCCTGTTCGTTACAGGAAGTGTTACATTAATACTGACGGTAAATTGACATGCAAGATAAATATGTAAGATTATAATATTTTATTTGGCAGTCATATTTATATTTATTTATAAACAGGCAAACAGGCAACAGTCGAATAATAAGCTTATGCATAGATGTCAAAAATTTGTTGTATTTGTTATTAATTCTTATAGGAAATCACACACTATATATATATATATATATATATATATATATATATATATATATATATATATATATATATATATATACACACATATATATATATATATATAGTGCAGAATATGGACTGGAAACCTCGAGATCAAAGTGGGAAACACCCCCAAAGGTGGTGGAGAACGCCAGAGCTAAGATCCTGTGGGACTTCCAGATCCAGACAGACAAAATGGTAATGACAAACCAACCAGACATTGTCGTAGTGGATAAACAACAGAGGAAAGCCGTTGTGGTAGATGTAGCAATACCAAGTGATTGCAACATCAGAAAGGAGCACGAGAAACTGGAGAAATACCAGGGCCTCAGGGAAGAACTGGAGAGGGCCTGGAAGGTGAAGACCACAGTGGTGCCTGTGGTCATCGGGGCCCTCGGGGCAGTAACCCCCAAACTGGAGCAGTGGCTACAACAGATCCCAGGAACAACATCAGACATCTCAGTCCAGAAATGTGCAGCAGTCCTTGGCACAGCCAAGATACTGCAGGACCCTCAAGCTCCCAGGCCTCTGGTAGAGGACCCGAGCTCAGAGGATAAGAACACCCACGGTGGGTGAGAAGGGAATTTTTTTTTTTTTAATATATATATATATATATATATACACATATATATATACATATATATACACATATATATATATACTATATATACACATATATATATATGTGTGTGTGTGTGTGTGTGTGTGTGTGTGTGTGTGTGTGTGTGTGTGTGTGTGTGTGTGTGTGTGTGTGTGTGTGTGTGCGAGTAGAATAAAGTACAGAAGAAATCCAGCATCAGCCTCCTCAGTCCGTTCTCCATACATAACGACAACCATGAAATCTGGCCGGTACTCTTAGTATGAATTTGTTGACACCGCCCTGAATTAGTTCTTCTCAGTTGGCGTGTTAGACACAAAGATCATAATAAGTCATATTATTCAAAAATAAATACCTTCTCTGTCGAGCCAGTGTTTTCTCTGGCGGTAGAGGAGCAGCTTATTGTGGACATATGGTAACAGAAACTTGACACACCAGCTCTCAACACCAAGCTTGTTCTCCACCAACACAATGGGACTGCGGTTGTAGCGGGCCTCTGGACACTGGATTAGACCGATCTCGTCTCTGAAAAACACGGAGACAAGAACAATCAGGCGGACTGGGGAAGAGTTTACATAGTTTGACAGCAGCAACAACAAAAAATGCTTCACTGCTACTATGGCGCACATCGCCATGTGTTAAAGTGTGCATTCACTGGTTGTGTGGGCCATGTACATTTTTCATGAGGCAAAAATGTGCTTATGAATTAAATTGAATCATTGAGAAAAGATGAAACTCTCATATGTTGTGGTGTTTTTGGAATGACATTGTATAGCCATGATCGAATGTGGGGCGAATCCGCCGGTATTCTGTCTACAAAGAGAATAAGACTCAATTAGCGATGTAATCCGTCTGTCCATCTCTATATCGATACGTTGTTTGTATAAATCGGAATGTTTCAAAAGCCAATGCTATTGTCTGAAGAAAAATTAGCCAAACAGGCTTGCAAAACACAAAAGTTTCTGTACATTCTATGCAATACTCCGAGCCCAGGTAAACATCTGATTCCGGATGTTGTTTAAATCAAGGTTCACTAGGTCCCAAACACAACCTCCCACCGTGTTTAAACTCAACAACTTACATGTTGGGGTGTCTTTTGAATGCGATACTGATGTCTTTGACAACTCTTTGGACCAAGACGTCAACCTCCTCCTTTGACTCCGCCATTTTTTTGTCGCCGGGCCGCTGGATCTACTTCCGGTGTTAAACAGAAAAAACACTACGGAAACACAGTAGGGGCAAGTTTATTTATTAAAATGTTTAGCGAAGACAGGAACCAGGCTATATGTTTTTTTTGGGGGGGGGTTTAAAGCCATATAGCCTGGGCAAAAGTAGTGCTTTACCAATAATATGACTGTATGAATTGAAAGAAACATTTAGTCACCTTTTTAACAAATAAACCACATAAAATGTCAAAATAGACAACAGACAATTCAAGTTAAGATTTATTTCACTTTTCCAAAATGTTTGAGTGGTGATATCAAAAGAAAATGTATACACTAATTTAGTTTACAACTATAGGATGAACATTGATTATTTACATCATGAATAACCCCTTGAGATCTGGTGTCTCGTTTGTGAGGGGGTACTTAGAAAACCAACCAACAAAAAAAAAAGCTATAATAGAATTTGAAATAAGTAAATTAAGAAAAAAAACTAACTAGTGTCAGACAAAATAAATAAAATAAGACAAAACACATGTACATATAAATTCATGACAACTTCATGCTACATACACCATACCAAATAAGAAGATGCTATTCACATGCAGATGGATATTCATATGTGCAGAGTACAGGGCGACGGTGGCTGTATAGTAGCGTAATCGTCTTGCGATCGGATTGTTGTAGGTTTGATTCCAGCTTTCTCCATGTCGACTAAACCCCTGTGTATTGGTGTATAAATGTATGTGCAAATGGGTGAATGTGAATGGGTGAAGGTGACTAGTGTAAAGTGCTTTGAGTGGTCAAAATAACTGGAAAAGTGCTATATAAGTTCAGTCCATTTACCATGTCAGAAAAGAGAAGAAGGGCTAGAATAAATGAGTCTTTGCTCTCATTGAAAGCAGGAGCGAGATGTTTGAAAATATGTAAAGTTGAAAGTTAAAAATATGAAAAGAGGTCATACATGTAATTGAGGGAGGTAAATTACTCCAATCTGGTGGAGCTTTAAATTACATAATATCCAATTAAATTTCTTTTCTAACCCTTGGAATGAAAAAAAAACTGATCAGTATTCATCAGGCTACACAATTAATTAAATGGTATTAAGGTTTTTTTTTTGTTTGTTTGTTTTAGTATAGAGGAAAATTAAAATAGATATATTTAAAAGTAATTAACAACCGATTAAATTTTCTGTTACCCTGGTGTGCAGTTCATAGACTTGTACATAAGGTAGAGATGGGTCCATTTATTCTAAAATTAAACCTCAGCCTAAAAATAGCATCTTGCATGAATGGGATTTATTAATTTCTTTACATTTAGGTGTTGCAGGATGTTGCAAATATTAATTAAGTGTAAATATACTCTTTTACACTATGTTGGTATAAATTATTTGTATTTATCCAACAGGTCTGACCTGTTGGTAATCATTGACATGCAATTGGAATCAGGTTTGGATAAATACTCCTTTAGATACAGAAGAAGATCTAAGACAGGAATGACATACTGTAGCTGTATAACACTGATTGCCAAAAAAAATCTAATTTATTATAGAAATTGTCATATGATAGTATCTTCCCATGTATGTGTAAGAGAGCAAAACCTTTGTTTTATAAAAACAGATAAAAATACTAAGTTCTATTCAGGATATTTCTGTTGTTAAACATATGTAGAACAAGTGTCACGCCACTGGTAGGCAATGAGAAAAAAATGGGAAACAGAGGAGAGGAAACATGAAAACAATAATTTAATCCGTTCAAAACATGATCCCGAGAGAACTACACAGCCAGTCAGAGAGAAGCGTGGATCAATGCTGCCCGCTCCGGTCTGGTTTGGAGGCCAATCAAGCAGGCTCCTGACTGACTGGATGTCAGTATATAAGAGCCTCCTTGTGCGTTCAATTAGCAGCTCATCATCTGCTTCCTGAAAAGAACAAAAGAATAAACAAATCGTAGATTGGAGACATCTGCTGGACAGGAGGGGATCATCACACCAGGTATAAAGGCACAAAGTCACTATATGTGCAGTAGTGATCTGTAAAATAGAACATTTACTAGACTAATGTTTGAGTATTTTTACTTTAGTTTATTTGTTTCTTTGTTGTTGTTTTTTTGAAAACTTGTGGCTTTTCCTCTACTACATTTAAAGACAAATTCTGTCAACTCCACTGTATTTCTAGGAAGCCCGTCATTACTTGTTCTTTTTGGCTCAACATCGTTTTGTAGGCCGTTGTTACTGATTCTCTTCAGGAGACGGGGTACCAAATTGTCCACTATTGTATTTGTGCCAATGCAAACAAAACTACTTGGGCTAACTGTATATGTTTGTCCACAAACATTTCGATGGTAGGTATTAAACCCAACAATCTTTTAATCTACATTGTCAACAAGTTGTTAACAACACGTAAAACTATTTCAAAACAAAATTTAAAAAAAATATTAAAACCTTGCTTTAATATTTCTGTGTTTTAATTCACTGGTTGCTGTTGAATACAGCAACCAATGTTTAAGCAGAATAGTTATCTGCAACACTAACCCT
This sequence comes from Poeciliopsis prolifica, assembly GCF_027474105.1. Taxonomy (NCBI): domain Eukaryota; kingdom Metazoa; phylum Chordata; class Actinopteri; order Cyprinodontiformes; family Poeciliidae; genus Poeciliopsis; species Poeciliopsis prolifica. The sequence goes on along the minus strand of NW_026562508.1, from coordinate 410,292 downwards.
TTCTCGTCGCTGCTCCGGCTGACCACGCCCTCGGCCAATCAGTGAACAGAAGCGAAGCTTGCGCCACCCACAAAACAGAGCCTGTGAAGCAAGGAACTGAAAAGGAGGGAACTGAAAAGCAGGGAACTGAAAAGGAGGGAACTGAAAAGCAGGGAACTGAAAAGGAGGAAACAGAAAAGCAGGGAACTGAAAAGCAGGGAACTGAAAAGGAGGGAACTGAAAAGGAGGGAACTGAAAAGCAGGGAACTGAAAAGCAGGGAACTGAAAAGGAGGGAACTGAAAAGCAGGGAACTGAAAAGGAGGGCCAGCCCCGAAAAAAGCCGGCGGGAAAGCGAGTCGAGCCGCTGGTAAAGCGGCTCAACTGTTCCTTCGGTAAACCTCAAAATGTGAAAAAAATAAAATAAGATCATTTTTCAGTATAACCAAGTAGCAAAGCAGTTTTTAATCAATTTTACTTTGATTTCACTTTCTGTAATAACCCAGCAAGATTGAAGATAGAATTTCTGACTTGTCATAATTGGTGGCAGTAATGAAGGTGTGACAGAGACAATTGATTTTGAAGCAATTAAATTATAACCAACAGTTTGGCTCAGTGGAATTTTCACTGACAAGCTTAACATCGTCATGGTCAATAATTTCTTATATTGATGATGTTGAAAATGTTTCTCCACAGCATCCTGTCAAATATATTCAAATTAATCCAAATAATTTACCTAATGAATAAATATAAAATCTCTAATATAAAGATATTGGAGTATACCAGGGACTGTTTAATTGAAATACAACCCTATAACCCTTCACCAAAAATATTAAGGCCAGGACATAATGCATTTGTATGCACCTGTACAATCTATTAGTTTATAATCAGTTGCCACAAGCTTTCTGTTTTGCTTCCAATTACAATTAATTGATTATTATTAAGCTCACTTTATTATTTAAATATGTTTAGAAACTGTCTATCTAAGGAAACCTATAGATTTCATAGAGTCATTAACTTGCAGCATTCACTCCTTCTGGACAAGCACATGGCAACAGTTCAAGTTATGTAAATGACTTTACAGCAACAACTTCATACCAAGTGTGCACACTAGCAGTGACAGTGGAGAGGAAAATCTTCCTTTTATAGAAAACTCCAGCAGAATCAGACCCTGGCTCAGTTCGAGTGTTTATCTGCCATGACAGAGGGATCAGAAAGAGATGAAGCATATCCTTGTCCTGTATTTCTGAGGATAAATACATTATTAGTGAAGCGTTTTTTTTTTTTTCTCAGAAAGCAAGAATTTTAAAGCAATTTCACATTAAAAAGGACTTAGTGAAGCACTACCTTGCTCTGATTAGTTTGGGTTATTTGCACCACTCTCTCAGAACCAAGACAACATATCACACACATTGATATGATGAATTCAGATTAAAACCGCTAACTTACATCCTCTGCATGCTATGACATCTGGACCTAAGATGATGCATATTAAATAAAACTTAGCAACTACACTTTAAAGACCAAATATTTAATTGTCTATGCATTAAATTCAGGTCAGTTTATTTGCATTGCACTGATTCACAACAAATCTTGTTTTGAGATAGCTTACAAAACAAACAACCCAGTTTTTACACAAAAACATCAAAATGAATACAACAATTAAGCTTTAATTACACGAGTTTCAATGAGATTATTTGTTCTTAGGTGTTTATGCGAAGCTAATGCAAGTTTTATTGATGCATTATGAATATTTTTTTAAATCTTAAGTAAGCCACTATAAGTTCTGTCATATATATGTTAAAAACAGGTAAATGGCCCAACAATTACACTGTAAAGAAAATATTCATAGGTTGAATAATGATGGTATTTAAAGAAACATCGTTTTCTAAAGTCTTAATGAATAATGTGTGAACATTTCATTAGAGTGACCCACAAATAGATTATCTATCACCAAAGATGAGTAGAAAATTCTGTGCTCACTATCAGATTCGTCCACTAGAATCTGATTGTGGATACAATACAATTTTACCCAAAGATTTGTAAAAAAGAAACAACCGTAAGACCTGTTAGTAGACATTTATCAATATTTTTACATCATCCTGTGTAAAACGTGCAAATTCTATTCTGAAAATCTGACAGCAGAAAAACTGATAAAAATGCTTCATAACTGAGACGCAATATCCTCAAATAAAGTTTACTGAGTGTCAGGAACATGGTTTAGCCATTGCTCATTTACCACTCAGAGGTGTAGCCTCATCATGATGAAAGAGGTGTCTCAAGATCAGAGGTATTAATGCTTTGGAAGGGCTGGTCTCTGGATTCATTGTAGTGAACAAGCACCACTTGTTGCCAAATTCAGCTCAGGTCTCCCACATTCAACACTTATCTTTAGTCAATCAATTATTTAAATCTTGTATTCTTGGATTGAAAGTCAACTTTGAATAACTCCTGGAAAAAGATGGCAAGCAAACCCATGGTAAGTGTCTTTATTTCTGTCTAGACATTAACCCTCTGAAACTTCACAATAGTTCAGGTTTACTTTGTCAGTGTGTCGATAACTTAAGCTGATGTTACTTAAGTTATTGGGTATTTTACTTTTTTTAAAGACATTCTCATATTTTAAATTACCCAAATTATTTCTGAATCAATTAGACTCGTCACAGCAAAAGCTTTTAGCTGAAAATGCAAATAGTCAAGGGGTAAAAAGATGAATTTATGGTCTCTTGACAGCCTGACTCCCGCAGCCTTCCACTTCAGGCGGCACCTGAACCCTGCTGCAGCGGCTTCCACCATGCCGTCAGCGGGGGCGGCGGGACCAGGCTGGAGGCGGTAATGGAAAATCTACAGCGTCAACAAGCAGCTCGTTTTACCGTAGAGGAGAAGCTCCAGCAGCAGGGAAAAAACGGAACTTTCCGCAGTTTGGTACGGTCTCAGATCCACCAGCAAGCTGTGGCTTTCAGCCACTATGACGGCGCGCTGGGCAGCACTCTGCCAGCTGGAGCTGGTTCCTCCACCGGGATGACGCGTCTGCACCGGGAGGACAAGGAAGGGAATTTAAGACCTTGCACTGGTGAGGAAATGTGGGTCACAGATGAGCAGAAGATCACTGATGAAGAGGAGAGTCACAAAGACATGTCAAACTCTTTCCAACTCCATGAAGCTTGCCTATCAAAGGGCGCCACGGTGCGCTTCATTACCACTGATCAAGTTTCACGCATAGAGTCTCCGTCCGCGCACTCCCATTCCCACCAAGAGTGGACCTACGAGGAGCAATTTAAACAGGTAAGGGAACGCTGAGTCGTCGCTGGAAGATCCTGTTTAAAAATGGAGTTCACGACTAATCTGAAAAGTAAGAGGGCAATAAATGCCTCCATTAAATTTTTATCATCACCTCTGAACCCATAATTTAATGTAGTAGTTCGCCTTTCGTCATTTATAAGTCTTGCTCAATACTTACAAAGATTGAACAACTGGCGAAATCCTTAAAGGAACCAAAATTAGGAGGAATATTTTTCAGCAGTCGGAATACTCTGCGCAAATCCAAGCATCGATTTTCATTTTTTATTTATTTATTTTTTAAAGGATTAATACTCATCCGTCACTAAAAATAACTTGTAACAATAATAGATCACTTTTTTGATCAATCTGGACAAATAGTATACAACAATCTTAAATTATGTTCAGTGTGATAATGAACTAAAACAGCAGTCTCACAAAGACACTTCAAAAATATGTATGCTCAGGGTGTGCACAGATTGAAGCTAGGTGGCGCTAGAGCCTTTGACCTTTTCCCTTTTTGGGAGAAAAAAATGCCCTTTTGATTTTTTTCTACAGTGTATAGTCTGAGGCCCATTTCTAGATTTAAAAACCTACATTTCCAGTAGCCCACATTTTTGTAATTTTGTCCAATAAACTTCCTCACCCTAAACAAACAGAGAGCAAAACGGACAGCTCAACACCACACTACAAGTCTTCTCCACTGTAGGATGTCCAATAGTGACGGACAGCGAACCATCCAGGTCACTAACAATGGCCTTTCCTACTACACACTGGCTTCCAATGTCTATCTGCCAGAAGAATGTTTAAAATATAGCTTTTACATTAAATTAGTAAAATAAATAAATAAACATGCTGTTACATAAGCTTGATAATACCTAATGGCTCCTTTTTGATTCATGTTTTCTGTTAAAAATATAGTTACCCCTGTCTGTTAAACATTCAATGTAAATACAAAAAGAAGGTCATATTTACTGGGCTATATTACAATTCATATGCTATTACAGATACCTTTAAAAAAGTGATCTTCAGTAAAAGTGAGGAGGTAGACATACAGTATTAGAAAATTGAAATTAATATAAGTAAAAATCTATTAATCTTTAGTGTAAAATAGGTGATGTGATGATTAAAAATATGTTCAATTACACACACACACACACACACACACATTTGCCTCAAAATAAACACCTCTTTCCTGGAGAGACAGATCCTCTGAGAAAGTGTTGGGATTTATAACTAAGGATGTGCTGCAGTCACAGATTAGGTGAAAAATAATTACAGAAAAATGTTGTACATGGGGAACATGCACTCAAGACATGTTTTCAGTGCATGTCCAGACTTTTCCAAGAAAAGTCTGGAAAAATGTAAAAGATAGATAAATTCCTGTGATCGATCATTCCTGTGATCATGAGCAGCTGAATACAGATTAATAGTTTAACTACCACCACTGCATGAAGGTTTTTGTCATTGTTATATTTGATGGTTAAATCAAAGATTAAATTGCTAAATTGGGTCCAAAACAATATGGTAACTATGTGCAAATGGGTGCAATATCTTTGTAAAGCAACTTTTCAAAAAACTGGCAGGGAGAGAGAAAGGTGAAAGAAAGTGGAGAGAGCCTGAAAGAAACCTATAAACATAAAATATATCAGTAAACAGAAAGAAACACTGGTCTAAAGAAACGAGTCCAAACTTCAAATGATAATAATAAACTGATTTAACATAAGGAATTAGCTAAAATGGCAAGATCTAAGCAATAAAGAAAATATCAAAACAGTTCTCCAAAAAAATTATATCACACAATATTTTCTAAATACGTCAATTATGATCTCACAGACGATATTCCACATTTTCTGTTTTTTTTGTGGGTTACTGGGTGGTGTAATTTAAATTATATATGTTTTTTTTACTTTCCATTATAAAGTAATTTTGCAGTCATACTGTATAAAGAAATATACAGACATACAATATCACACAATATGTTTAATGCATCAAAGAAAATCTACAATTGATAAATAAAAATGTAAAATAATGTGACTAACAAAAAACAACCTGAAATCAGCTACCAAATGGAAACAATACTTAACCAAAGTTAAACAAACTCTTGAGGTTAAACAGAACATTAGTTTTACAAGACGTTAAAAAGTATTTCCCTCTCGTTTTTTTTTTTTTTTTTTTTTTTTTTTTGAAACGCAAGCATTATGTGCACAACTAAGAATCTTGTTTAATATATTTTTTAAATGCTCTACAGCAAAATATGCAGTAGGGACAAAAAGTATGCAGACCTCTAAGTTTTTCACTCTGTTTCATTGCATCTGCAGACATGACGAGCTGCATCTGATTAGCTTCTTCTATAGGTTTGTGTGTAGCAGCTCCCCAGCTCTTGAGTTACTCAGCCAGTTTCAAAAGGTGAATTTAGCGATTTATTTTCTTTGATGAAGATCCACCCTGATCATCACAGTCACCACAGTTACCTCAGTGACCATGAAAACTAAAACATAGTCAAATATTAGAATACAAAACATAAACTGACAATACAAACAATAAAACAAAACGCACCTCGCTGCTTTCACTAAGTGATGATCTCTTTGTACCAAACATCTTGACAGTTCAAGTCATTCATTGATACAATGATTCTACCCACTTTTACAGGGCCTATCCTAATTAGCTCCAGCAGCCTGTGAGGTACATACAAAACCTCCCCAAAACATTACAAAGTGAAAATATTAAACAAAACAAAATATAAACCACCAACAATGCTAATCAAAACAAATATCCATAAACAATCTGTGACATTCTTAATTTAGAAAATTAACTTTGAATATTACTTCAAATAGACTACAAATTGAAAGAATTTAGACAATTTATTTGAAATAGCTCACCATCCATTATCTTTGCAACTCCAGCCAACCGAGTGCTGACAAAACGGTCAGGAAATATGTATCCTCTTTCATATATCTCGGTGGCCCTGAGCTTTGAGCTAAACTTCCCCTTTTTTGGGGAAAAGTTGGTGTTTAAGAAAGTTTTTTCACTGTTGCTGGTCAGACTGTAAACCATCTGACTAGTTTCTTCTTTGTTTTTATAGTGGTTCAGTCATGTTTGCTTTCACCTTTACAACTTTAATATTGCTGCATGTGCGATAGTGGGGTGACATATTTACGCCATGAAATTAGTAAATCATAATAAAATGTATTTTCTGGTGTTGTTGTCAACAATTTGATATGGGCCAGCCTTAAAACCAATGGACCAACACGAACAGAACACAGTTAACGTTATACTTCCAATCCATGAGTTACATTCTTGGTTCATGTTCTTTTGACCTTCCAATCAGCTGAAACGTGTTCAAATGATGAAAATTATGAAATCCTTGACTATCTAGAGAAAGTAACATGGGGTAGGGACTTGGCACTGGTGATGTCATGATGATGTCATGTTGCAATGGGTCACACTGCATGTGTTTTACAGATTCCCTTGACAATAAATTTTTGTTTATAATCAACAAAAATGTATTGTTTCAGCCATGAGGTTATTGTATGTTTTTAAATGAACATCGGTTTAGAGTTCAGGGTCCTCAGGTATGAAGCAACGAATGCACAAGATATTTTTCTTTGATGAAAAACATTTATTTCCAGTGATTTCTCTGTTTTTCAGTTGTATGACCTTGATGAAGATGAAAAGCGTAAAGACTTTCTTGATGACCTTTTCAATTTCATGCAAAAACGAGGTAAGGTATTTCACATAAAATGTGGCTATTTTCACACACACACACACACGCACGCACGCACGCACACACACACACACACACATATACATATATTTATATTTACAAATATATAGAACTATATATCTATAGATAGATAGATAGATAGATAGATAGATAGACAGACAGACAGACAGACAGACAGACAGACAGACAGACAGACAGACAGACAGACAGACAGACAGACAGACAGACAGACAGACAGACATATGTCCGTACTGACCCAAAGAAACTATTCCAAATTCATAAAATTGCTTCCAAAGAGCATCCTGCATGTCTTAGTTCTCTCCCTGGTTTAACGAACCTGGATCCAATGATGGCTCATTAGAGGCCTAAGAAGAACGTTGACATTCTGAAAAGATTGTTACCACCAGGCAGAGAATGAAACACGCAGGATGCCGGCCCTCGAGGACCCACTGTGGGCACCACTGAGTTAGAAGTTTTCAATATTTTTCCCCTGGTGGATCATCATCAGTGGTGATGAAGTAGTTAGTAGATAGTGACGTACAACTCAATTCAATGACATCAATGACTGATTTATTAAACTATGTAAAATAATAGTCAATTGTTACAGTTTTTACTGTCACTAACAATTTTGTCAATAGTGACAATAAAAACTGTTTATAAACTGAAACCATGAAAATAGACCATGTTCAAAAAATGTAAATAGTATTGAAATATACTAATAGTATTGAATATATATATATATATATATTAAAAAAAAAAATTCCCTTCTCACCCACCGTGGGTGGTTCTTATCCTCTGAGCTCGGGTCCTCTACCAGAGGCCTGGGAGCTTGAGGGTCCTGCAGTATCTTGGCTGTGCCAAGGACTGCTGCACATTTCTGGACTGAGATGTCTGATGTTGTTCCTGGGATCTATTGTAGCCACTGCTCCAGTTTGGGGGTTACTGCCCCGAGGGCCCCGATGACCACAGGCACCACTGTGGTCTTCACCTTCCAGGCCCTCTCCAGTTCTTCCCTGAGGCCCTGGTATTTCTCCAGTTTCTCGTGCTCATTTTTCCTGATGTTGCAATCACTTGGTATTGCTACATCTACCACAACGGCTTTCCTCTGTTGTTTATCCACTACGACAATGTCTGGTTGGTTCGCCATTACCATTTTGTCTGTCTGGATCTGGAAGTCCCACAAGATCTTAGCTCTGGTGTTCTTCACCACCTTTGGGGGTGTTTCCCACTTTGATCTCGAGGTTTCCAGTCCATATTCTGCACAGATGTTTCTGTACACTGGACAGTGGTTCTCACACTCACTAGTCCTCTGCCTCCTTCCTTGCGGCTCGTGTACAGTCTGAGGTTGCTGGATTTAGAATAGAACCCTCCATGCATGGTTAGTAGCTTTCTGGTCTTAATATCTGTGGCTTTTATCTCCTCCTTTGGCCAGCTAATTATTCCAGCAGGGTATCTGATTACTGGCAAGGCATAGCTGTTTATTGCACGGATTTCTTGCCATTGAGCTGGCTTCTCAGGACTTGCCTTATTCATTGGAGGTATTTAGCTGTGGCTCCCTTTCTTGTGACCTCATCGAGGTTACCATTTGCTTGTGGGTATAAGGTACTTGTAACTGTCCTCTATGTGCTATTGTTCCTTGTGGGAGTGAGACCCCTTCTGTGCGGATCACCTTCCCCTCTTTGTGACCAGCCGACCACATTTCTCTAGTCCGAATGACATCCCAATGTCCGTGCTGTAGATCCTGGTGGTGTGGATCAGTGAGTCGATGTCTCGCTCACACTCGGCGTACAGCTTGATGTCATCCATGTAGAGTAGGTGACTGATATTGGCCCCATTTTTGAGTCTGTATCCGTAGCCAGTCTTGTTGATGATTTGCCTGAGGGGGTTCAGGCCTATGCAGAACAGTAGCGGGGACAGAGCATCTCCTTGGTATATGCCACATTTGATGGACACTTGTGCAAGTGGTTTGCAGTTGGCTTCAAGGGTGGTTTTCCACAGCCTCATCGAGTTTGCAATGAAGGCTCTCAGAGTCCTGTTGATGTTATACATCTCTAAGCATTCAATGATCCAAGTATGCGGCATTGAGTCATAGGCTTTCTTGTAATCAATCCAAGCCATGCACAGGTTGGTGTGTCGGGTTTTGCAGTCTCGGGCAACTGTGCAGTCTACGAGGAGTTGGTGTTTGGCTCCTCTGCTATTTACACCGATACCCTTCTGTGCCGTGCTCATGTGTTTATCCATGTGTTTGCTTATCTTGGCCGCTATGATGCCTGACATGAGTTCCAGGTTGTGGACAGGCAGGTTATTTGGTCGGTAGTTGGGTGGGACTGGACCCTTTGATGGATCCTTCTGGATTAGGATTGTCCGCCCTTCAGTTAACCATTCAGGGTGAGTCCCACTTTGTAGCAGCTGGTTCATTTGGGCTGCCAGTCGCTCATGGAGGGCAGTGAGTTTCTTTAGCCAGTAGGCATGGATCATGTCAGGCCCTGGTGCTGTCCAGTTTTTCATACCTGAGACTCTTTCTTGGACATCTGTCACAGTGATGGTTACCGGGGCTTGCTCAGGGAGGTTGCTGTGGTCCTCTCGTAGAGAGATCAGCCACTGCATTGCTGTTGTGGGACGCCTCCCTTTCCCATATGCCTTTCCAGTATTGTTCAGTCTCCAGCCTTGGTGGGTCTGCTCTGTTGTTATTACCCTGCCATTGAGAGTACACCTTAGCTGGTTGAGTGGAGAAGAGCCAGTTAATCCTTCTGGATTCATTCTCCCTTGTGTATCTCTTTAGGCGGCTGGCCAAGGCTTGGAGCCTCTGTTTGGCAGTCTCGAGTGCTTCAGGTATGGGCATCTGGCTGTACTTTCTGGGTACTGGTCTTTTCATTGTACCCTTGTGGAGCTCTGACAGTTGGCTCACTTCCCTCCTTGTTACCTTGATTTTAGCCTCTAACCGTCTTTTCCATGGTGGGTATTGGGTCTCATGCTTGCTCTTATAGCCAAGATCTATTTTCATGGTTTCAGTTTAAAAACAGTTTTTATTGTCACTATTGACAAAATTGTTAGTGATATATATATCTAATTCCCTTCTCACCCACCGCGGGTGGTTCTTATCCTCTGAGCTCGGGTCCTCTACCAGAGGCCTGGGAGTTTGAGGGTCCTGCACAGTATCTTGGCTGTGCCAAAGACTGCACATTTCTGGACTGAGATGTCTGATGTTGTTCCTGGGATCTGTTGTACACTGTAACAAATTGCTGTAAAAAAACGGCCAAAACTGAACAGTATCATACTGTTTCTATTGAAAACGGTACTGCACTGTCTGGGCAATTATTACTGTTTTTAATAAAATACTGTAGTATACTGTGAGTAGCATGATGAAGATTGAATCTAACATCATTCCCGAAATGCTAGCATTTCGGGAATGATGTCAGATTCAACGGTAAGGAGGCTCTTTAAACAGAACGCTACTGTATTTCTGAAGAAGACATGTTGTTGTGACATGTGGAAGCAACCTCTAGAACTTTCTTTACAAGGACTATCCATTTGAATCCTGCATTTAGGAGCCAATCCTAAGGTAAGTTATTTTTGATGATTCATATTTACAAATATTGACATGTTTGGAAGCTCTTTTTCTTTCTTTGTGTAATTTGACTTGAATTGCTATGATTAGCTGCTAAAGTGAAATTGGTGAATGGATATCAACTGGGAATTTGGAGTTTCACAGAGTTGACTTGGCAGAAAACTGTTTAAATGTTATGCTGGTGTCTCTTTATTAACTCTTAACATTCAAAAGTTTGTCTTCACCTAGCACACATTAAACCCTGACTCCTTAAGCATCATATGCTAATCTGAAATTACTGCATTTTCAGGCTTTCTTGATCTCAACCCGGACCAAGGCCAGCTATAGCAAGATCATCTCCAAGAGGACAGGAAAAACTTTTCAAAAGAAGTCGGTAAATGTCATCCCCCGTGTTTCAACTCTGCTAAAACACCTCATGGACTTTTAGTGGAATTTCATAGTGAGAACTTTCTAACCAAGCTATAGATATTGTTGCCCCTCCACGCAAAAACAAACAAACAAAAAACTATACAGGCATGAAGGCAACTTATCCCTGAACAGGAGTGTTCTTGAGAGATGTTTTTGGTTTAAAGGTCAGCATAATCTTAAGACATCTCTTTTAATTAAGAGCATACATTTGTTAAGGCTCCCACTTTCTGTTCTTCAGATGTAATTTTGACTGTACAGGCACCATGTTTAACTTATCTTGGCAGTGTTGTCTAATATTGTTTCATTGTTTTATCATTTGAAGTTGGAGCTCTGATTTTGCCCTAAAGGAAATTCAAGTCTAAATGTTTCATTTAAATTTTTATCAAACTAAAATTAGCAATTTTTTTCTATACTTTAGATTGAAAGTTAAATGTTTCATTTGTTGTATGTTGCATCATATTGTTCCTCACTTCCACAAAAAGTAGTATTTTGTATTGAAAAAGTATTGTGCTGAATTGTACAATGCATTATTTCCATAATTTATTTCATACTTATTTTATTTCAGACTAATCAAAAGGCCACAATTCATGCTTTATTCAAATACTCTTTACATCAGTTAAGAAATTTATTTCACAAAATAGATGGTGATTTTCTTACTGTTTTTCCAGAATATGACTTACTTTGGACAGTTTACCCTCAACATTCTTGTAGAAAAGGTTTAGGTTTAAGGCACACATACGTTGTCGTTTCAAAACCTTCGTCTTTATTATGTGGCCCACTAAAGACTGTGTATGAGTCAATGTTTGAGTTGGTTCTTTTGTTTCCCAAATAAATGTTTGACATGATGGAACTTACATTTTCTAAGTGTTTTTTTCATGTTTCTATTTTATATTGGAAATTTACAGTAGTAAGCTGTATGTGAATTCAGCAGTAATGGTACCATAGAAAAAAACTGTAATATACTGGCAACACAGCTGCCAGTAGTCTACTGTGAATCTGATAAAAAAAACACCAAGTGATGTAATCAAAAGATTTCTTTTGTGACGGTAATATACTGTAAAGTTGATTACAGTAAGGGTACTGTATATTAACAGTATAATGCTGGCAACCCTGCTGCCAGCATTTTACTGTAAAAATACAGGGCAATTTTTTACAGTGTACCACAATGGCTTTCCTCTGTTGTTTATCCACTACGACAATGTCTGGTTGGTTCGCCATTACCATTTTGTCTGTCTGGATCTGGAAGTCCCACAGGATCTTAGCTCTGGCGTTCTCCACCACCTTTGGGGGGTGTTTCCCACTTTGATCTCGGGGTTTCCAGTCCATATTCTGCACAGATGTTTCTGTACACTATATATATATATATATATATATATATATATATATATATATATATATATATATATATATATATATATATATATATATATATAATGTATATATATACATATATATATATATATATATATAGTTTACAGAAACATCTGTTATTTATATAATATATATATAAAATATATATATATATATATATATATATATATATATATATATATATATATTAACTCTTAACTCTTAACTCCTCTGCTATTTATATATATATATATATATATATATATATATATATATATATATATATATATAAAAAAAATTCCCTTCTCACCCACCGGGTGGTTCTTATCCTCTGAGCTCGGGTCCTCTACCAGAGGCCTGGGAGCTTGAGGGTTCTGCGCAGTATCTTGGCTGTGCCAAGGACTGCACATTTCTGGACTGAGATGTCTGATGTTGTTCCTGGATCTGTTGTAGCCACTGCTCCAGTTTGGGGGTTACTGCCCCGAGGGCCCCGATGACCACAGGCACCACTGTGGTCTTCACCTTCCAGGCCCTCTCCAGTTCCTCCCTGAGGCCCTGGTATTTCTCCAGTTTTCGTGCTCCTTTTTCCTGATGTTGCAATCACTTGGTATTGCTACATCTACCACAATGGCTTTCCTCTGATGTTTATCCACTACGACAATGTCTGGTTGGTTCGCCATTACCATTTTGTCTGTCTGGATCTGGAAGTCCCACAGGATCTTAGCTCTGGCGTTCTCCACCACCTTTGGGGGTGTTTCCCACTTTGATCTTGGGGTTTCCAGTCCATATTCTGCACAGATGTTTCTGTACACTATGCCTGCCACTTGGTTATGTCGCTCCATGTACGCTTTCCCTGCCAGTATCTTGCACCCTGCTGTGATGTGCTGGACTGTCTCAGGGGCCTCCTTGCACAACCTACACCTTGGGTCTTGTCTGGTGTGGTAGATCTGGGCCTCTATTGCTCTGGTGTTTAGGGCCTGTTCCTGGGCTGCCAGGATGAGGGCCTCTGTGCTGTCCTTGAGTCCAGCTTTTTCCAGCCATTGGTAGGATTTACTGATATCAGCCACTTGGGTTATTTGCTGGTGGTACATCCCATGTAGGGGTTTGTCCTCCCATGATGGTATCTCTGGCACCTCAACCTCCGTTCCCTGTTGTCTGAGACATTCACTGAGCACATTGTCTGTTGAGGCTTTGTCCCTGATGTATTTATGGATCTTAGTTGTTTCGTCCTGGACAGTGGTTCTCACTAGTCCTCTGCCTCCTTCCTTGCGGCTCGTGTACAGTCTCAGGGTGCTGGATTTGGGATGGAACCCTCCATGCATTGTTAGTAGCTTTCTGGTCTTAATATCTGTGGCTTTTATCTCCTCCTTTGGCCAGCTAATTATTCCAGCAGGGTATCTGATTACTGGCAAGGCATAGCTGTTTTATCGCACAGATTTTGTTCTTGCCATTGAGCTGGCTTCTCAGGACTTGCCTTATTCGTTGGAGGTATTTAGCTGTGGCTCCTTTCCTTGTGACCTCATCGAGGTTGCCATTTGCTTGTGGTATACCTAGGTACTTGTAACTGTCCTCTATGTCTGCTATTGTTCCTTCTGGGAGTGAGACCCCTTCTGTGTGGATGACCTTCCCCCTCTTTGTGACCAGCCGACCACACTTCTCTAGTCCGAATGACATCCCAATGTCAGTGCTGTAGATCCTGGTGGTGTGGATCAGTGAGTAGATGTCTCGCTCACACTTGGGCGTACAGCTTGATGTCATCCATGTAGAGTAGGTGACTGATATTGGCCCCATTTTTGAGTCTGTATCCGTAGCCAGTCTTGTTGATAACTTGGCTGAGGGGGGTTCAGGCCTATGCAGAACAGTAGCGGGGACAGAGCATCTCCTTGGTATATGCCACATTTGATGGACACTTGTGCAAGTGGTTTGCAGTTGGCTTCAAGGGTGGTTTTCCACAGCTTCATCGAGTTTGCAATGAAGGCTCTCAGAGTCCTGTTGATGTTATACATCTCTAAGCATTCAATGATCCAAGTATGCGGCATTGAGTCATAGGCTTTCTTGTAATCAATCCAAGCCATGCACAGGTTGGTGTGTCGGGTTTTGCAGTCTCGGGCAACTGTGCGGTCTACGAGGAGTTGGTGTTTGGCTCCTCTGCTATTTACACCGATACCCTTCTGTGCCGTGCTCATGTGTTTATCCATGTGTTTGCTTATCTTGGCCGCTATGATGCCTGACATGAGCTTCCAGGTTGGAGAGAGGCAGGTTATTGGTCGGTAGTTGGGTGGGACTGGACCCTTTGATGGATCCTTCTGGATTAGGATTGTCCGCCCTTCAGTTAACCATTCAGGGTGAGTCCCACTTTGTAGCAGCTGGTTCATTTGGGCTGCCATTCGCTCATGGAGAGCAGTGAGTTTCTTTAGCCAGTAGGCATGGATCATGTCAGGCCCTGGTGCTGTCCAGTTTTTCATACCTGAGACTCTTTCTTGGACATCTGTCACAGTGATGGTTACCGGGGCTTGCTCAGGGAGGTTGCTGTGGTCCTCTCGTAGAGAGATCAGCCACTGTGCATTGCTGTTGTGGGATGCCTCCCTTTCCCATATGCCTTTCCAGTATTGTTCCGTCTCCAGCCTTGGTGTCTGCTCTGTTGTTATTGTTATCCTGCCATTGAGAGTACACCTTAGCTGGTTGAGTGGAGAAGAGCCGGTTAATCCTTCTGGATTCATTCTCCCTTGTGTATCTCTTTAGGCGGCTGGACAAGGCTTGGAGCCTCTGTTTGGCAGTCTCGAGTGCTTCAGGTATGGGCATCTGCCTGTACTTTCTGGGTACTGGTCTTTTCATTGCACCCTTGTGGAGCTCTGACAGTTGGCTCACTTCCCTATATATATATATATATATATATATATATATATATATATATATATATATATATATATATATATATATATAATAGCAGAGGAGCCAAACACCAACTCCTCGTAGACCACACAGTTGCCCGAGACTGCAAAACCCGACACACCAACCTGTGCATGGCTTGGATTGATTACAAGAAAGCCTATGACTCAATGCCGCATACTTGGATCATTGAATGCCTAGAGATGTATAACATCAACAGGACTCTGAGAGCCTTCATTGCAAACTCGATGAGGCTGTGGAAAACCACCCTTGAAGCCAACTGCAAACCACTTGCACAATTGTCCATCAAATGTGGCATATACCAAGGAGATGCTCTGTCCCCGCTACTGTTCTGCATAGGCCTGAACCCCCTCAGGCAAATCATCAACAAGACCGGCTACGGATACCGACTCAAAAATGGGGCCAACATCAGTCACCTTCTCTACATGGATGACATCAAGCTGTATGCCAAGAGTGAGCCAGACTTCGACTCACTGATCCACACCACCAGGATCTACAGCACTGACATTGGGATGTCATTCGGACTAGAGAAATGTGGTCGGCTGATCACAAAGAGCGGGAAGGTGATCCACACAGAAGGAATCTCACTCCCAGAAGGAACAATAGCAGACATAGAGGACAGTTACAAGTACCTAGATATACCACAAGCAAATGGCAACCTTGATGAGGCCAGAAGGAAAGGAGCCACAGCTAAATACCTCCAATGAAGAAGGCAAGTCCTGAGAAGCCAGCTCAATGGCAAGAACAAAATCCGTGCGATAAACAGCTATGCCTTGCCAGTAATCAGATACCCTGCTGGAATAATTAGCTGGCCAAAGGAGGAGATAAAAGCCACAGATATTAAGACTAGAAAGCTACTAACCATGCATGGAGGGTTCTATTCTAAATCCAGCACCTCAGACTGTACACGAGCCGCAAGGAAGGAGGCAGAGGACTAGTGAGTGTGAGAACCACTGTCCAGGATGAAACAACAGCACAGAGGCCCTCATCCTCATCCTAAACACCAGAGCAATAGAGGCCCAGATCTACCACACCAGACAAGACCCAAGGTGTAGGTTGTGCAAGGAGGCCCCTGAGACAGTCCAGCACATCACAGCAGGGTGCAAGGGAAAGCGTACATGGAACGACATAACCAAGTGGCAGGCATAGTGTACAGAAACATCTGTGCAGAATATGGACTGGAAACCCCGAGATCAAAGTGGGAAACACCCCCAAAGGTTGTAGAGAACACCAGAGCTAAGATCCTGTGGGACTTCCAGATCCAGACAGACAAAATGGTAATGGCGAACCAACCAGACATTGTCTTAGTGGATAAACAACAGAGGAAAGCCGTTTGTGGTAGATGTAGCAATTCCAAGTGATTGCAACATCAGGAAAAAGGAACACGAGAAACTGGAGAAATACCAGGGCCTCAGGGAAGAACTGGAGAGGGCCTGGAAGGTGAAGACCACAGTGGTGCCTGTGGTCATCGGGGCCCTCGGGGCAGTAACCCCCAAACTGGAGCAGTGGCTACAACGATCCCAGGAACAACATCAGACATCTCAGTCCAGAAATGTGCAGCAGTCCTTGGCACAGCCAAGATACTGCAGGACCCTCAAACTCCCAGGCCTCTGGTAGAGGACCCGAGCTCAGAGGATAAAAACCACCCGCGGTGGGTGAGAAGGGAATTTATATATATATATATATATATATATATATATATATATATATATATATATATATATATATATATATATATATATATATATATATATATATATACCCTAACCCAACTCATATTGTATTGGCATTTTTATAATAAACAATTATACTGTCACAATTCTGAAGTCATTGGGGGAAACTGGCCACTTTAAAATTGTTCAGAAGATATGGTTTCTCTTCTAACCATATCCAATTTTAATCCGGCCCACATCATTTCAAACATATCTCTGTGGAATAATGGAAGTGTTTCTAACTTGAAAGCAAAGGCAGACACCCCTCTTTTTAAAGATTCTGGAAAAAACAGGAGAGACAATGGTTGTAATGGCTTCCTTTGTGTTTTGATAAATTCTCTAATGATTTAGCATTGCACCCAGATAGGGTCATTCATTGATTAAAGTACCATCAGCAGTTTTTTCCCCCCAAATAAGTCAATTTTAGTTTAAATGAAGAAGAATAGAATATTCAAGGGTAAGCCTAAAAGTTTTACGAAAGTATTATTTTTTTATTCTTAAACATTAATTAATTTACCAAATATTTATTATGTTTGGATTCACAAACGTATACATTTTTATTTCACTTATTAACATCTTTCTTGGAGGTGATTAACACTCACACACTGACAGCCAGTAATTACAACAAGTCAGTAAAGAACTTTAACCCAGGAAAAGAAAACACATGGCTGCCAAACTTCAGTCCTCAAGGGACACTGGTCTACAGTTTTTAGATGTGCCACAGGTACAAAACATTGGAATGAAATGGCTTAATTACCTCCTTGTGTAGATCAATTCTCCAGAGCTTTGCTAATGATCTAATTATTCTACTCAGGTGTGGTGCAGGCAGAGGCACATCTAAAAGTTACAGGGCAGTGGCCCTCCAGGACTGGAGTTTGACACCTGGGCCCTAGATGGTAGAATTGGGTTTGTTGATGTGTCACAGCATCCTGCAGGTCCAACTTTACTCATATATTGATTTGTGGTATTATGTGAATTTGAACTTTGTGATGAACTAAATGGAAACGTCACTTTTGTAATGGAATAATTTTAGAGACTTTGGAAAAGAAATCAAATGTGATTTCTCTGAGCAAAGTCATTTCCATTGGGCTACGACTTTGTACAGAGAATCCACAGTGTGTTAAAAACCATGAGGATGAGCAATGGTGTGGACAGAGAAAGCACTTTTAGGTAATAAAGTTGTCATATGTTGGTATAAAAAAGCAATTTTAGATACACAGTACAGATCAAAAGTTTGGACACAACCTTCTCATTCAATGGGTTTCCTTTATTTTCATGACTATTTATAAGGTAAGAAATCTCACTTATTAACGTGACAGGGCACACCTGTGAAGTGAAAACCATTTCAGGTGACGACCTCTTGAAGCTATTCAAGAGAATGCAGAGTGTGTGCAGAGCAGTGATCACAGCAAAAGGTTGCTACTTTGAAGAAACTACAATATAACACTTTTTTGTTTAGTACATATTTCCACATGTGTTAATTCATAGTTTGATGAATTCAGTGTGAATCTACAATGTCAATAGTCATGAAAACAAAGTAAACTCATTGAATGAAAAGGTGTGTCCAAACTTTTGGTCTGTACTGTATCCAAATTTTAATATGCTAATTCAGAAGTGAATTTGTCTCAGTGGAACCCTCTGTCTCACTATTATTATTATTATTGTTGTTGTTGTTGTCAATGTAAATATTATTAGAAAATTGAAACAAAATTTGTGAAACAAGTAAAATTGTTTCTTTCATTGCTTTGCACATAAGCATTGTGATGCCTATGTGCATGATAAATGGTATCTTTAATTCCCAGTACTCATTTCTGTTCTAACCCTGCCTAACCTGGAGATCACAAAATGTAACATGCATAGAAATATGGTGCAAGAATGTTATTTTCTCACAGCCAGTGATATGTAATAATAAAATATTTTATATTGCTATTTTCACCCTGTGGTTTGAACTATAAAGTACCTATTTTTCATTTAGCTTAACCAATTTTGATTTTTTTTTTTCTTCAAAATTGCAGAATTTTCGCATTTTCCCATTCGAAGCAGAGCAGGTGAGGCAGCAGTGAGCTGAGCCTCACCTGGGATTGCTCAACCTCTCACTAACTGCCATTCTATGGGAGCATGCTCCTGTCTATACTTTGCCAATACAATGGCTAAAAAACATTTAATATATGTACTGATTTTCCATAATTTAACTTATGTATACAACGTACAGTGTTTTTTGTGACCAAATGTATAACATGATTCACGTGCTGAGGAGCGATCAGAAACTGCAGAGAACAGATTCGAGGTGAGGCAGGCAGTTCTCTTGCCTCATGGCAGAAGCCTCGGCTCCAGAAGAGTCTTATCAGGGGGGGCATTTGGTTTATTTTTGGGGGGCAGATTATATTAAAGTAAAACAAGCTTTTACTAGTCACTAGTCAACACAGAAACTTCACAGAACACAGAAACCTAAACAAACACAGAAGAACTCAACTCCTCACATTATTTGCTTAAAATGCTCCAAGCTTATAGACATAACATGGGTTAGTTTGTTGTTAGGATAGCATTGTTATCATAGACTAATTACTTGCGAGCACAATTCACCTCTCACTCAGCAGAAACAAGTCATCAGCCATTTAATGCTTCTTTTGATTCAAAATGCTTGACCCAACTTGAAACTAAATGATTGTATTCTCCAGGTTTTTTAAAGCTTTTTCCTGGCTCATTGTATAATATGAACTCTGCAGCTCCAGATAGTTAGTTATGTGGATCGCCTTGATGCCAGGTAAATCCTCAAGATTATAAGACAAGTATTTTTACAAAGATAATACTGATCATATTCTAAGTATATGCATACTTTTTTCAAGATGCCTTTTCTGTTCCAGCCTATTTAAGGCATTAACATACTCTTTGTGATCAATTTTGTTTTGTTTTAAACCGTAAAAATTCACTTCCGGATATCCATCTGAATTTCACACGTCATTCGGGTCACGTGTCTGAAACCCAGCAAGTGACCTGGGTTTTAGACCCGGGTCATGTGTCTGACATGTGAAAAAAATCAAGGAAGGGGGAGTTAATTTTTTTCACCAATTATCTCTCTCTTCTTCTGTTTTCATGACATAGTGACCAATATGAAAATAACATATCCCAAAAAAGTTACATACAGCAGCTTTTAGGAACTACTTAGATTATCTTTGCCATGGGCCAGTTGTAAATGTGATCAGCTTCACACTGTGTTTTTAGGTCCCCTAACCACTGACTTCCTTTGGATGAAACAAAAGTGCATATAGTTTATATGAATTTTAATTGGGTTTTTTTTGTTGTTGTTGTTTTTATGATTCTGTAGTTGTGGGTTTAAATAACATTACACTGGCGATGTCTTCTCGTAACATATATTTACCCAGTAATATTTTTACATTTCCTATCAACTTATCTTTTAATGCAAAAACACGATGGATCGCCTTGGTGCCCCAAACACAGGCCTTCGCAAGTTTTTTGGGGGAAACCCTATGTACATCTCAAATGTACAATTTAGACTTTTCGGATAGCTTAAATTAAGTGTGTAGATCAACCCATAGCAACACAAATGCATGGTTGACTTGTTGCAGGTTATGGAGGACTTCTGGCACAACACCAAATCAGCAAATTGTTCGTTACCTGGACCATCAGGACCATGATCCTCGGCTTAGACAGTTAGATGTCCATGGTTTTCTCTGCAGTCTCCCTCAGCCTCTCTGGATTTAATATTGCGAAATAGAAAGAGAGCAGAATTCATTATTATCAGAAAGAATAATGAATTGTTTAACCCTAACCATGACACCCAAAATATAAGCAGCTCATCCATAGCCTCACACACTCGCTCTGGCTCCTTCCCCACCAGAGAGGTGACATTTCACGTCCCAAGAGCCAGCTTCTGCAACCGAGGATCAGACTGCCAGAGCCCCCTCCCTCGGCCACCACCCATCACACACTGGACCCGACCCCTTTGGCCCCTCTCATAGGTGGTGGGCTCATGGGAGGAGGGACCCATGTTTCCTCTTTGGGCTGGGCCCGGCCAGGCTCCATGGGTAAAAGCCCAGCCACCAGGCGATTGCCAACGTGCCCCACCTTGAGGCCTGGCTCCAAGGAGGGACCCTGGTGACCCGTGTCCGGGCGAGGGAACACAAAATCCAAAGTTTTTGGGCTGCACTTTGTCTGGTTAGCTCACTTTGGGTGACCCTACCAGGGCCATGAAGCCCCAGACAGCATAGCGCTTAGGATCATTGGGACACTCTAACCCAATGATGTTATGAGATGGATACAAATTCAAGGTAACACTGACCTTAAGACCTCTGATCACCTCCTTAAAGCCTGGAGAAAAAAAAAATATAAGGATGCATTTTGTCTTCCTGTTAACATGAGATTATACACAGCATCACAACATGCAATCAAATTGTTCACTCTTCTTTCAAAATGACAACAATAACAAACTGACTATTAGACTTTACTATAACAGTCTTGTTCTCAGTCGTTTATGGGTTGGTCAACACTGATGGTTTTGTGCTTCTTTAATATGGAAAAATTTCTGGGGAGATTGCAGAGACTGCTCTTTTCCCAATAAAGCCACTGACCTGCCAGAAAAAATTTATTCAACTAAACACCACCTAATAAAAAGAAATAGACATATATCAGTGCGGGACCAGGAAACCTCTATGTAACTTATTACAAAATAAATATGGTAAATCTTGTGGACAAAGGTAAAACTATCTGGCTTGCTTACGAGTTATTTCGCAAGTGTTCTGCAAGCACCAACTCTAATGGAAGAATTTCGGCTCTGAAAAGAGATGAAAATCCCAGTTCCATTTTTTTCATCATGTTAGATTTCAGTTAGTCTTTGTACGTTTTTTTGTATCTTATTTTCATTTCATTTTTCAGTTTTTGGTCACTGAGTTTTTTGTTTTGTTTTTTTTAAGGGGGATGTCATATTTTTCCCATGTTCTTTCACATGTTGTTTGTTTGTTGGTTGTCCTGTTAAAAAAAAACAATAAAAAAGAAAGTTGCAAAAAAGAAAAATCTCACAGCATTCCTGTTCAGATTAAGCAAACGATTTTAATGGTATTGCATTCTTTTCATACGTTTTGCAGCTCAATGTTTTCAAGCCAGGGGTAATGGTTTACTTTTTGATAGCAACAATAATTCAACTACTGTCAGAAATTAATTATATGTTTCCTGATTGTGTGAAGTATGGTCAGATTTAAGTAAAATATTTTCCTAAAATATAAGGAGTTAGTTGAAACATTGTCCATCTGTTGACCAGTATGAATTTGCAGTATTTGCATCCTATTACAAAGATTAAAATAGTGTCGCCTAAATTGTGTAGCAACACAGAACCAAAATCTTTGAACATCTTACGGTTTTGGAAGAAGTCATTGCACTTGAACAAAACCTGTACAGACAGAAGGACATTGGAAAAGCAGAAATGTTCCTTTACTGGGTAAGTGCAGTGGCTTCGAACATTATTGCTGTGAGGCAACACTACCAATGCTATAACACTTTGATCTATGAGACAGATTATCTGTACTGAAATTTTAATTATTTGTTTGCTGCTATTATAATGCATTTTTTATTCTTAAGGGAATAATGATGTATACATCTTTGCACCTTTTGTGTATTTGCATTGAAAGCACAGGAGGACTTCAGTCTTGGTTAATAAAATCTTTTTCTTTAACTTCCCATCACAGTAAAACGAAGCTACAATTATTGGGTGTAATTGATGCAATTGTACCACAATAGACAGTTCTTCAGTGCTTTCTTCTCCTCTCTGTAAAGGGCCATGCTGTCGTTTGCACTATTTTCCTGCCCCCATTGATTGCTATTATGGTAAATCCAATGGGCACAATAGAATTCCGTCAGCAACTGCAGGTTAATTATCTCAGGGTCAGCTACTATAGAATTGTCACAAAAACCTTGTACTTCTCTTTATGTGTGGCACTAAACTGCAAATTCAATATATTAGACCATCTTTATTTGACAAAAAGTCTTTTGTAGCTGTAAAGTTTCAAACATAGTCTTTAACTTTTTGCACTCTAATTTGTAAATTCTTTAAAACATTTCCAACAGCCCCAATAACACAAAGTTTGTCTCTCATTTGAAATGTTTTGTGCATCAAATATGAACAGTAGACAATGTGATAACAAAAAAGACAAACACTGATAAAATGCTAAAACTTTTAAAAGGTATATCCTTTTCATTTCACAACTGTCAGATATTTGACTGGCTTAAGATAAATTGGCCTTATAAGAAGATGCAGAAGCCTATTGATGAGAGAAACCAAGGTAATAGAATTGATCCTGAATATTGTGTTTACTTTCTGCAGGGACTCCAGTGAATCGAATTCCTATCATGGCAAAGCAGGTGCTGGATCTCTACATGCTCTACAAGCTCGTCACAGAAAAAGGCGGCTTAGTGGAAGTCATCAATAAAAAGATATGGCGTGAGATTACCAAAGGCCTCCATCTCCCAACCTCTATTACTAGTGCAGCATTTACTCTCCGAACACAGTAAGTATGACTGTTATAAAAAAGGAGTTTTAGATAAGCTTCAACAAGAATATTTTTAAGACTAGATGTGTTATTCATATGGGAGACATCCTTTTTATTTACACTCTCTGAAGAAAGAAAGAACATTCCTTTCAAATACTACAATTTTGCATAATGCTGTATTTTGTGTTGTAATATAGCAGCTAATGGCAACTGGAATCTGTCAGACATTCCTCAGTGCTTTCTTGTTTGTGTTTAAATCTAAATTAATTTACAATCAGGACAGATGATTGCATTTCTATTTTACAGCAGCTGTAGAAAGTATTCACACCCATGGATCTTTTATTGCTTAAACAAATCAATCATAATAAACAAACTTTTCAATTTTTGACAAAAGAAACTACAAAACTTCCATCAACGTTAAAGTGAAAACAAATTTCTACAAAGTACAGACTGTTAAATAAAGATATGGGACAAACAATAAGTGATTGGATAAATGTTAACCCCTTTCAAGTCAATATCTAGTATATATTCTGTTGGCTGCAATCACCACAGTGTGGCTCAGTGTCAATCAGGTTTGCACATCTGGATGGTGCAATTTTACCTCTTCTTTGCAAGATTGTTCCAGTTTTTTCAGGTTGTGTGGTGAACTTTTCAAGTTCAGCCATAAATTCTATTTCAGATTTAGGTCTGGGTTTTGACTCAGGCTCTCAAAAACAATCCACCTTATAGGCTACAAGCAATTTCTGTGTAAGTCTAGCTGGATGCTTTGGGTCATTGTCTTGCCAGAAAATAATTCTCTGACAACTTAGTTCTCTTGCAGATAGAAACAAATTGTCCTCCAGAATCTTCCTACATTTTGCTACATTCATTTTACCTTCTGCCTTTACAAGCCTTCCAGAACCATCTGCTAAGAAGCATCCTTATAGCATGATGCTGCCACCACCATACTTCACAGTGAGATGATGTGTTTGTGGTGATGGGAGGCTTTTGATGTCCTCCAAATGCATTGACTTGTCTGATGGCCAAAAAGTTAACTTATGGTCTAATTAGACCAAAGAACTTTTTGGCAAACTTCAGTAGAGTTTGTCAAGGCATGCTTCAGTAGTTGCCGCTGTCCCATAAAGCTTTTGACTAGTGAAGAACCAGGGTGACAGTTGCATGTAAGGTATCTCACATTTCGGCTGCTAATGCTTATTAATAGTCGTGGGTATTGTTGCAGTGCAGCCAATTTCCCTACTGTGCAACAGCCAGGTTTGCTTATCTGTACCAACTAAAACCCCTAAACTACCTAACTACCCTAACCCATTCTTCTAGTACCGCCACAACCAATTCAGTAAGGGGAGTGGGAGAATCCTTTTTATATTACAAGTATATTTTAACACTCAGATAGTATATTGACACTACAAACTCATATTGAAAGATGCCTCATTGTTCAAAGAAAATTGTGTGCTGTGTGATGCAGGTATATGAAGTACCTCTATCCATATGAATGTGAAAAGCAGAGATTGAGCTCTCCTGGTGAACTTCAAGCAGCAATAGACAGCAACCGTCGGGAGAGCCGTAGGCAGAACTTCAGTTCTACCATCTTCAGCTATTCTGTCGCTGGCCCACAGACTTCTCTCCCAACAACAAAAATACAGCCACATGTACCAATGCTTTCTCACCAAAGCAACTATTACACCCAGGCCCCTTCTGTCAAAAGAGGTAAGATACTTGTTACCAATATGAGACCAGATTAAGACACATACTTGTGCTAAAACATTTAAACTAATTAAGTTTTAAAGAGCCAGTATTATCCAGGCACCTATTGGCAGTTCATAGCACAATCAAGTGACTTAAGGCTTGACTGGTCTTGTGGCTTAGTTGCCCTGGAATTGTAGCACTAGCAGCTTACCAGGCTTATCTCCAAGCTTAAAAATCCTATACTATTATTGGTTAAAGTAATGCAACGTTCCAGCCAAAAACAGCCAATTAGAACCAGGAGGACGCTCTTAGTGCTGTCAATCAACTCATTTACTCACTACTAAATATGCTAAGGGGGAGAAACACCTTATTACAGGAAAGATGTTTATCTGCTGTCATTACCTGACTATAGAATGTAAAAAATTAATAAGAATTGCTTAAGTATTTGATGTATTGGTGCTAGCTACAGCATAGGGATGAGCAGCCACATGAGGTTTGATTGAAAGCACTAAAACTCTCCTGCCACTGACTGGTTGTTTCTAGATAGCATTGGGATAAGGCAGAGGATTAGATTGTTCACAGATTATCTCTCATGCCATACTGTGAAAACATAATGAGAGTTTTAACAAATATGTATTAAAGTTATTTACTACAGCTTTAAATTCACTGAGGGGAGGATGGACAGGGGACTAGGAATAGAGCTGCTGCTGACTGACTCATCTGTTGTTAAGTGAAAAGGTGCAGGTACATGTTCAGTATTTGAATATGTTGGTAATTTCTTTCCTTAATTTGTTAAATGCTAGTGAAAAGGAAGCAAACAGTCAGTAGCTAAGCTAACTATGCTGAATGGTTGATAATCTCACACAGTCTATCCAGTGCTCAGAGAAAAACTGGGTTACAAATGGACACTTTTACCTTTTTCTCTCTTTCTTTCTACTTTTTGAACACATAACTTTATTATTTTACTCAGCAGCATAGTAACAGTCACAATCGTTCTTGTCTGCTGAACACTGTCACTGTCAAGCACTCCAAGCAGGAATGAACCATTTCATGCAGATTCAGGGTATTGAGCGCAAATGTCTGCTTTTTGGTCTGGGAGGGGTAAAATTTGTTTTTTACTGCTAAAAACAATTTTAGAAAACACAGTATAATTAATTTCATAATTGACAGGGCCCCATTTTTAATTTCTATGAAAAAAAAATGTGGAGGGCCCCCTGTTGGTCAGGGACCCTTGGAATTGTCATAACTTTTCCCCTGCATTCATATCTGAGTTGAAGTATTTTATGAAAAGTATTGTTCATAGGAGAGAGGGAGCTTTGAAGTAACTAATACAGGGAATGATGATGGTTTACATGCTTTCAGTTCTAATTGGCACCAGCCAGCATCTGGTTGTTGAAGCAAAAAACTACTTTGTGAAAGTTTTCTGCCCTGTAATAATGCATTAGGTTGGGTAGAGCCAGAGACACTTTTTCTAGCTCAGATAGAACCTCATACAGATTCTGGGGTGTACCTTACCTCAGATGAACAAAGATTGGGATACTCTGAAAGAGATATATAAATCTGTGCAATATCCATCCATCCATCCATCCATCCATCCATCCATCCATCCATCCATCCATCCATCCATCCATCCATCCATCCATCCATCCATCTTCTGCCGCTTATCCGGGTCGTGTCACGGGAGTAGCGCAATATATTTATTTTAAAATGCTATTTTGTATTGAACTTTAATTCTGTTCTAAGAAAGGAAAGGGCAAGTAATTTTATGTCATTTGGAGTGCTGAGTCATTAATAAGAAAACATTCACTCTATAGGAAGTTCAACTTATTTCTTGAAAATTTACTAAAATTGTGAGAATTTGGTTTTCTGTGTGTCAATTTAGTTCTTGTGTTGTCTCATCTGCCCCTTATTGATCAGCTGTGTCCTGTTTTCCCTGATTACCTTCCCTGTGTATGTAATCCCACCTGTTTCTGTGTTGGTCTGCTGGGGGACTTCCACTGCTCACATGGGCAATGTTAGTGAGACCTGGAGGGGTGTGGCTGGGCAGAATGGGCCCCCTCATCTGAATCTGAGTGGGGGCCCCCTCATCTGAATCTGAGTGGGGGGGCCCATTCTATTGTTGGACTTCTGTGCTCATCATGCTTTGTCCATAACAAAACCATGTTCAGGCATAAGGGTCTCCATATGTGCTCTTGGCACCAGGACACCCAAGCCTGCAGTTTGATGATCGAGTTTGTAGTCGTTTCATCAGCTCTGGGGCTGCATGTCTTGGACACTCAGGTGAAGAGAGGTGCGGAGCTGTCCACTGACTACTACCTGGTGGTGAGTTGGCTCTGGTGGATGCTGGTCAGACCTGGCAGACCCAAACGTGTTGTGAGGGTCTGCTGGGAACGTCTGGCAGAGTTTCCCGTGATACGGAGGTTTAACTCCCATTTCCGGGAGAACTTAGAACACGTTTTGGGGGATGTGGAGAACATTGAGGCTGAGTGGACAATTATTCCATGTCACTGTTGTCGAGGCTGCCTATCAGAGCTGTTGGTTGCCGCCTTTCATGGCGGCAATCTTTGAATCCGCTGGTGGGCACCAAAGGTGAGGGATGCTGTTAGGTTGAAGCAGTCCTATCAGGCTGGTTGCTTAGGCAAATACTTAGGCATGAGAGTAATTTGGAGAGGCCATGGAGAAAGACTTCTGCAAGGCTTCGAGGCGATTCTGTACAGCACCAACATTGTTTATAGTGGGGATAGTGTGCTACTGACCTCAATTCAGGATATTGTGTTCTGGTGGGCAGAATACTTCCCACCAACATGCTTTCCATTTAGAAAGCAGAATCTGGGGTCTATGAGTCAGGGTCTCCCATCTCTGGAGATGAGGTTGCCAAGGTGGTTAAATAACTCCTCAGGGGCAAAGGCCCAGGGGTGGATGAGATTTGACGCGACTCTGCAATATTTCATGGACATTGGGGGTAGTTCCCCTGGATTAGCAGGACAGGATAGGATGGTGATCCCCTTTTTCAAAAAGGAGTCCACAGAGTGTGTCCCACCTCCAGAGGTGGGACACACACACATATATATATATATATATATATATATATATATATATATATATATATATATATATATATATATATATATATATATATATATATATATATATATATATATATCCAGTCATAACACTTGGTTATGTCGTTCCATGTACACTTTCCCTGCCAGTATCTTGCACCCTGCTGTGATGTGCTGGACTGTCTCAGGGGCCTCCTTGCACAACCTACACCTTGGGTCTTGTCTGGTGTGGTAGATCTGGGCCTCTATTGCTCTGGTGTTTAGGGCCTGTTCCTGGGCGGCCAGGATGAGGGCCTCTGTGCTGTCCTTGAGTCCAGCTTTTTCCAGCCATTGGTAGGATTTACTGATATCAGCCACTTGGGTTATTTGCTGGTGGTACATCCCATGTAGGGGCTTGTCCTCCCATGATGGTATCTCTGGCACCTCAACCTCCGTTCCCTGTTGTCTGAGACATTCACTGAGCACATTGTCTGTTGAGGCTTTGTCCCTGATGTATTTATGGATCTTAGTTGTTTCGTCCTGGACAGTGGTTCTCACACTCACTAGTCCTCTGCCTCCGTCCTTGCGGCTCGTGTACAGTCTCATATATATATATATATATATATATATATATATATATATATATATATATATATATATATATATATATATATATATATATATATATATATATATATATATATATATATATATGAGCGTGTGTGTAAATCTCTTATCCTGTCACTCTATGTGTCAGCATAACATAAAGCCTGTCTGATCTGGTTGTATGATTTGGATGATAAATTCAAGTTGTCTTGAATTTATCATGCTATGAGTACACATAGATCTCAGCAGTGATACAGGTCTGGCAGTCAGTGGGATCCTTACCCTCTTTGGGAATTACTACTATGGTGGCTTCTGACCAAGATGGTGCCATAGTTTTGGATTCTAAAGGTCCCAATATACTCTTGCATGCTTCAATTCAAAGAGGTCTGTGTGTAGTTGAAATGGACTCAACTCGAACATCGGCGCAAGGGCTAATTATTATGACACTGTAAAAGTGCTCTGTGTCACACAGTAAACTTCACAACGGAAAACAGTGTTTACAAGCCCATAACCCTTCACTACACATAACAATATGTACCAAAATACGATGCTAACTTATAACAACTATACATAACAGCATAAACTCCATAAAGGACTAAAACGCTGAATCATTACATTTTGTATGGAAAAGCAATTTCTGATGAGCTAAGCTCTTGAATCCTAAAAATCCCCTCTTTAGTTTTTTTTGGGGGGTCTTGGGAGAAAATATTAACCATTTGTAACTGTATTTGTAATAGTTCCCAGGTTGTGTGCTATGATATAGGTCCTCCATAACGCATCTTTTACACCTGTGTCTCCAGAACAGTGAATACATTTCTTATTCTGTCACTGTCCAAATTCTTGCAACACTGCTCTTGCTTTTTCCATTTCTTTTCTAAATGCTCATATTGAGTTTTCCTCTCTGCCTCTGTGCTTTCTCTCTTGACAGATGATAGACAAGAGTCCATATTGAACCTGTCTACCAACGGCATTAACAGCATCAACATGTCAATAGAAATAAATGGAGTTGTCTACACAGGTAAATAGACGGTCTTTTGCTGGTGTAATTGCAGCGAGGAAACTCAATAAGTTATAGCAATGCCCTAGTGTTGAGTCCTTCACACAATTTGATGTCTTTTCTATAAAATCCAACCTGATGAAGCAGGCAGCGCTACAGAGTTTAAAAAGTTAGAAATCTTAAAATGGGACCTTTGGATTTCAGTTCGATGGAGCTTGGTGTGTGTGTGTGTGTGTGTGTGTGTGTGTGTGTGTGGTGTGTGTGTGTGTGTGTGTGTGTGGGTGTGTGTGTGTGTGTGTGTGTGTGTGTGTGTGTGTGTGTGTGTGTGTGTGGGAGAGCATTTGGCAGCCTTAACATCCAATGTATGTCTTCTTTTTTATCTATCTATCTATCTATCTATCTATCTATCTATCTATCTATCTATCTATCTATCTATCTATCTATCTATTTATATCTATCTATCTATCTATCTATCTATCTATCTATCTATCTATCTATCTACACTGCTCAAAAAAATAAAGGGAAAAATAAAGACCAAATAACACATCCTAGATCTGAATGAATGAAATAAATATGAAAATAATTTCCACCTGTTGTCTATTCCATTTGCATAACAGCAGGTGATATTGATTGTCAATCAGTGTTGCTTTCTAAGCAAAACTGATTGCTTAGAAATAAAGGTTTGATTTCACACAAGTTTGATTTACTTGTTATATTGTGTTGTTGAGTGTTCTCTCTCTCTCTCTCTCTCTCTCTCTCTCTCTCTCTCTCTCTCTCTCTCTCTCTATATATATATATATATATATATATAGAGAGAGAGAGAGAGAGAAAGAGAGAGAGAGAGCCCTCAGGGGCTGGATGAGACCAGCCCCTGACGGGAGCTTGAGACCAAAGCTTTATGCTGAAAAAGATGCCAAACAGAGTAAAATTTGTAGAACATCAGTATAGTTCTATATATATATATATATATATATAGAGAGAGAGAGAGAGAGAGAGAGAGAGAGAGAGAGAGAGAGAGAGAGAGAGAGAGGCCTGGGAGCTTGAGGGTTCTGCGCAGTATCTTGGCTGTGCCAAGGACTGCTGCACATTTCTGGACTGAGATGTCTGATGTTGTTCCTGGGATCTGTTGTAGCCACTGCTCCAGTTTTGGGGTTACTGCCCCGAGGGCCCCGATGACCACAGGCACCACTGTGGTCTTCACCTTCCAGGCCCTCTCCAGTTTCCCTGAGGCCCTGGTATTTCTCCAGTTTCTCCTTTTTCCTGATGTTGCAATCACTTGGTATTGCTACATCTATCACAACAGCTTTCCTCTGTTGTTTATCCGCTACAACAATGTCTGGGTGGTTCGCCCTTACATATATATATACACACACACACACACATTTTTCTTCCCCCTCCAGGGTGTCTTTTGTGGGCTCTAGTGTCCCTTATATAAAAGTAGGCTGACAGGAAAGGGGCAAGTAGAGGGAGGGAAAGCATGCAGCAAATATCGTCATAACATTAACCTATAGTAATGATGCAAAGTATTTTTATAGAAATGGTCTCAAACAAAAGTCCTGGAGCGTCAGATTCCTGAAATTTCTAGATTTTCCTTTCTCCTACACATTTGAATTAACTGCCTCATTAGCATGCAGTGAAGCTCTGCAGAGCTCTGCTCATGAGCTAATATGGAGCCAGGTGTGCTGAAGCAGAGAAACATCTAAACATTGGATGAGACCAGCCCCTGAGGACGGGAGCTTGAGACCAAAGCTTTATGCTGAAAAAGATGCCAAACAGAGTAAAATTTGTAGAACATCAGTATAGATTTCACAAATACAGAAAAGATTTAACCTATCACAAACTGGGTTTAATACACTATATTATGAGTATATAATCATCTTCCACTCTTTGTAATTTACAAATTTAAAAATCCTCAAGGTAGAGAAAAACAAAATAATTGCCCTTTAGCAGGACGTTTTTTTACTCACTTAACAAATCATATTTCAAAGTGACCAATTTGGGTGTCAACAACTGATCATAATAAAATCCGTAGGGATCAAGGAATTAACAGTGTGTGACTGGATAAATAACTGAATTCAGTGTGAAACGCGTTGTGAACTTTATTAAGAGCTAAACAAATATAAACCTTTTACCATGACAGTTTGCAACAAAGTATAAAAATATTAGCTTTGTCCAGTTAGAAAACAATGGCACAAAATAATTAGATGCAAACAATGGAAAAATATGAGAACAACAATATACCTGGTCCTGTATCATGTGGTCAATTTTCTTAGACAGTGTTTCAATGTGTTGTAAACCACAATCAATCAGATTTAGTTGTATTGAACATTTCAGCAACAAGGCATTTCAAAGTGCTTTACACAAAAAAATACAAAGCTGTAGAATACAGTCAATAATTGTTAAGTGACATCATTACACATCAGATCATTGATTAATGTTTCATGGTTATGTTTCAAAAGCAACTCTAAACAGGTAGGTTTTTAGTCTAGATTTGACGGTACTCAGTGTTTCCGTTGTTATGCAGTTTTCTGGAGGTTTGTTCCAGATTTGCTTTTATCTGATGATTCCAGAAGATCATCATCAGTTCGCCCTTGTTGTTTGTGTTCCTGAGCATCTTGCCTGCTGTTGTTGGTCAGAAGGGCCGATTACAGTCTCTCTTCGGTTAACCTATCCCAGAGCAGCTGTAGCTGCAATCTGGTAGCTTGCCATCATTGTGTGAATGTGCCCTTTGAGGTTTCAATGTGGGATATAAAGAGCATTGCAAATGCATTAATTGTTATTTTTTGTCCCAAAAATAACAATTAGGTCACTTTCTTGGGCTAAAAACTGTTGTAAGGTTAAGTAAGGTGAAATAGCCTTTTTTGTTTTCAAGCTACAGTTGTTTAATAGAAAATCTTAACTGTAATGGTGGTAAGTTGGAGTTCAATAAAGTAAACAGATTCTTACATCATCCACAAGTAACACGTTTCACTTTTTTCTTTTTAGGCGTTCTCTTTGCCCAGCAGTCAACAGTGACAGGAATTATGGAACAACACAAGAAGCAGAGTAACACTCAGGGAAAGCCCGGGGCAACATTTTTCCAACCCTCTTGTTTCTCTTACTCTACTGTTTCACTTCATGGACAAAGAAACTCTTGCAACTGACCTGAATGAACCGAATTAGGATTTGTTCCTTTGTTCTTCAAGACAACAAGCTTGCCATCTGAGCAGGAACATTTCAACACCATGATGTTAAGCTTTTTGGCCATCTACCCCTGATTCCAGAAGTATCTTAGGAATATAATATACACCAATGAAACTTTTACAACACTTTTGATTAATTTCCTTACTATCCTTTGAAGAAAGAAACACAAACATAAAGATAGCACATCAAACACAACTACACTGCAAACATCTTACAAAATGACTTTTGTAACCATTTAGTTTCATGTGCTCATTAGGAACGTTGCTCAAATTTAACTGATTACAAAAATTTCTGTCAACCATAGCTTTTGCTTCAATGTTGTGAGAAGTTTTCACTACACAAAAGAGTAGTGTATTAAAGACATATTATTCTTTGAAGAAAGAATTGCTGTACCTGCTACTATCTCACTATAAAGACATACCATGTCAT
The DNA here is from genome assembly GCF_027474105.1 of Poeciliopsis prolifica. Taxonomy (NCBI): domain Eukaryota; kingdom Metazoa; phylum Chordata; class Actinopteri; order Cyprinodontiformes; family Poeciliidae; genus Poeciliopsis; species Poeciliopsis prolifica. The sequence goes on along the minus strand of NW_026562508.1, from coordinate 376,922 downwards.
TATATTTAGATTATTTCATTATTAAATTATTATTAAAGCTAAGTCATCATATCAAGTCTTCAGAGAGAGATTTTTTATCACAATGGCAGAAATGGGCTTCCATACTTTACCTTCTTTTTTTACTTTTCCTTATGTAACCAAGCCATCCTCATTTGGATAGTCTGCCTCATTATGCAAATGAGGAAGAGCAGCGTTTTAAGTCTTCTTAAAAAGATAAGGCTCTCTATCTTCTTCAACAAAGATAGCAAGCAGTTCATCAATGAGCTGCAACTTAGCAACTTAGAATAATAGTAAGCTGAAGTAAGGTAATTTTAATTATATAGCACATTTTCAGCAACAAGGCAATTCCAAGTATGCTGTACATGAGGAAATACAAACAAAATAAAAGAAAAGCAGGAGAGAAGCAAAGGTATTCCATAATTTATAAAGTAGTAGGAGTTTCTTTGAATAAACTAATAGAAAAGAAAAATAGTTTCTCTGGATTCTAAGTTTATTCTGATTCCTGGTTTGGGTTGAGTGAAGTATAAAACTGAACGTTACTATTCTAGGTTGCTAAGCAGAATAAGAATAGGAACACCAGGAGTTTCTCTGCATAAACTAAAAGGAGTTTCTCAGGGTCTTTTTGTTCTAACCCTGTTTTGGGTTGAGTGAAGGATATAAAGTAGAAGCTCCTATTACTTTCATTCAGACAGAACGGTTAGCGACTGTCATGGACTCAGAGATCCACCGCTGGCTTTTTCATGGTTTGAACAAAGCGGCTGCTGAAGTTAGCTTCCAGTTGAAGCTTCAGGCATCTTTCGGTTGCCCAGACGTTGCAAGGCAAACTAACACTAATGTTAGTTTGCCTAACAAACTAACATTTGCCTAATGTTAGGCAAAAAAAAATTAGATTTTATGAATGTTAAATCAAATTGATTTAATATTGATATTAAATCAATTTGAATATTAATTAGAAAAGTTCACAAATAAAAACCCATTATAGATTAATTACACAGATGTTTTAAAGTTTTCAGGTTTAATGATTTTTAGTTACAACATGGCATTTAAGATTAGAATATTACATCAACAGTGAAGAAATGAGTAATACCTGCTTAAAGGTTATTTTCAAAAGATACTTTTAATCTAACATACAAGACTCACCGGCACTCATTCTAATTTATTAAATATTACGTAATATGAAACTTGTACATTTTGTCAGTTTTGGTCCTACAAAGAATCTAACTTTGTACCACAGGACTAGTATTGTATAGTAACGAAGTAAAACTACTTCACTACTTTACTTAAGTATATTTTGGAGTACTTCATACTTTCCTCGAGTAAGAAGATTTTTGATAACTTTCACTTTTACTTCACTACATTTCCGAACTTCATTGCATACTTTTACTTTATTTTTTTACACATTTTCAATGTGTGGTTTAGTTACTCGTTACAAAAAAGCAAGAGAGAAACGCAAATGTTTTGATCCCACCTACTGATTGACTGCAACAAAGTCGGTAGCCGACTTGCCTGGGCTTGTTCATCTCCACCAATAGGATGCACAGGTTTGCACCTCCCTACCTACGTCAAAAAGTCCAGCAAACAGTCTGATTGGTCAGTGCTCCGTTTGTGTAGGTTTGTGCCGTTAAAATGTTCGTTTGTGCAGCTTTGGTTTCCGAGATATTAAAATGATTTTTTTAGGCCATCCAGAGTAACCATCCCCCCATTTTGCTCCAAAGTGGGCTGGTTCGTTAGTGCTCCGTTTGTGCCGTTAAAACAAACGCAGCAAAGTTGTTTTCAATTTGGATTTTGGCTATTCCAATATCCGGTGTGAGCGGCGTCTAGCTCGAGGTTGATCAGATTCATGAACGCTAATTTCGGCCAGTCGTTCTCTAGGACTCCCCCTTCCTCCAGCGCTCGGAGGTTCACTCAGGGAGAGTCAACAAATTTTACATCCAAACTCTCCTGAGAAACTAATGGAAATAGATTTCTTGCCTTGTGACCAACTGACACAAAATTCATGACACAAAATATTGAGTATGAAGTAGTCATACTCAATATTTTCAGTAATTGTAATCTTAAAAGTATATATTTTGGATGGCCTAAAAAAATAATTTTTAATATCTCGGAAACCAAAGCTGCACAAAACGAAAATTTAACGGCACAAACGGAGCACAAACGGAGCACTAACCAATCAGACTATTTGCTGGATTTTTTGACGTAGGTGGGTGTCAGCTTCATGGAGGTCTGTTTCGTTTCTCCCATTAAACACCAAGTTAACAAAAAAGCTCTCCCTCTTCTGATGCCAAATAAGCTGCATTTCCCTCCCAATTCTTTTTCTTTTGCATAATGACCAGTTGTGTTCACCTATAGTTTGTGAAGTAGAGTAATCATAATGGGTTTTTTTCTTCATGTTGGCCGCACTTTCTGTACTGACTATTTATTTTTCTCATTTTCAACACTGACCTTACTTAAAGGGAAAACTTAAGGCTTTCTGTCCTGGAGGGTTTACTAAGAAGCTATTTCGGTTGTAAAGCAGGTTAAGTTAACCTAAAGCAGGTTAAGTTAACCTTGTGGTTTAGGTAAACCACAACTAAATGATGCCTGCAGGTTTATCTATTAGCAGGTTTCATTTTGCCTGCACTTGGTTCTGTACATTATTTTAAGTGTATTTGACAAGTTTACCACAATATAAAAATGTCATTCAAACTGCATTTGCCTTGTTTTACTTTTTACTTGTACTTTTCATTACATTACTTGAGTACATCCATTTTTACAGTAATTTCCATATTTAAGTACAAGACATTTCAGGTACTTTAATACTTTAACTCAAGTAACGTTTCAATCAGTGACTTACTTTTACCAAAGTCATATTTTGGAGCGGTACTTATACTTTTACTTGACTCCGAGATTTCAGTACTTTATACAACACTGCACAGGACAAACAAAAACACTTTACTGTGTCTTTGAGTAGCATGTAATTTTGTCGAGGTCTGACATAAATCTATGGCTTTTTAACAGTGTTCATTTTAAGCATGACTTACCAGCAGAATGACAATCAATAGGGAAGAAATAAAACATGGCAAGGACTCAATCTCCGGAAAGAATTAGATGAAGTTGTTAACAGATAATGGAAAAAAGCCAGTAAGTGTTTTCTGAGACAATCAAGCATGTCTTGTCAGTCTTTTTTTACATACACTGATAAATATAACAAACTGTCTAGCTTCACAGTTTGTTGTTTTTATTAGTTTATTTTGTAAACTTAATGAGTTTCTTAATGAGTTTAAAATAGAGAAAGTATAATGAAGCCTAGGCGCAAATTCAAACTGGAAGAGTCTTCCTAGTCCCACCTGAATCTTCCAATTGGTGCATCCTGCTCATCACCGTCGACCAATCAACGCTGGTCCAAGACGTCACGTCCAATCACCGTCCAAGTCCCAGCTGATAAGGACCTCCATCCATGGCATCTTCCGCTTTCCAGCAGAGCTCAACCCACCATCTCCCCCCTCCACTCGCCCAGCCAACCTCCACCACTAGTGCCGGGTCCCTGGGGGATGACGTTCCTATCAGCATCGGGAATGCTCATCCGAGTTTATCGCAAAAAGTTTTGCGATAATCGATGTCCTCAGCTAGGGCCTGAGCGCCAAAGACTTTAATTTTGTATGTCAATAAACTCTTCTAATTGTCTTCCTCTCTCTCAGTCTGAGTCTCTCCAGATTGAAATCCAGTGATATATTGTCTGGTTGGAAAATTCATAACAACTTGCAATAAAAAATCCTCAGCATCAAGTTTACTTGGTATAAGTGCAATAAATAATCATCTTCACATGGTATATATGTATACATCTACACATACATGTATATACACACAAACACACATACACAATCACACACGCACACTCACCAAGTTCACATGGCACAATTAAAAAATTTTTGCCTCGATTTTGCCCTTAGGACAATCTTAGAACATTCCGAGTTCTAAGATTGTCGCTTGCAATCATTATAATCGATCATCCTTCGCTGTGGTTATTAAACAGAATGTTGGACCGCTTCGATCTAAAATCGCGGTTAATCAGAATGTTAGATTGTCTTGAACAGGTGTTTTGTTTATCTGTGCTATCCAAAAATCCCTCCTTTCTTGTGGTGCATGCACACATTGATGCTATGTGACACTGCTTACTCAGCAGATTTCTTATAAATACATCCTACCCGTGGAAGTTTTGTTCCATGTGCTTTATTTAATCAAAGATCATGGTAAGCTTCATGTAACCAGGTGAAAACTGAGGAACATGTTAAATGTATTTTGTAAACCATGTTTTGTTTGTATTTCACCGACTGGTTGTAATTCTTGTTTTTGCCAGCATGTGCTGCTGTTGTTGTATAGAGGTCTAAAGTGACAGGAAATGGAAAAAACAAACAAACTCTAGTTTATGTACCGTGGCTAGCAAACGGAAGAGAAGGACATTTTGTGCTCCGAGACCTTCTGGAAAGATTATATGGCCACCTGAGCAGAGGATCCGAGTGCTCGGTAATTAATGTCGAAACTGAATTATCTTCTGTGAATAAAGCTAAGGACAGGATGTTACTGTTTTTATTTGTTTGTTCTCCTATAGAAGTGCCACTGCCGTTTATTACACCCTTTGTTAGAGTTTAGCTTTTATGTGAAGCTACGTTATTACATCGGGAGCCCGCCATTTTCACTGAACCTGAGGCTTTATATTGATAGAATACGAGTCATTTCTTTCAGCATATATTGATCCTCATTCTTTCATTTGTTTCTTTGCAACTCAGAGAGAGAAAAGTGTTGTTTTTCATCTAAAAATAAAGGACCCCCTTTTTTTTTAAAACTCTGTGTACTGCATTACTCCCGGCTTCATTTATTTAATTTATTTTATACACGGCTTTCCTTAAGCTGTAATATTACTTCATGTTTTTAGTTTACATGACAGGCAGCTTGTAATGTAAATGGCTATAGTTTGCCGTCTGTAAAGTCGTTACTATTGTAAACAAGTCATTGTTTGGCGGTTAATCGGGACAAAATAAGTTTTATGGGCAATTTTGTCCCTATATTGTAAAATATTTTAGTTTAACTACACTCTTTTTATTATTAAATCTTGATAAACAGATGTTGGTAGTAAGATGTGGGATTGAAGCTGTAATAGCCATGTAATATTAGTGTATATTAATCATATCCTATCATTTTCAGGAGCACAGTGACCTGTGCAGTTCGGTGGACACATTGTGGCTGCGCTGCATCTGATAAAGAGTGTTATACAATGGATTAAAACGCAAAAAAGAGTTGCGGTGATCGGTATTTGTAGATGTTTGTGTTTAATTTAATTCCAATTAAAACCTGTTTCCCCTGTATTTCATTCTTACAGACACTTTTCTGATTCAAATATTTTTAAAAAGGTAGGATATTCTAATAAAAGGATTAGTGCATACATCTACGATAGCTTTTGATTTTAATTGGGTAGAATATTCAGATAAAGGTAGTGATCTTCTTGTGGTTTTGTCATGTATATAATTGTTCCAATGCTAAGCATAACTCTTTAGCTTCCACTTCAGTTCTGTCACTCAAATAATGTCATCCAATGTATTCAACATTAACACAATCCGCTGTGGTTTTTCATTTGTAAATATGAAGTAGCAGTTTTGGACACATCACCAACAGATACTTAGCTATCTATCCGTGCTACGGTAGGAAAATCTGATGAGGTAGCACTGATAGTCAGAACAGCCCCTCCCCAATGTTGGAGAAATCTAGAATTAAGCTAGCTGTTAGCTATGACTCTGCAGTACAAACAAACAAAAAAACCCTCCAGTAAGTAAATACTTAAAGCAAAAGACATGGAACACCTTTTATTTACCTTCACTGCTCAATAGGAAGAAACACATTAACAATAAAAATCAGACTGCAGTTATTTCATTAGTTTGGCTGAATCATAATAAACTGCCTCATTATGACTTAAATCTAAACTAGCTAAACTGGGTACGTTGCTTTCGTAAACTTCTCTCTTTTCTGTCGAAGGTAGCCAATATTTCAATTATATTTAATTCTCGTACTTTAATAAGTAGAGTGAAAGCTTGAGTGTTACCAGTAGCTGACAGCTCTGTATGGGAGCCCAGAGCAGAGGGGCTATTGCAGAGCAGTTGACGGTAAATAATAATAAAGCAAGTCTTTATTTCTTATCATCTTCAATATAGAGGCTTTAAAACCACAAAATAAAATCTTGAGTACTTTTCAAGAAAACTCTAGTGCTGAGCCTTAAGTTAATGATACACCCAGATATTCAATTTCTACATATTTATAGGTTCTCATCCATCCAAGACATGGAAAAATAAAAAAAAGTAAAGCAACTTGAGTTATAATTTAAATAACACATAACTTGTATTAAGAGCAACTGCAATAAATCAATATTTATGAGGAATTTTATTAAGTGGAGTCACCCATGAAAACTTGTTTTTAGTCAGAACCTTAAATTTTTGTAAAGCTGTAGCAGAGACAAGATCAGGGACACTGAACCAAACTCATTTAATCGACATTTGCATCTTCTACGGTCTCAACAGGTTGTTTACTGAGAAAAACATGTTTGATACGCATTGCTACATACCACTCATTTTTAGTGGTGCATCTTGAACACAATAAAAAAATTAAACCACATTTTACGTTACATTTAACAGTAACTTTGGCAACCCTCCCCAAAATCACTAAGATTTTCCTGTGGACAGGCACCCCTTCAAGAATGAGATGGGATTTACGCGCCTTGCAAACACTGTACAGACTGATTTATAAATCAAAAAAACTCAAAGGCGTTTACATAATTTTTGATGTTAGCACCTCTGAGATCTAGAATTAATGGGATATCAAGCCAAAGAAAACTCAGCAGCTGTTGCTAGGGCCCCTAGAAATGATTGAATTGTAACACAGACCATAGATCTAAACATGTAGCATCATTTATAGAGAATGACAATGTCACAAAATTTTATTTAGTGCATTCAGCTGAGGGAAAACAGTACATTTAGGATTTAATTAGGAAGTTTACTTTGTAAACATTTAAAGAATCATCTTGATAATTTGAATTGTTGTGTTACCATGGCTACAATATGGTGTAATCTTTGTGTTTGAATTGGATTTGTTCACAAATACATCACAGCAAGTAACCAATAATCAGTGACTGATTTTAAATTTGGCCAATAAACCTGGTCTCCCTCTCACAGGTTTCACCTTATCGATATTTTTTCTGATGTTTATTTATGAACTCTAAAAGCTCTAGACCGAATTTCCCTTTAACACTTGAGGGTCTGCAGTAACTTCTATTGTATTTATAGTCGCTCACCTCCATCCCAGATCCTGTCAACAGTTTCTACCAGGCGGCTTTAACCCACCTGGTAGAAAGGTTGAGGAGAAGCCGAGCGAACCTGGTACCACCTGGTACCATCTGGTGACTCCTCACCACCCGGTACCATCTGGTAACTCCTCACCACCTGGTACCATCTGGTGACTCCTCACCACCTGGTACCATCTGGTGACTCCTCACCACCTGGTACCATCTGGTGACTCCTCACCACCTTGTACCATCTGGTGACTCCTCACCACCTGGTACCATCTAGTGACTCCTCACCACCTGGTACCATCTGGTGACTCCTCACCACCTTGTACCATCTGGTGACTCCTCACCACCCGGTACCATCTGGTAACTCCTCACCACCTGGTACCATCTGGTGACTCCTCACCACCTGGTACCATCTGGTGACTCCTCACCACCTGGTACCATCTAGTGACTCCTCACCACCTGGTACCATCTGGTGACTCCTCACCACCTTGTACCATCTGGTGACTCCTCACCACCTGGTACCATCTAGTGACTCCTCACCACCTGGTACCATCTGGTGACTCCTCACCACCTGGTACCATCTGGTGACTCCTCACCACCTTGTACCATCTGGTGACTCCTCACCACCTGGTACCATCTGGTGACTCCTCACCACCTGGTACCACCTGGTAACTCCTCACCACCTGGTATCATCTGGTGACTCCTCACCACCTGGTACCATCAGGTGACTCATCACCACGAGTCGCAACGCAGATGGTACCAATCTGGTGACTCGTACCAGATGGTACCAGGGTTTTGAGCTGCGTCGCGACTCGTGGTGACAGACGTAGTACCGTGTCTAATGTCAGGATGTCTGAGATAAAGACAGACCTTCTTATATCTGTCAGTTTGACCGACCCAGACTGCCTGTAGAACCGGGCATTTAGCAGAGTAGTTAGCATTTCTTTGTTTAGAGGCATTTCTGTGTCATATTGCGAAGACAATTATGAAAATATAAATAGAGTTTTTTTTAAGTCAACATCAGACCTATGTTTTTATTTACAAACCAGTGTATAAAACATATTCTTGCCCATAATATGATAGAGGCACAGATCAGCGCCCCTCCTCTTCACCATGGACCCGGAGTTTGAACAACATGGAGGCAGAAACTCAGTCTAACAATGACTAAGAAATAAAGTAGTTTATTTTGCTAAATAAACTACTTAGCAAAATAGTTTATTTTTGCTAAATTATTATACTTAGCTAAATATTATTGCTGAGGGGCACAAGCAGGCCTCCTGACACAGATTTTTAAAAATAATAAAAAAAATTGATTTTTTTTTTTTTTTTTTTTTGAAAAAACAACCTGAAAAAGGGCACTAGGGGCATCAAAAATAAAAGGGGCAGGTGCTAAAGCACATGCCTGTCCAGCTCATTAAGTCCACAAAAGCAGGAATTCAAAAAATTAGAATACTCTGCAGAAACCAGCCCAAATTTTACAGGGCATTAATGTTGCAAATTGAGTGTGACACACTATTCATCTACTAAACTCAAAGCACCACTTGATACCCTCCATAGGAAGGGTAAGCCACAAAAGTTCGTAGCTAAAGATGCTGGCTGTTCAGAGAGCTGTGTCCAGGAATATCAATGGAAATCTGATGAAAGGGCACCAGCCAAAGAGATGATGGTGGATTAAATTTATCAAATCGAGAAGATTCAAGAATCCGGCACAACTTCAAAAACCACTGCAGTATGCCAGGAGGAGGGAGAAGAGATTTATGATTTGTTTAATGATTATCTTATATTACGTCATAGCAAACGTTTTAATACATGTAAAATCTTTTTTTTTTGTTAATTACATGCTGCAGCTTTACGCAGACATTTGGTGAGAGTTCACTGCCACGTGGAGGTTGAGCATCACTATGTCTGAAATATTATTCCTCAGTAGCGCATGGCAGCTTTTCAACAGCGATAGCAAAACCAGCATCGTACACAACTATCTAGATGACTCAAATTATTTTTTGGGTTGTTCATTTAGCTTTCTGGTTGTCATGCTCATCCAGGTGAGAATTGGTCCAGGTGCGCTGCTTTTTGCTGTCCGAATCCTCCAGGTGTCTTTTTTTCTGTTTGCCTTTCCTTTTACTGTTACTAAGTAAACTTGGTGGTGGTACTGACTGTATTTTACTGCAAAGTATTAAAAACCTCTATTAGAAAATCACAAAATTTACAAAGGAAACTGATGGATACACTAAATTCAAAAATATATATTTTATAAAAAAATTTTGTCCCCCCACCTGACAACACTATCTCTGAGATATGTAAGTCAATGTGTTGAGCACTGATGACGCACTAAAAATCCGATGCAGATTGGTTGATGTATAAAAGGAGGTATAGCTGTTGAAATAATCTACTGGGAGCAGTGGAGTCAAATTACAATTTAAGGCAACTGGGCTCATTAGAAGTTAAAGGTAAATCATGTTTGGTGCAAATCAGATGATGCATGTGTGATTTAGAGTCAAATGTATGCGAACGGCGAGACTGGAATTCGCCATTCAGCCATGCCCACATGCTCCAGCCAGCAGCTCATGTTGAGAGGAGGATTTACCAACATTTTCTTTGTCATTAAGTACATTTTTCCATCTGTATTAATCATAGAGCAAAAGGGGGGGAAAAGTATGAAAAAAGCCAACTTTCTGCAAGGTTAAAGGGGGATGAGTTGATGTCACCAATTGATCATGTGTATGTGATAAGCTTGTGATAAGTTATGACAAAGAAAGTTTAATTCAGATGGGAGCTACCTTTTCAATGCTTCCATCATAAATAAGGAAGCATTGAAAATAATTGTAGAACCTGACCTTTTAGACTGTATTCATCTAGTTTAACTTCCTAAGTTATCCTTTCCTTTACATATTTAAAAGTAATTAGATTTTGTCCAAACAAAATTATTTAAGAAATTCCCTCTGGTTACCTGAGCTATTTTAGTAAACAAACTCTTCCACATCGTACGGGATTTGAAGTTCTTGTAATTAAACTTTATCCACAAGTGTAAAACTGTACTACTCCATGACAACAGTTGTCAAAGGTCTCTAAAACCACAGAGTTGAACTCCCTCCTGGCAGTAAAGCTCCAGGACAGATGGGCTTCTGAGCATACTGAGCTCATGTTCTCTTTCAGCAGACTGGGAGAAGTCATCTGGGCCCTCCCCACAGCCACCTTCATCAGGATGACTTGGGTAACCTGGATGAACCATGAGCTCTGCTGTGATGACTGGTTGATGAAGGCCAGGTGCTCTTCTGGAGATGGTGTTAAAAGTTCTAGTTCCCAAAGCTTGCTTGAGAGCCCTCTGCAGGCTTGAAACTGACATGTTCTGACCCATGGTGGAGAGTCCCAAGTACACGTCTGGCCACCTGCAAACATTATAAAGTATCACAATATTATAACAAAAGGAGGACTAAGCTCTAGAAGCAGTCAAATGAAATCAATGCACAGCATTCAACATTATACAATGCACATTATACAGTGTACCCAGAAAGTATTCCCATAACTATATACACACACACACATACAGGGCCTGTGCATGGCTTGGATTGATTACAAGAAAGCCTATGACTCAATGCCGCATACTTGGATCATTGAATGCTTAGAGATGTATAACATCAACAGGATTCTGAGAGCCTTCATTGCAAACTTGATGAGGCTGTGGAAAACCACCCTTGAAGCCAACTGCAAACCACTTGCACAAGTGTCCATCAAATGTGGCATATACCAAGGAGATGCTCTGTCCCCGCTACTGTTCTGCATAGGCCTGAACCCCCTCAGCCAAATTATCAACAAGACCGGCTACGGATACCGACTGAAAAATGAGGCCAACATCAGTCACCTCCTCTACATGGATGACATCAAGCTGTATCCCAAGAGTGAGCGAGACATAGACTCACTGATCCACACCACCAGGATCTACAGCACGGACACTGGGATGTCATTCGGACTAGAGAAGTGTGGTCGGCTGATCACAAAGAGCGGGAAGGTCATCCACACAGAAGGGGTCTCACTCCCAGAAGGAACAATAGCAGACATAGAGGACAGTTACAAGTACCTAGGTATACCACAAGCAAATGGCAACCTCGATGAGGCCACAAGGAAAGGAGCCACAGCTAAATACCTCCAAAAATTTACCTCAATCAAAGAGTAAAAGTAAGACACCCGGCAGCAAAACAGGTGGCATCCATTTCAAAGACAGTGTGGCTAAGGTGGTGTCACAGGTTGACTAGTGCTGATCTGTTGTCACACAGAAAGTGTGATGCAGCTGGGAGATTGTCTGAGGACGTTATTCCACCTCGATGTTTTATGGCAAATGGTCAGATCTTGATGCTTGACTAGATGCTTTGATGCAGCCAAAAGCTTTTCATAACTTTTCCTCTTCAATGCCTCAAAAATGTGATGACTGATTCTGAAGTCTGCATGTCAAAAGATTTGGAATGAGTTCGCTCAGATACATATGTAAAAGAGACAAAATTATGTCTTTGATCCAAAATGGCCAACCACTTGTTAGAGACTTTTTTATGGATTCTGACATGTTACACATATTTTATATGTTTGTGTCGTGTGGTAACTCTCAGCCACCTGGTAAGAGAAAAAGTAGCCCTTGGTCTCAAAAATGTTGGACACCTCTGATCTAATGTGTGTACTTGGCATCTTCTTTCTGATTAAATTTACTGTTTTATTCATGTCTGAGTTTTTGATTTCCAGATTCTATTGATCAGTGGTCTCCATTTGTACCAGTCAAGTTCTACTGTGTGCTCAACTCTGCATGAAATAGTTTTATAGGTGTATATGAAAGGCAAAAAAATACTGACAATATTGTTTTCATGTCATATATTACTTGTTTATTAAATCAATGTTAGAGTGAATTAAATATCTTACTCCTTTTCACTTCTTTAAAACCCCTTGATCCTTGCCTCCTAAATCACCTGAAACACCTGAAAAGGCATATCCAAATTAAATCAGCTGCTGATCTTGAACAATTTGGAGTACATGCAAAAGCTTGGTCTCTTTATGAAGATGACAAGTGAAATTTTCTATTTTTGCAGTCAAAAATATTTGAACTGCAAGTAGTTTGTAGCTATTATAATTTTTTGTAACACAAAATAATTTAAATTTAGCTTCACCCAGATCTTTCATTTTTATTTCTTGTAAATGCACATTGAGTGTTTAATGTATGGACTTGAAAGTACAACGAATCTGTAGAATAAAGTATTCTGCTTGTGGATTTCTAGACTGATCAAAACAGCACGAAACAGAAATGTCATTTTGGACATATTTTTGAGGATGTACAGATGTTGCCCTAGTGTGCCATTTGGAGTCTCCAAATGGAATCCCAAAATGGACAACATCACACACACTTGGACAGCATCTGATATACAAACTAGAAGTTTGTATATAACTAGAAGTTTGTATATCAGTGCTTCAACATCAATGAGGCTTTAATAAAAGATAATGACCAGAGGAGTCCTCTGTTAGACACATTACTCATAGTAATGTTGTGTCTTTGGATATATCAATCCAAAGACTTCATTTATATAATCATATAACTTATGATCATAATATCATAAATTACTCATGATTATATAAATTAAATGGCATATATGGGGGGTTTGGGGAGTGTAGTGAACAGTGAGACTTCCTCCCCTTTCTTGCAGTAAGGGAGGGAGGGAGGGAGGGACCGTCTGTCCGACCCCCCAGCACTCTAACAGGAGACCAAGACAGTACAACATACAAACATACATGCAAACAACTTGTGTGAACAGTGTCCCCACAAGCAAGGGTACACAAACCGAGTCAGGACATGGGTATTTAAAACTACACAGGTTGATAATCACTGTCAATGACCAGAACCACAGGGAGCCAACACGGCCGCCGGGCCTGGGGAGCAGGCACACACACAGCAGAGCCAGCTCATGTGCAACCCTCAGGCTTGAGGGAGGGCATCCAGTCTCTCAAAGTAAAATAAGTTTTTGATTTCCAAAAACTTATTTTTTGGAATAAAAATAAGTTTTTTTTAGTCTATTATTTTACTCTCAAAGTAAAATAATAGAGGGGTCCAAATTTTACAAAATTTTTAGATCGAACCTCTAACTCAAAATTTTATCTTCTTTAACTTAAGGAGCGAAAATGCCATCTATATAAAGGTCACTACTTAAGCCTGCTCTCTGCAATTGGGCAAAGACAGGATCTAATATTGTTGGCAGGAAAACATGGTTGTCACATATGGGACTGTAGATAGAGAAATTGTCATATTGAAGTGTTGTCTAAATTGAGACCATATTTGTAGGGTGGAGATTACAACTGGGCATGAAGAATGTTGCTTTGGAAAGGGGGAAGCTTTGAGGTGACTAATGCACACTGTAAAAAATATCCGTAGATTTTACAGTTAAAGAAAGTAAAAAACGAAAATTTAATACCGTAAATTGGAAATCAGTTTAATACTGTTTATTTAACAAGTAATTGCCGTAAATGAGATAATTAACAAAATATGTAAATTTTACAGTTTTTTAAAATAAATTTTACATTGCACTGCTGTAAAATAAATCTTGTAATACTTTTAACAGTAAAATTCCGTAATTTTTCTAGTAGTACATACTGTAGTTTTGCAATTTTCTTTTGTAAATGATACAGTTAGTAGCTGTTAAAAATGCATACTGTTGTGATAATTACAGAAACATACTGTAATTTTTCTAGCAATGTATACCGTAGTTTTTGCATTCAATAATGATAATTTATACAGTTAGAAACTGTTCAATATGCATACTGCTGTGGAAATTACAAAAATATACAATAATTTTTCTAGCAGTGTATATTGTAATTTTTACATTTAAGTAATCTAAAGTATACAGTTGAAAAGTGTAAATATGCATAATGTTGTGGAAATGAAAAAAAAAATTGTAGTAGTGCTGTAATCTTGTATTTAATTCTCATGATTAATACAGTTGGTAACTGTTAAATGGGCATGCTTTTGTGGCAATTACAGAAATATGCTGCAAGGATTTGAAGAGTCAATGCTGTAATTTTGGGGTTTTATTCTTATAAATTTACATATGCTCCTGGGGATAACAGAAATATGCTGCACATTTCTTGCATACCTTCTCTTAACCTTCCTCTGGTATTAGCTTTCTGTTGCCATCTGTGGTGTTAGCGGGTCATTTTGGACCCGTGTATGAAATCAGGCATAAAATACCCTAAAAACAATCTTTTATCATCCAATGTTTTTCTTAACTCTTGTTTAGCTCGTTGGGCTCCCTTATCCATAAAAAGATTGGTTTTAATATTTTTTTGTGACCCCCTGGGCCTTTGTTTCAACAGCATACCCCTCGTTTTCAATGTGAAATGAACCTTAAGAGAAGAAGGCAACAAAATAATCAGTTGTTCTGTTACCTGAGTGTAACTGAGAGATATTAAAACATATTTCTTAAATGTTCAACAAAAAAAAAGATTTTAATTTTAATATTATCAAATATAGTAACATCTTAGGTGTTTCGGGTCATTTTGGACACGTATATATTTACTTCAAGAACCGGGCAAAAACAAGTCTTTATTTTCCACACAATAGTACTTTGGGTTGAACATCAGTGGAAGGAGTTGCACCCATCTCTCCTAATCATCACTGATGGGAGCAAGTTTGTCATATTTTGCTCGATTGTCAAATCTGAGGACTCTTGAGATTATCTGAAAGGTCCAAAGAGACATTGTTGCCCGGAAAATATTTCTGCCCATTGATGCATCCCAGAGACTCTCAGTTGCCTCATTGCTGGATCTGTAAAGCCCAGCAAGGAGGAGAACAGCAATGTAGGCATCCAGGTATGTCTCCTCAATGTCTTTCCAAGTGTTGCAGGAGCAGCTTCAGCACCAGTGACCTCCTCTTCAGACTTATCAGTTGTGTCTGTTTCTTCCAATTGGTACTCCACATCATCTTCGTTCTCAGAGGCCTGCTCATCTCCATCGCTCAAATCCTGTGTCCTCTGCCTCATTTGCAGCAAAGATGTGATCCAAAGCTTCATTTACAGTGAATTTTCTCCTCATTGTTGCATCCTATGAATTGGAGATGTGTACACTGCAAGTCACCACCTCAACACTCAAATGGCTTGACATGCCTGGATATGTCTCCCTTTGTTTGTTCTCACAAAAAGGCAAAGAGAAAAGCCCCTAAATGAAGCTCAAGTGGTTGGAGCAAGAGTCTGTTTGTTGATTGTGTGTTTATGATTTAATTTTTGGTAATTTTTTTGTTTATAATCAAAAATTTTAACCGGGTCAAAAATGACACGTACACCACAAAAGTAATTTTTTTCACCAGAGCACTTTATAATTTAGTAAAAAAAAAAATTTTTTTATTTTGTTTCAACGCAAAAAACAAATGTATGAAATACTTTTATGCATGCTAAAACTCAAAACGGGTCCATAGGGACCCTAACACCATAGGAAGGTTAAGAAATTATGCCTTCAACTGTAAAGAGTATTGGTTATGGGGAAAAATATACAGACCCTTTCTAAAAATTGTAATAATCGAAAATCTAATTAAAAATCCCATTCAAAAAGTTTAACTTTTCATGGAGTCAGTCTTAATGGGCCAACAGGGCCCCCTGCACCTGGTCCGCGCGGACAGGCGCAGTGGAGCTCTGGCGGTACTTTGGAAGCGGTCGATTTGAACGGACCAATCAGCGCGCTGCATTTGAGGACCCGTTGCTCTCGGTGATTGGCGTTTTTGTCCAGCTTCCGCTCAGATTGTGCAGAGACTTCATCATCCAACCTTCTCCATCTGATCGGCTCTCTTTCCCAGGTAAGGAAATATTTCGTAGAATTTCAGAAAACAAATAGTTTGAATTGCATTCGGTTGGTTGAAAAGACATTTCAAGGGAAACGAAGAAAAAAAAAACGTTGTGGAAAGTTAGCCTCTCTACAAAGCTATTGCTAACATCTGTTTTGTATCGCCATTGCTGTAAGCTATCCATCGAAGTAATATATTTAAGATGTATTCATGCAACCTGTGTGCAGAACCAGTTAAATCTGTTAAAGCCTTTGTTCTCCATTGCAAACTGCATCGCAACGAACCGAGGCGTAAGTTCAAGTGTGTTGCGGCCGGTTGCAAGCAGGTGTGTTCTGGTTATGCAGCATTAAAAGCACACTTCTATCGTCATCATAATAGCATGCCAACAGTTGCTCTGGACACAAGTGTAACGAAATTAAAATGTACAGTTCCACTTTGTAAATGGCAGTGTGAAGGGATAAAAGCTATGGTTGTTCACTTGAAGGAGCATATAGTAGAGGGGCGCCAAGTAACTTGCCCTGTGAAAGGGTGCACCTCTGTGTTTCGTGTAAAATCTTCCTTTACTTCTCACATCTCCAGGAAACATAAAAATTATTTTGAAAATGTGATTTGTGAAACAAGTAATGAAGATACTCAGAATGCTTCAAGTGCTACCAAAAAAGATTCCAGTGTACCAGATGCAGAAGACACAGTCATAGATGGACCAAATTTCAGTGACTTGTATCTTAGAAATGTATGTATGTTCTACTACTATCTTCTTCCATCATCTACCATTCAAAACATTGTAGAAGAGATGCAAAATATACATGAATTGGGACAGACATACTCTTTAAATAGATTGAACTTGCTTCTTAAAGAAATGTCATTTGCAGATGAAGACATTGCAAAAATCTGTGACACAGTAAAACAGTCGGACTTGTTCTCAGCCCAGTGTTTTAAAGACATGTTAAAGTATGGGGAACCCAAAAAAGTGTTGTTGAGCAAAGATGAGGACAGAAAAGATAGATTTGCATACTATGTTCCTGTGCTAAATACGTTAAAAGGTATGTTAGATTACAAATATTGGCAGGGCCTAATGATGGCTCATGGCGTCTCAAAAGCTGATGTTCTCTCTGACTGTGACGATGGTAAGGTGTTTATGTCCAACGTATTTTTTTCAAAAAAAACCAAATTGTCTCAAGCTGGTTCTCTATCAAGATGCATTTGAAGTTGTGAACCCATTGGGATCTGCAAAAAAAAGCACAAGATCTTGGCTGTTTACTTTTCTCTACTCAATATGCTGCCCCATGTCCGATCAAATACTGATCATATGCAGTTGGTCTTGTGTAGAGAGAAGGATTTCAAGGAATTTGGCCATTCCAGAGTTTTTTCAGAACTGTTGACCGACTTGAAAATACTAGAGGAGAATGGGATAACTATGGCAGATGAATCAGTTGTGAAAGGAGCACTGTACTGCATTGCTGGAGACAACTTGGTCTCTCACTGCATCGGGGGTTTTACTGAAAATTTCAGTACATCTCAGTACTTCTGCAGATATTGTCTGATTACTCGGTCTGAATTTCAGAGTAAAAATCCAGCTATCATTGGACCGGAGCGGACTCCAGAAACGTATCAATCTGCCACTGAACAGCTGGAAAGAGAGGATGTGACAGAAGTACAGGGGATAAAGTTCAGGTCAGTGTTTAATACTTTAAAGAACTTTAATGTTTGTTCACCAGGCATGCCCCCTTGTCTTGGCCATGCCATCTTCGAGGGTGTCCTCTCATATGTTGTTGCCCTTTATCTCAAATACATGATTGTCAAAAAGAAATGGTTGACATACACAATTTTGAACAGGCGCATCAGACAATTCAAATACAAAGCAACAGATGCTTGTTCCAAACCTTGTGCTGTCACTCCAAAAGCACTGAAACTCAGTGGACAAGCAGTACAAAACTGGAATTTCTTGAGACTGTTGCCTCTGTTAATTGGTGATAAGGTGCAGGATTCACAAGATGATATATGGCAGTTAACATTGCAGCTTAAGGATATTGTTGACCTGATTTGTGCTCAGCAAATTTCCAAGCCTCAGGTTGCATATTTGAATGTTCTCATCCAGGAATATTTGGAAACCAGGAAGGTATTGTTTCCAGATAACGCACTGAGACCTAAACATCATTATTTACAGCACTATCCAGGGCTGATTCTGAAATTTGGTCCACTCATCAGGCTCTGGACCATGCGGTTCGAGAGCAAACATAGTTACTTCAAAAGATGTGCCAGACAACTGAAGAACTTCAAAAATCTGTGTTTGACTCTTTCAGAGAGACATCAAATGTTACAGGCCTTTCTTTCTGCTGGAACAGTGACTCTCCCAACCTTGCAAATAAAAGATGGCTCACCATTTTATTTAGAACTGTACAGTGAGGAAGTTAAAGGTGCAGTTCTTCATTTTGGGTTCACTGAAATAAATACAATGACTCCCACAGATGTGCAGTATAATGGAATAAGAAGGGCCAATTTGTAGTCAGTAGGAATGATGAGTCACTGGAGTTTGGTGAAATCATCCTTACTTTGGTGAAGAATGAATCTGCACTTTATTTTCTGATGAGAGTGTATCGTGGAGAATTTCTTCCACACTACCACATGTACTTTGTAAAGGATGAAACAAGATTAGAATGCAGACACATTAGTAAACTGATTGACATGTGGCCATTATCATCTTACATAATAGATGGGAATCGGTTTGTACCATTAAAGCATAGTGTTTTGGCAGTGTAAAGGCTTGATATTAAGGTTCAGAGATCAACCTTTTTTTAGTTTTCTGTATTTCAACAGATATGATGGATACACAAAAGGACATTCGTGATGCCATTCGAGCAGTGCTTCCTGGTCTTTCTCATGAGATATTGGCTGCTTTAGAGGATGTGTTGGAAAAACTGGGCACTACAACCACAGATGATTTCCAGTATATCACCGAAGGAGACTTATTGCCTGTGCTGAAGCCCATACAGGCCAGAAGACTGGTTGCTGCATGGGCCCAAAATAGTAAGTATTTTGAGATAAAGTCTTGTGTAACTTTTGTACATTGTAAAAGTTGAAAAATTGTAACAGTAAAAAGTACATGTACTTGTATATATTTATGTATAACTTAATTTGATATGACCAGTCAATAAGATATTTTAAGATAATTGCAGTTTTGACACTTAAGCATATTGTGTATATCTGTTTTTGATAAACATTCTTTTTTTCTTTACCAAAAAAGTTTAGACTTAATGTTTCTCAATTTCATGTGTTGTTCCTTTCCAGACTCAATGGCTTCAACTTCAGGCGGGGCATCCTCCTCTCCACAGTCCGTTCAGTCCTCTCAGTCTGCAGCCTCACTTTCACAACCATCATCTGCTGATACTTCATCGCCTTCCCTGAGCTGCTCCCCAGTTTTGCCAACCTGGGTTGACAGTTTTCAGATACCGTGGCAGAAGCTTCCAGAAGAGCTGATACAGACTTTGGAACGACAGAAAAGGCCAAGTGCACGACTTCGAAGACAAATGGTGAGGATTTTGTCTCTGAAATGATGCTGATTTGCAAGAATCCTACCAAACGCAACACTACTGAAATAGCAGAAAGGATGGTGAGCAGGTATCCAAAGTCACTTAAGGATGTCATTGATGGTGACGTTATTGGACTTGGTTATCATTCCCTGGTAAAACAACTCCAGGCAAGAATTGAAAATGTCAAACGACAAGACACACCAAAGATAACTAAACGCAAGGCGGAATCAGATAATGACACTGATGAGATACCTGCTGAGCAGAAAGCCAGTGTTCAAGACACGTATGGCTGTGTCAACTGGGCGCCAAAGTTTTTGCCCCTTTCTGAGACAGTAGAGAGTCAGCTTAAGAAAAAAGAAGACATGAAAAGATGTTCAAAGACAAAAAATATGCTGCAGAAGATGTGAAAGAACTTATCAAGTCCACCTATTACACGCAACAAAAGGACATCAATAAAGGTACAAGTATCCTGAAGCTATGCCAAGAACGGCCTTTTTTGTTCCATGAAACTGGCATGGCAGAACACTTCCAGCAACTTACTGGCATCAGTCTGATGGAAGCCTTCTTCACCAATCTGGACAAAAAGGGGGAGCGCATCCTCAACTTCCTGAAAACTGTTTTTGCTCAGAAAGAAAAACAAGTTCTGGAGTCTCTCTTCAAGTTAGCAAGTGATAAAGGTCAATCCAGTGGTTGTACAGAGATGATTCTTCTTCTACTTGCTTTTTTTGGTGAGAAGGAAGAGCAAATGTTCCACTATGTTGAGAAGACCAGCCTTGCTGAAGAGGTTGAGATGGAGGATGTGCCAGCAACACCCTGCCTTATTGTGTGTGGTATGTATGAACCAAGTTGACAAAGTAGTTGAATGGTTCACACAGGGGCTTTTTGTGATATATATTTGTTCATGTTTTTTATTCAAAGGGTCCTCTTGCTTCTCTGCGGACTGCTTCATGTTGAGTATTGATCAGAAGATTATCAATGACCACATCACTGCCTTCTCCTGTGCCATCTGCCTGATGTTTGGCAGTTACTACTGTTTTAATATACACTACCCAGTGGGACTGCGGTCAACACTGGAGTTCCTCCAGAGGTAATTCTTCTACTTACACAGTGTCTATATTTACCAGCAAGATAAAAGTTTTCACATTATAGATCAGAATGTTACTAGTTACTGAAATATAATAAATACAAAAGACAATTGAAATGGAGGGGAAAAACTGCTAAATCTAAATATTCATGATAGAAATAATGCCAGTAGAAACTGTGAAAATGTTTTATCATTTCTTTGCAGTGTTTAAATTGTATATTTTTTATGGCCATGGACACAGAAGAGTTCTTCAGTCTGTTTGTGAAGCAGGATAGGCACAAAAGCCTGTCACTGAATATTCCTCTGGCTCTGCCACTGAATCCAGCCACCACAAAGCTGGATCTCGTGATATCGTTCTCTTAAGTCATTTATAAACATAACATTAAATGCAATAAAATTTCTTTTCTTCAAGGTGTTTCTTTTCAATTAATCCGGAGAGAGGAACAAAAGTTGAGCATAGCAAGAGGAGGAAGATCTTTGCAGTCAACCCAAGAGTCCTCACACTCATCGCTGACCTTGCAGACCATGAGTGGACTTAGACCATACTTTGTGAGTCATGTGATATGATGTGTAATGTTATGTTGCCGTATGTTGAAAACTGCATTTTATTGGCATTTAAGGTTTACAATGTAAGATTTCACATCTTTCATCTTCATGTTAAATCTTGCAAATTTATGTTAGACATTTTTTTTTCTATATGTAGATAGCAGATGACAATAAAACAGATTTTATGCTGCACCACTGTCACGGCTTAATAAATATGTGGTGATTTACAAGTCAAAAAACCTGACAAACGTGAACAGTTTTAGCTAATTCAGAAAGGTTACAGTGGTGGCCAGCACATTTGTTAGAAAGTTCTTATTTCCAATTCCATATGGATTATTCATTTGAAACACTGCACCAGGATTGAAGTGATAATGTTGTGTCATATCTCTTCAAACTTTTGCACTAATGTAAGTGCTTGCTGCTTTTTGGAAGATGTGTTACAAGTTCTTTGTAATCAGTGTGCACAGAGTTGTGAGAAGTTTGTACAGCCCAAAAAGTTTTCATTAAATGGAAAAAATACAATAAAGTTTGGTTTTTGGATATTTTATGTAAAATTTACTTATACTTTTTCATGTTTTTGCCATTAGACTACACTGGTAACACATTATTTAGCTGCTATAATCGATTTGATAATTTTACAAAGTAAATTTGCACTTTTTAATTTCACAATTCACTGTAAAAAAAAGTTTCATTTTTACGGTAAAATACTGGCAGCTGTGGTTGCCAGAATTTAACCGTAAAAATTACACACTGTAAAAAAAAAAACTGTAATTTTTACGGTAAAATACTGGCAGCTGTGGTTGCCAGAATTTAACCGTAAAAATTACAGTCAGCTAATTTTTACAGTTGCTGATTCTACAGTAATAAATTGTGTTTTATTTAACTTTTTACTGTAAAAATGACAGTTTTTACCATTGAAATTGATCAAGTTTTACCCTAAAATTGACATTAAAACAATATTACAAATACACTGAATTCCTGTATAATTACAGGGTTTTCTCTGTATTTTAAAAAGTATACTTTTTTTGAAATTACAGACAAAACCCTGTAATTATACAGGAATTTATATTCATATTTAATAATTTAGACTTTTAATTTTACAGCAAAATACTTTCATATTTCATGGCTTTAACTGTATTTGTAATATTGTTCAAATGTAAATTTTAGGGTAAAACTTGATCAATTTCAATGGTAAAAACTGTCATTTTTACAGTAAAAGGTTAAATAAAACACAATTTATTACTGTAGAATCAGCAATTGTAAAAATTAGCTGACTGTAATTTTTACGGTTAAATTCTGGCAACCACAGCTGCCAGTATTTTACCGTAAAAATGACAGTTTTTTTTTACAGTGCATGGAATGATGATGGCTTACATGCATTCAGTTCTAATTGGCACCAGTCAACTACTTTTTGTAAGTTTTCTGCCCAGTAATAATACAACAGGTTAGGTAGAGCCATACCTCCCTCTCCCTTGTGTCTCTGAAGGAAATGCCTACTGATTATGAGGTGTTTATTACTCCTCATGAACAAAGACAGCTGTTTATCAATAAATCTGAACAATAATTTTGGGAGAAAAGCTGGAATACTCTGAAAGAGATTCATAAAACTTGGCAAGATGTTCATTTTAATACATGCTACTTTGCCAGTGAGGGATACATTTTGGACACTTCGCGTTTAAGATTATAAGCAGAGGGGTGAAGATTTTTTCAAATAGATCAAAAAAAAGAACGCGTCACATTGATTCCCAAATATTTGAATCCTGTTCTAGAGAGAGGGAAGGGCAAGTTAGTTTCTGTAATTTGGAGTGCAGAGTTATTAATTGGAAACATTTACTCTTTAGGAAGTTCAACTTATATTCTGAAAATTTGCCAAAGCTGTTTACCAAGCTCACAATGTCGGAGATGGATAATACCGGGTCCTAGATGTAGCGTAATAAGTTGTCCACGTATAAGGACAGTCAATGTTCCAGCTATTTTCTATTAATTCCCTTAAAGCCCCGTGAAATCTTAAGCATAATTGGAAGTGGCTCAATAGCCAAAATGAAGAGGAGCAGGTTGAGAGGACAACCCTGTCAGGTACCTTTGGATAAAGAGAAGGGAACTAGACCTTGTTCTGTTAGTGATTACACTTGCTGTGGGTGATGTATACAACAGTTGTACACATGATGTAAATTTGGGCCCCAAACCGAGCCACAACCTTGGTGGTCTCCCCCAATGCAGGAGAGTGAACACCACCAATAAGCCTGCCTATAGAGAAAGAGTGGCGATCCCTCATAAACCCGGTTTGATCTGAGAAAAGTATGTCTGCCATGGCAGTGTCCAATCTCATAGCTTAGCTAATATTTTAACGCCTCCATTTGGGAGTGAAATGGACCAGTAGGAAGTCTGCTGTGTTCGTATCATGTTTTAGTAAAAGTATAATGTTAGCTTCTGTAAGGGTCTGTGGCAAGGTTCCCTGATCCAGAGAGTGGTAAAACATTTCAAGTGAAAGAGGTGCTAACTTGGATGAGATTTTTTTTTTTAATAGAATTTGATTTTATAGCCATCTGGTCCAGGGGCCTTGCCACTCTGCATTACCAAAATAGAATTGATTACTTCACTAAGAGTTTGGGGCCTATCCATATCCCTCTCCATAGCAGGACCTATAGCAGGGATTCCCAAGTTGTCTAGAAAATTATTCATTATTATGTGAATTGTGACGACTATAGATCAGAATAAAATTTCTCAAAGACTAGATTTATTTCAGCTGGATCAACAGTTTGCACATGACAGGTCGCGCCGCTGACCGACAATGAGTTAAAACAGTACCAGTAACTATGAACATTGGATAATATAAGCTCCACAGGGCACTTGTACACTAACCGACTTGATTATGAATATGTTTTTTGGGCTAACTTCACTAAATTTTGAAAGCCAACAACAGCCTAATAAAACTAGGCAACAGAATGGTATGCTAAACACCCCAGTCCCCTCCCCTCCTCTGGCACCCTATTTCCTCGGCCCCCCATTCTCGCTCTTCAGTACGCTTTACCTCCCCGACCCCATTCTGATTGTAACAGTGGTATTCTCAAATCCAAAACTTGTCATTACTCTTACAGCCATAATCATCCAGTCCTGTGAATTATGAAGCTCTGCTGAAAAAAATACATCCAGTTTTGACACATTCTGACAATGTGTCTCTCCGTGGCTCTCTGTTGGAGAGAAAAAGTCCTGTAAACACCGTTACGCATGAGGGCGCACATAGCCTGACTTTGATGCAGCACAAACACACACATTACGCGTGGTTACGCATGCAGCTGGTGGATTCATGTCAAAACAAACCCCAAAATGCCTTATATAATTATGACAGGACACATGTTGGCTGCACATCGATGGCTTTAGATTTAGTTTCTGAGTTGACGAGTCAGAAACATTCCAGAAAGAATACAGGCATGTCAAAAGGAGCTCAAGTCACTCCCTGGATATTATTGGCTCGGGAAAAGTAATTTTATAACATTATGGTCGAATGTGGTGTCATTCACCACATTCGGCATGCGGGCGTTCCGGTGCGAGTTCAGGAGTTAATAATATATCTTGACATGTACCACATTTGATGGCTTTTTCCCCTCTTTACTAGGATCTTTTTTCTCCAGCAATGTAAGCATGTGTGTTTTGAAACCAGGAGAACCCAAACTGAAATCAAAAAGCTAAAAAACAATAAAAACAAAAATAGCAAACCAGAAGAGGCTTTATCTTTGCCTCATAAACACACAAATATACCTGATTCCATAGTGTTTGAAGACAGGAATTGAGTCCAGGGCATTCTTTTCAACTTCCATGTAAAAAGTGTGGAGGTGTGCTGGGATCCATGGACAGTTGCACAAACCTGGCTCCATTGGAACACGAGTGAATGGAATCCTTACGTCAGAGAGAACCTGTGCAAACACTTCCCGAACATCTGGACAGTATAAACAATACAGCAGAACTAAATCCTCTTGCCATCAAGTTCATTTCAAACTAGTTTTGTGGCTCCTAATTACAAGTAGCAGCCCAAATCACTTTTCAAAATCTCCAGGAACCCAAATCATCCAAATAAAATCAAATAATCCTGTTTATTTATGGTCCTGTGATGTCACCACCTTCATGTATTTGTTTTGCCCTTTATTTTGTCTGAATGTTGCCATTTGTCCTAATGGCAGTGTCCATTTTTTATTTTATTTTGTTAGAAACTGTGAAGTACTCACTTTTAACCCAGAAAAGGAATTAGAACAAACTTGGAATCCAGAGACTGTAGCTTATTACTCACTCTTTAGTTTATATTTTAGAAACTGTAGAGTACTCATTACTTTCATAAATTTAGAGCACATTTAGAAAGTCCAGAGAATACTTATTGTTATCTCGCAACCCAGAAGTCCAGAGGATACTTACTTACACTTATTTAGCAACCCAGAACAGAGATTAGAACTTGGAACCCAGAAAAACTACCTCAGCAACTACTTTTCAGACTCCTATTCTTCTAAACCAGAAAAAGCATTAGACCACAGGATATGTAAATAAACTAGATAATAGCAAGCCTGAACAGGAATATCTAGTTTATTTACTTTGGATCAACATTATCAGCGTTTTCTTCTTTTGCCCTTTCCTTTGGTTTGTAATTTTGTTTGTATTTCCTTTTAATTCATGTAAAGCACTTTGTATTTCTTTGTTGTGCTAATGTGCTATATAAATAAAATTACCTTTACCTTATTTACGTCCACTCAGAAGTAATTGGTATTTTATTGCAATGCCATTTAGATTAGTTCACACATAAAAAAACCTGAGCTGCTAACCATTTTGCAATACCTGGCAGAACATGAACATGCTGGTGTCCATCCATGTGATGAGGCAGGTGACCTGTCAATTCTATAAAGCGCCTGACTTGGGCCCTCAGCTCCAGCTCTACCTGGGGACAAAACCCAAAATAAAAGTGAGAAAAACTTTGGAAGAAATCCATTTTTTATGTATCACGTTAGTGACCCATGCCCCTGAGTTACATTTACTGGCATTTACATTTTCTTCACCACAGAAGCAAGTTTATATACGTTAGGATGAGAAAAACATAAAGAATTTGCATTCTCATTTTCCTTTGGTTGTTCTGAAACAAACATTTTCTGTATAGAAGAAAGACACTTAGATTTTCTGAATGTGAATTCATTCAGAAAATGAATGAATTTTCTGAATGATGTGGATGTGTGAATACATCTACTGATGCATCTAGACACATTATCAGTGATGTTAGAATTATTGAGTGTTTCGGGTCTTTCAACATCATACTCCAACTTTCAGGGATGATCAGTCCCTACCTTGTTTCAAGAAGGCTAACTAGCTACATTCTCTCTACAGTTCTCCTCTCTTAAGCCACAACCATTTGAGAGCCATGTCTGATGTTTCAGTGGTACTAAGGACAGCTCTCCTTCTGCATTGTTTCTTGATGCCAAGTCTACTCAAGGCTCTGGCGAAAGAGTGAGCTGCAAAACCTTTGCAACTAAACTTAAGTGGTGAAGCACCTTGCTCTCCAACCTGCCCTGTTGCAGTGACTGACCAAATTTTTCTTAAATTGTTTATTTTTTAGGTGACTTTATGTGCCCCAAAAGCAAGCACCGTTTAAATAAAACATATGTATTTTTACAATAGTTATAATAACTGTTCAGCTGTCAGAGATGCACTCTGTCAGCTGAAGAAGGAACAACTTATCCTGCTCTCTCTTGTCCCTACTGATAACTTTGCCTGTGAGTTATTTTTAAGTCAGTTTTTATAGTGTCGTGAAAACTGGTATGTGGAGGTGAGATATTTCCAAGTTCACACAGAACAAAGATCATAAAGGGCCTGAAAGATGGAAGTAATCTTGTTCATTTCCTGTTGATTATGAAAAAGTGTATTATGTTGATGTATTAATTTTTATAAAGTGAGTAAATTCTGAAGTTGATTATTGATGATTATACAAAACAGTTAAGTGACGAATCACAAGTTGAAAGTACTATAATCTTATTTGATTAATAAAACAAATCAGTATTAAGCAGTTATGGTTGAAGAAATGTATTAAAAGATGATTTTGTTGATGATTTATAGTGATCATATAGCACATAAAGGATTGAAATCACATCATAAAAGAATAGGGACAGTCTGTGGGTGCAGAGACAATCCTGGACATGTCTTGAGGATGGGTTTGGACATGCCTGGTCTGTGTACCAAATAAGGAAATCCAGGAACTAAGCCAGGGACTTGAGATAAACAAGTAAAGCAGAAGTGGACAATGCGTTGACCGAATACGGGAAGGCATGGGACCTTCCATGAGGTAATTAAATCCTTGAGAAGTCACGTACACCATCTCCCCATACACAACAATGGAGAGAGAAAAATATAAAGGCCCGAAAGATAGGAGGAATAGAGTTCTTCCATCTCCGATGGATCGAGCTAACAGCCGCAGGCACTTCTGGAACAAAAAAATAGTTCTTGTTCCAGAAGTGGACTGGGATGTGAAGTAGTAGTTTATCTAGCCAGCAGGAGCCGCAGGCTAGAGAACCAGCAGGAGCCGCAGGCTAGAGAACCAGCAGGAAGCTGCACCCTGGAACCAGATGGAAGTCGAGCCTTCACACTGCTGAAAGAGCGACGGGACCTGATGCCCAATAGCTCTGGCTCCTGATTTGATTGTGGCTACTGCACTCAGCCCTAAAGATCTCGAGATTGCTGCAATGGACGTGGGAATTGGACAAAGGTCACAAGAGTGATGAAGATTGGGATGTTTAGAAGACAACAACCAGCTTTACTTTGTTCCTATTCGAAGGAGGATTTGTCATACTGAGTCAAGACTCTGTCCAAGGATATTCAAGCTCTCTATTGCCGAGATCCTCCACCACCTGGGTATGAGTCTGCCGCACCGCAAAGCCTTTTTTAGTAAATAGATGGCACAGTCTAAGGAAAGAATTTAGGAAAGGTTTATGTTGATCTTAATTAAATTCATTTTTGTTCTTAAATACTTACAATCATTGATGATTAATCTGGTTGTCATTTACCCATGCTCAAAGCTTGCTTAACAAATATATATATTAAAATTCTAATGAGGTTCGTGAACATTGAAATTAATTGGGTCATTTTATTGGTTGAGGTTCTTCTACTTGATGTAAAATCCATGTGCATGATTCTCGAAATGTGGTGGCTCCAGACTTTCCTTTAGTTGTTACATAGATAATGACCCTGGGACTTACAAAGTTGCTGAAACTAATCTACCTATTAACAAGTGCTCGTTATTATTAGAGAGAGGGCTACCGTTAACAGAAGTGGTTATTGAAGTTAGGCCTACTCAACCGATTGCTTCTTAACTGAAAAGGCTCATAAGTTCTGGATTGTAGGTAGTTAGAGATAGACGAGTCTCTCTGACACCAGCTTAGACAGATTGTCTCTCTTAGTCCTTCCACACAGGGTAATACCCAGCTTTTAGACACTTTCCAGACCCTTTAGACGGAGAACTGGTCAGTAGTAAGCCGAAAGGGATCTTGAGGAGTAGGGTGGGGCTGGCTATTGCATAATAACAAACAATAGTTATATTTACATTTTCAACATCAGAACTGCATTACTTCAAACTTAAGGACTGTGGAATTTTCTTACTTTTATTTTCATCTTACTTTTCTTCACCTCCAAGTTGAACCAGGGCAAAATGCCTCCAGTCAACCCCAGGAACATTAGCAGTATTATACAATGACTTCAGTCTATAGAAATGAACACTCCCTGCACCAAGCAGCTCACCCTGGAACACCCAGGGTGCCAAGCCAAAACAAGTCTCACACTACGGATCACATGAGACGACTAACAGGAAGAACCCCTCATCTGGACGAATCAGCATAACTGGCTCTGAGCCAAAACCCATCTTCATCTCCAACACCTTCTCTGCCAAAGAAAAATAAACAAGCAGCTGGAACCAAAACGGCTCCACCGACCCACTTCCAAGGACAAAGTGACACCACAAGCCTCAAAACATTTCGACTCCATGGGAATCCCACTGAAAAAAGATTTTCTGCACTTCAGCCTGAGCCTTGGAGTGAAACCAATCGTCTTCAAACATGAACACTGAGGCAAGATCAACACATCCACCCCCCAAAGCTCCAAAGTACAAAGTGACCACCAGGAAAATGAAAGGTATCCCAAAAGTGCTTATTGTTGGAGATGAGCCAGTAAATGGTATCAGTTACGTTTGCAATCCAAACAAAATAAGAGTGATGTATTTTCCTGATGACCCTGTGTCTGATTTAACTCACACAGTACTCTGTCTAACCACTGATATGCCAAATATTGAGACTTTAGTTGTGCATGTTGGAACCAACAAATGGCTGATTAACCTGCTCTGCCAGCTCAGTGACCTTCATGAGAACTTCTGGCTCTATTGGCAGCACTTTCACCTCTTTGGAAGAGGCTGACGCAATCTTAAAAAACATGGGATAAAGCTATTCACTGTAAACCTTTTTCATTTTATCAACAAGGACAATAATGTGATCATCGCTTCAGAAGAACGAGAGTTGCAATGGAAATTTCCTTGAAGTTTGTTCAATGACAATAAATGCAATGTAATCTAATCTATTCTAATCTAATCTAATCAGGAGCAAACTATTCCAAAACAAGCTGATAAAATCGACTGGAGACAGAGAGACTGTCGCCCTCCTCTTTCCCCCTCCTTCTCTGCTCCCCCACTCATTCACTGCATTCACAAGATACCTATGAAGAAATGCCTTCTGGACCAGAGTTTCTCAAATTTACAGATGGAATGAATCAACATATTCTCTCCTTAGCGCTCACGTAGCAGACCTCACTTCAATTTAAGCCACCTACCTCTGACTTCCCAGAGGATCCACCACTCTGCGTTTCTGAGGTGTGAGGTTGGGGTCCAGATATCATCTGGCTTCCCTAACCCAGAACCAAGCATGGAGAAGCAGCATTCAACTTCTATGCACCACAAATCTGGAACTAACGTCCAGAAAATTGTAATACAGTTGAAACACTGACTTCCTTTAAATCTTGACTAGAGTTGATTAGTTTTATTTGAAATGTAATAACAATGGCACTTGACTTAATGTAATGTTTTGATTGTTGAGTCTATGTTGCATGACTTTGTGTTTTTGTGTTTGTTATGATGTAAAGCACTTTGAAATGCCTTGCTGGTGAAATCTGCTATACAAACATAATTTGATTGATTGACTGATAATTATTTATACTGCTAAAAACAAGGACTGTCGCCATGATTATTGCTTTACGTGGTGGCAGCCTTCTGGATATTTATATTAATTTATACATGCGCGTATGGGTGGCCACAGGCTTTAAATAGGATTTATGAAAGAAAGGTCCACAGGTATGAGGGTAAGCACAGCTTTATACAGGCTGAATAATTGTACGGTATGCTAACGTTACATGACAAACAATGAACTGAGAACATGCCTGGTAAGTTAACATAACATATTAAGAGTTATTCAGATAACTATAGCTAACAAGTTTACCAAACCATCTGTGTCTCTCCAAATCACTAAACGCAATGAAATCCTCGTCCTCTGTGTCTCTTGTGAACAACTCCAAAGGTAGAATAGCACAGGCCTAGAGCGCCCTCTTGCAGTTTAGTGTGAAAATAACATGTGATATGATATAATGATGTGTTAATTTCCATACATAAGTCGCTCCGGAGTATAAGTTACACCGTCGGCCAAACTATGAAAAAAAACTGGAAAATACGGTAGTAATTTATTTATTTATTATTTGAAAAATAATAAATAAATAAATTATCCCTGAAAAATTAATATTTTTTCAGGGATAATTATCCCTGAAAAAGGTATTCAGGTATCCAGACCCGATCTCGAAATGACAATGTTGCTACCTTAATTCCTCTCACATCTTTTTAAGCATTATAAACATCAACAAGTCATAACCAAACATAAAAATCTGCTGTGTGGACAAAGTTAAAAACTTTTCTTCAGTCCAAGGTATTGAGCATTGTTCAATTTAAAAATCTGAAAATTAAAATTCCATTGTAAAACCTCCTGCACTTCTGAGTTTTCTCTTTGTTTTCTTACTTTTAGATAAGCAATTGTTTGTTTTTTTTAATTACTCATATATGGAAATATGCTCCTATTGTTTAGGAACATATTTGAACACCATGCACTTCATAAAGCCGCTGTGCCTCAAAAAGCCCAGTGATCTATGAATCAGCTAAAAGCAAAGAGAAGCAGGACCTGTGATACCATATGCAGATCTGATTTAATTAAATCAATTGCCCAAAGCTCTATTTCTCCATGGAACAACAAATAAATTACTTTTCTATTCTACTTGCAGAACTCCTTAAGATCACATGTATATTCCCATCCAAGCACTCCTTTCTGAGGGCAAGAGAACCAATATTTCAGTGCAAATAATAAATAAATATAATGTCAAATCATAAAACAAAAAAAATTAGGCCTTTTTATTTGTACCTGGTTCATGCTGAGTTGGCCTTTCTCCAAGGCTTGGCGAAAACCCATCTTTCCATGAAAGAAGCCTTGGGGGTTAATGAGTGTGGAAATCTGTTGGAGCTGCTGATACACAGGGGTGCCCTCAGACAGGTTGGCATGGAGGCCAATTGGGATTTTGTGTCTAATTTAAGAGATCAAATTAAAAAAAAAAATAAGATGAGAAGAGCAGTCATTCACCTTATGTAAATATAAGGTGAAAATGCACAATTTGAAGAAAATTAGCATTTTCTTTAATATTTTAATGGTCCTCTGTAAGGTAAGGTTTCCTGAGACTTAATTTGGGGTTTCTACATGCTTTAAGTCACAATAATAAAAATTAACAGAAATAAGCATCTCTATCAAGATTAATACCAACTTTGCTAGTATATTATGTTTAAAATAATATACTCTGTTTTACTTAATCAGACTTAACAAGATACATCAAAGAAATGTGAAGAAATGGCATAAAAATCCACAACTTAAGGACGGGAGAAAGCAGAGACTGAAATAAAAAGACCAAAATGCTGCTATATAATAACCATTCAAATACAATTTGCACTTTCACCCTTTTAAAATCTCCACTGGCTGACTAATGCATATTTCAGTAATTTCAAGAGAGGCAAGGCAACTTTATTTATATAGCACCTTTCAGCCAAAGACAACTCAAAGTGCTTGTACAAGAAAAATAAGAAATACATACTGTTAGAAGAAAAAATAAAAAAATAAAATAAAGAAAATATATAGACAAAGTAAACATTAAAATTGTAATTATAGTAAATGAGTGGGATTAAAAATGTAAGAATAGACGACTTCAAATAAGAAGGTTTTTAACCTTGTTTTAAATGAACTCAAGGTAGGCGCAGACTTACAATGAGCAGGAAGTTTATTCCATCATGTTGGAGCATAAAAACTAAAAGCTGCTTCTCCGTGTTTACTTCTGATTCTCAGTATAGTTAATAGGTTTGATTCTGATTATCTTAATGGTCTGAGTGGTACGTAGGGTTGCAGAAGACCGGAAATGTAGTTTGGATTTCTATTATGAAGTGCTTTATAAACTATTAAGAACATTTTAAAGTCAATTCTTTGAGCAACAGGCAGCCAGTGCAGAGATTTGAGAACTGGACTGATGTGCTCATCTCTTTTTGTGTTAGTAAGGACTCTTGCGGCAGCATTCTGTAGGAGCTGGAGCTGTCTTAATGCTTTTTTTGGTAATCCAGTAAGAAATGCATTGCAATAATCAAGTCTGCTAAGAACAAAGGCATGAACTAGTCTCTCAGAATCCTGTACGGACGAACATGAGTCGTCTGATTTTAGCAATATTTTTGAGGTGATAGTATGATGTTTTTATAATAGATTTGATGTGGTAATTGAAATTCAGATCAGGATCCATAATCACCCTAAATTTTTGGCTTTATCAGAGCATTTTAAACCAATTGAGTAGGTGATAGTTTTCAATCTGTGCTCTTTTGGTCCCAATACTAATTTTCAGTTTTGTCTTGATTTAGTTGGAGAAAGTTATGGCTCATCCAGACATTAATCTGCTCAATACATTTAAAGAGTACTTGAACCTGATTGTAATCTCCTGGTGAAAGACTAATGTACAGTTGTGTATCGTCGGCATAGTTGTGGTATTCTATATTATTATTTCTTATAATTTGAATTAATGGGAGCATGTAAATATTAAAAAGAAGTGGCCCCAGGATAGACCCTTGGGGAACTCCATAGGTAATTGTATTTACCTTGGATTTAAAGCTGCCTATTGAAACACAAAAGGTTCTATTGGACAGGTAGGATTTAAGCCAGCTGAGTACCACTCGGGAAGTGCCAACCCAATTTTCTAATCGAGATAATAGAATGTCATGATCAATTGTGTGAAATGCAGCGCTCAAGTCAAGTAAAACTAATACTGAAATTTTATTATGGTCATTGTTTAGACGGAGGTCATTGACTATTTTCACAAGAGCAGTTTCTGTGCTATGATGTTGACGGAAGCCAATTATTGATTGCCTATGTTTTTAGCCTTCCTTTGGGAATATTTTGTAAAACCTTCCAAATTGAATGCAATAGCAGGGTTTTCTCCAGAAATCTTGCAAAGCCCAGTGGTCGGGGCAACAAGGCAGTTTTTGTATTAAAAGATGCGGTAACACTTTATTTGACGGGCTGTGAATAAGACTGTCATTACACCGTCATAAACAAGACATAACACCTGTCATGAATATGAGTAAGTCTTCAAGAATGTTTATGCCCAGTGTCATAAAGTGCCATGGAAAATCATGACACTTTTAATACAAAGTTGACATTATTCAAAACGTCTTTGTTATGACGTGACATTAACCAAGAAATCATAATCTGACATAAATCTGTTATAAAAGTATTACTGATTAAACTTTAGCTTTAATAACATGAAGCTACATCTGTTCTGTAACCAAGTTGATTATCAAACTATGGGATCAGAATGAACCTCTCCCTATTAAACTGTAAGCTGTGTTCTGCTCAAGGCTCTCTTCCTGACTGCATTCAATGAGCAAAGACTTTGAACGCTGTAAAGCCTTTGAATAAATACCAATTAAGAATATATTCTTTCTCTGGTTCTTGAAAAAGTTATACCTCACTCTTTGTTAAAGGAAAATTTCCACAACAATAGTAAAAGAATGCAGGTACTAGACTGGCTTGTCTGCAGTCCAGACCTGTCTCCTATTTAAAAGGTATGGCGCATTATGAATAGAATAGAATAGAATAGAATAGAATAGAATAGAATAGAATAGAATAGAATAAAATAGAATAGCATTTATTGTCATTGAACAGGATTCAACGAAATTTCTATTGCAACTCCCGTGCAAAAAGTACCGTCTGAAGCACAACATATAACAACAGTAATCCTAAATTGCTGAGCAACAAAAGTTGCACATCAAACAAAAATGGGAAAGAAATCCATATACAAAGCTCCAACAATTATGCTTGAACTTGAAGCAAACAGAGTGTTTTTACAAGGAAAGGTAATGTAACAAGGTGGTAAGCATGACCCTGTCCCAACTTTTTTGGAATGTGTTGCCAAAAAGTTAATATTTACAACAACAAAAAAAACACATTTGAAAATTAAATATCTTGTTTTTACAGTGAATTCAACTAGGTTGAACATGATTCTACTTTTATTTATGTTTTAGAATTAGAATTTGCTGTTGGCACAATGAGATTAAAGTCAGCTCCAATGCACAAACAAATAGAAGTCAATGTGATGACATGATTCACAATATTAAATCTGCTAAATTTAGACATTCATTCATACCCACATAAAAAAGCCTCATAAATGGTGTATTGTGAGCATTGAGGGTGTTAATTGCTTTTGGGAGGAAGATGTTGTTGAGTCTATTTTTCTTTTAACAAAATATTCCCAAATCATTAGAATTGTAGTCAGACTAATTTAGGGGAAGACGGTATTTTTTTCCCCCTCATTGCTAGGAAATATTTTAAGATGCTGATCCCAGGATTCCTCTCGGTTATATTTACTATTAAATGATTCAAGGAGCTTGTGAGATATCATCTTCACACATGAACTGGCCACCACAGACGCTGACATAAAGCCACTTCAAAGTTCATTGTGCATTTAGTGAGAATTAAGAACATTAATTAATTAAAATATTTAATTATAATATCTAAATACTAATTTAATTTGATGTTAAATGTAAAAAATTGTATTTAAATTAGCAAAATCGGGGGTAGGAGAAAAGCTAAATTCCCATTCAATTGTATATTTAAAACCTAACCTTGCCTGTGTTAGAATCTTTAAAAATATAGTGGAATAACTCTACCTGCGAGCCAGGCCAGCTGCCTCTTTGGCAGCCGAGGCATTAACAAGCAGGGATACATTGGAAATGCCTCCGGCCAAAAAGCACTCCACGATTCCCTGGTTCCTTCTCGGGCAGTAGCCAAAATCGTCTCCTGTAACCACCATCAACAATCTTGGCAGAGGCATTTCTTGGACGTTTCTGAGATGGAAACACAGAATAGAGACTAAATGTAACATTCAGGTGACCATTATCCAGTAGAATTTGGTTGGCTCTTCCTATTGGTTTAGCTATATGCCTCGATCTTACTTGCTTGTCTTTAATGTTATTCCATTGTAAAGATAATGCTATGAACGAAATTAATGGTATGATTACTTTTGACTCGTCTGTCATATGTTTTCTTATTTCTGTTCACAAGTTTTGTGCTATAGTTCTTATGACATACAAAAGTATAAAAACTGATTTAAGCGCAACTGAAATTTCAAAGAATAATGATTGGAAAACCATTTATATTTGTTGACACGACTTTTGTTTGTAATACCACTGACGTAAAATCCTTTCGAAACGGAAACAAGGAAAACATTTTAAAACGGCATCGCAGGAAACGAGATATTTTCTTTATGAAAACAAAATACGCTGATACGAGAATTGGGAGTAGTGGAAAGAAATTCAACTTACCAACTAAAATGCAAAACCGGAATTATGTTGCCACAGTAGCCTGTGAATGCTACTCTGGTGAGATGAGAAAATACAAGCTTACTTCCTACTAGCTTTCTTCGAAGACAGAGTTTGGTATATACAGAAAAACACTGCCACCTGCTGGAATAAGGACGCTTTCTCCTGAACAAACTAGGACATAATTATTAAGTATTTTAAATCTTTCCAGTTGAAAGTCATACACGGATTTGTTACGTGAACAATAAATCAATAAACTGAAACAATTGAAACAACTGTTTCCCTTAACTACCGCCTTTTTTTAAAACCGACGCATTAATATAATTGCCATCTTTCAACGGGTTATCGCTACTTCTTGGAGCGATAACTATTGCAAAAATGTGTTTATATTTCTGTCGATAGGTTGACTTTGTTTTGCATTTTAAACATCTGTTATGACTCAAAGGATTTCATGATAAATATCAACTTGCATGTCAAATAAAAAGGCAAGTACTACAATAAATGAAAATAAATTAAATAATTTAATCTTTCAAAACCAATGCTGTCAACTCAGTAGATTGGAAAAATTCAACATTGGTAAACTAACCAAATTACATTATACTTTTCAGTGGAAGTCAAAGTTTCTACTTCTAACAAAAACAGGCAAAGAAGACACGCAGAAATGTTTTTCCACCCCAGGCATCCGGTCCCAATCATCATCAATTCTGATAATGTCACATATATAGCAAGTCCACAAGGTCTTGAACTTGTAAGTCATATTTTTTCTTTGCTGTTTTTCTGTACTAGTGCTTTATCTGTTTATTTGTTTTGTTGTTCTTTTTGTAGGTTTCTGTAAAGTGCAGTGGTCCAGTGAATGGGAATGTTCTGCTGATCCTCATTGTTCTTAGGAAGGAGAAATGTCAGTTTGTCTGCAGTATTACTGGAATACTGTGACATTAAATTAAAACAATACTCCATGGTGAAATATTTTTTACATTTTCTCTAATGTATACCTGTTGTTTTATTGTGATAAATTTCATTAGCATTTTGTCTGTAAATTATGACTATATTGACAATTTGTACAATTCTGTGATAGTGTATTGTCAATGTACTCTTGAAAAATGTGGGTAACACTTTATTTGATGGGGTGTGAATAAGACGGACAAGATACTGTCATAAACATGTCATAACACCTGTTAGGAACTGTGAAGTGCACAATTCAGAGACTGAGGTCCAGACAAAAATCAGGGAGCAAAAGAAATCTTTAATAGATCTGCAGACAGAGAGCAAAATCCACTGCATTAGGATGGCCCTAAAACTAAACACTCTATCTCCATGCAGGGAAGACCTCGGTTAAAACAGCAAGTTCCCAGATAACCTGTCTGGGAAACTTCAACAGACACATCTTGTTCACTTAGTTTGTACACCTTCTGCAGCTGCATGAAAAAACATCTAGACTATGTTACTGTATGATGCAAATAAAAGATTTTCTCTTTAAAGAAAAATCTACTTCACATAACATACTAACAGGTGTTATTCAGTAAATAATGACACTTTTAATAAGAAGTTGCTTTAAAAGTTGGATGGCAGGTGTCATGTTAGTCTTATGCACACTCCATCAAATAAAGTGTTACCAAAATGGTGATACCGTACATTGAAAGCACAATGTTTCACCTGTAAAGAACACATTAATCTACCTGTGTTCTGGTAGATTAATGTGTTTGCAACACTGCAGTGTGTATGAAGCATATATTGTTCAAAATGGCAAAGCAGAATAAAATACATTAAGTAACTAAAAAGTGTACTTCATTAGCAATTTTAATAAACCAAATGTGTAATTGTAGCATACTGTAATTGCACTAATATGTAAAATATGTAATGCCAATATACTGAAAATATATTTTAAATGCAATTTAATCACAAAGATAATACACTCAAAAATACTAATCAAGCATATTTATATTACATAAAAAACAAAATACTTATGTAGCCTATACTAAGTTCAACTTAAGTTGCGCAAAAAAGTAAGTTGAAGTATACTTAGTGCTCTTTAGATTGTACTTTAATACAATTTAAATACTATTAAAATACACTAAGCACAAAATTAATTGTTTCAAAAAGTCACACTTTAAGTTAACTATATATAATTTATTTTTTACTAAATACTTATCAGAATGCCCAGTCATTCTGAACTAATATGTGGCCAGGTTACACCAATTACAGACGGTTCACCTTTACATTTTACATTTTGAACCAAATTTTCCAATAAAGACTAATTCAAATAATTATTTAGCAGTTCAGTTTGGAGTAAGTAACTAATTTTATCCTGTCAGTATGAGTGAACATAAGATATCTGTGTGCGGCTGCCTGTGGGCAGTGGAGGAGCACTGTAAAAAAGGAACCTCAGGGGTTATCACATTAACAAAAGAATATCATGTACTGTTAACTAAATAATTGCATGTTTGAGCCAAAAACATGATACAATCATGTTGCATAAAACAAGATATTCCACAACTTCAACGTTTATAAAATTGAATCATGTTGAGCGAACATGATTCATTATAGTCAGACCGATCCTATGCTGAAGACCACGAGTGAGATCACGCGATATCACGCAAGTTCACGCAAGATTACGGGAAATCACGGGATATCACGCGAGAATACGCGAGACAATCGGTTTTTCTCGCAAATGGAATAAAATGTATTCAAGGTGAGATAACGTGATTCAGTTACGTCAGCTATATCTTCCGCCAAAAAAAAAGAACGTCGGGGCGTATTACATTAACAAAAGAATATCATGTACCTTTCACACAATAATGTTGGGTTTGAAGCGAAAACGTGATAAAATCATGTTGGATAAACAAGATATTCCACGACTTCACATTTATAAAATTGAATCATGTTGAGCTAACATGATTCATTATAGTTAGACTGATATTGTGCTGACGACAACAAGTGAGATCACGGGATATCACGCGAGAACACGCGAGACAATCGGTTTTTTCTCAACTGGACTAACGTGATTGAATGACGTTATCTCAACTTGAATACATCTAATTCCTCAAGCTCCCAGGCGTCTACCAGAGGCCTGGGAGCTTGAGGGTCCTGCGCAGTATCTTGGCTGTGCCAAGATATATATATATATATATATATATATATATATATATATATATATATATATATATATATATATATATATATATATATATATATATATATATATATATATATATATATATATATGTGTGTGTGTGTGTTTTTTTATTTTATTCAATATCAATATTTGTCAAAGTTAATCTAATAAAAAAAAAAAACACAGGGACGTCAGTTCCAAAGCGCTATTGTGTCAAACTCATCTCTCGCTGAAGAGGATCCAGCGACATCAAGAGATTACGGAAAATCACGCGAGATAACTGGCTTGCACCTTGTTGGGTTTTTTCAAGGGCAGAGGGGAGATTCCTGGCGTGCATCTACTTAATTTGAGGAAGGTAAGAGTCAAACTATTTTCATCTAAATCCAT
Organism: Poeciliopsis prolifica; assembly: GCF_027474105.1. Taxonomy (NCBI): domain Eukaryota; kingdom Metazoa; phylum Chordata; class Actinopteri; order Cyprinodontiformes; family Poeciliidae; genus Poeciliopsis; species Poeciliopsis prolifica. The sequence goes on along the minus strand of NW_026562508.1, from coordinate 337,213 downwards.
ATAAAATATGTAACTTAAAATTTCTCTACCATTTGCACCATTTTCTACTTGTTCCATACTTGTGTCACATTATTTCATGTTCTGTAAATTAAGTCGGTTAGGTTAAGGCAGATAGCTATATGTGATATCATTGGTAAGTTTACATTTATCGCCGCACCATGTTAGGTACATTCTGTGCGAAAAAAGTCTGCAGAGCCATATGTAGTGTACAAAGCTGCTGCCAGAGACACAAATGGACCCCAGAAATGTCACAGTTTTGCTCCTCCTGAGCTCCCTGGAGGTTTAGTGGATTTTTAACACACTGATCTAACATCAGTCTATTTCTAACTATTTAATTCTATTTCAGTAATGTTACTATGGAGATAAATGTAGATACACACACTTCGGTACATTTCTATCATCATCGAGATTCTTAATTAATTATGGTAATAAAAAGTCCTACATTTCAGTCGGTGAAACCTGCAGAAAGCATTGCTTTCTGAGCTTTGTTAAATGTTCCTTAAATACCTGTTAGTTATGGATTTCTAGTATATTTTGTCAGGCTAAAACTCTCAATGGATTATCCATTATTACAGACTTGAGCTTTCTATTTTTTTCTTTAAAATACATATTCCTCTGCTGTAAAGATGTTGGGGTTTTTTGGACTCTTCTTTGTTGTCCCCAAATAATTGTAGCTCAGAAACAATATTGAAGTTCATTGGTTTAATTTTGAAATGTTGATGTTTTTTGTGTTGATTGTTTGTGCTCATTTTGACCTATGTTACTATTGCTTTCTACCATGTTCAATTCACCATTGTTCTGCACATATGTGCTTGCATACAAGTGTCCAGTGGTTATATTCATGAGGCATTCAAGGGACTTGTACTAAAAGATACAACTCAGTTCAGTATGAATTGCATATTTTAATGGCTGAAAATATATCTGATCTCTTTCAGAACATCACCTGTCTGTAATCCACCTGCGTAAGTACTGGTCAAGGGGCTCATCGGCTATCAAGTTATAGATTGCAGTGGCTAATAGTAAGTTTTGCCAGATCTAAAGTTACTTAAATGTAGTGTTAGAGAGCTTATAAAGCTAGGGTTCAGCTAAACATTTATTTGGCCAGTCTGTTTTATTTGTCTTTATTTGCGTGGGGATGTGGAAATGTAAGGAGTGTAGTCTCTCTCTGTCTCGTAGATATGACCTGTTAAAACATTTTACACTTAAACACCGGCATATGCGACGTTATCCATGCCCACACATAGACTGTCCATGTACTTGTAAGACATGGAATGCTTTGCATATTCAATTAAGTAGAAGGATATAGACTGTGCTGACCATTCTGTACTTTTCACATATTTCTTTGGTGATATATTCATGTCTTTATTTAAACCTCTAACAGCTTCAGTTAGATGTTTAAATGAGATGTTAAACTCCATTTTAGTCATGGCATGATGAAGGGATACTAGCAATTTTAAATATCTTTCAAATAGACTGCAAGCCACTGATCACTTTTGTTGTGACTTCCTTTGAATGTAGCTATGTTTTCAAGTGTGTGAACCTATACTGCTGGAGTTTTGAGATTGTTCTCATTGTTTTTTGATCTGCATATTTAGGAAGACACTGCTGAGGTCAGACGAGAGTGCATCCTCAAAGGTCTGTGTGTACCTAAATGAAGATCCAGAGAAGCTGGTGAGGGAGTACATGGTATGTTAAATTCTCTTTGTGTTTACAATAGAACTCCTAAGAGTTGTTAAAATACTTTCACCAACTAAGGTCCATGAGTGACTCAATCAATGTCAGTCTTAATTTATTTATTTAATTACATGTGAATTGTCTCCCCCCCAATACCCTTCCCTAACTCCCTTAGGACGTTGATGAATGAAATGGCCAAAGCCGAGACTGTCCTCGGAATCGTCATTTGAGCAGAGGCTGCCGATGCACATCTGGATGTTGGGATTGTCCTGGAGGAGGTGGAAGTTATGAACAGCTTGGGCAGTGTATCTTCTGCAATAGTGATGCTGCTGGGACTAATCTACGCACTAAACTTGAGCTACCCTCAAGTTTAGTGCGTTCAGCACTCAACTTGCTCAGTAACTCAAGCATACCTTTGAAGTAATACAGAAAATAATAATGAAATTGGATGGAAAAACTTATCAAAGAAAGCACAAGTTCTCAATATGAAACTCGCTGCTAAGTTGAGTAAAGTTTCATATGGAAAATGAGTGTTTAAAGTCTGCAGTAGAAAAGATTTATATTGTTACAGTTCTCTAAGTTGAGCAACTATACTGACATGTTTTATGTTGTAAAGAATTGGCTGGGAAATGAAACTGTAACCTTTTGTAGTTGTTTTTTATTTCAATGTCCAACTCGGCTGTGTTTTGTGCTGTGTAAAAAAACGATGTATAACAATTCTGAAAATACAATTGTGTTGTACCTTTTCTAATTGTTGAGTGTTCTTCCTACACTTTCACCTAGTGCTGTCTTAAAATGCTTGATTAACGCTTGAAAATATGTCTTTGAATTAACGTCATGAAATAATGGAAAGGATTTCCACACGATTAACTAGCTGTCTTTTAGCATGAAGCATATTTGTTGAGCTAACTTGCTTTTAGTGAGTTGGACCTACTGAATCAAGTAGTGTGAAGGTACCACTGTAAAATAAGGTGGTTTCAACTAGATTTACATTCATCTTAATGAAGTTACATCAATGATTTGGTCCTAAACATTGCAGATTAGTTGGGCTGGCTGTATTACATTACACTGGGTCACGCTATAGTAACTGAGTTAAAGGAACCTTTAAAAAATACGTTGAGCCAACACATTTCATTTGAATTTGAATAACCTTAATGAATGGAGTTGAGCCAACTCATTTGATTTACAATCATCCATTGCCTTACCATAATTCTGGTTAAGCCAACATATTTGGTTTAAATTAGAACAACCTTAATGAATTATGTTTTGCCAACTCATTTTATTTATAAGAATAACCACAATATATTACGTTGAGCCAACATGTTTGATTTAGAATCACCCATTGAATCACCATTGTAACAAGTGGAGCCAACACATTTGCTTTACATTGGAATAATCTTAATAAATTAGGTTGACCTAACACATTTGCTTTAAATAGGAGTAACACAAGTACATGGTGCTGAAATAAAGCAAAGTAATCAGGTGGAAATCCTTTCCATATTTTTTTTATGTTCATCCAATGACTTATTTTTTTCAGTGAGGAAGCAGCGTCTTTGCGTCACACGCTTCTGATCTTTAACTCGAGCTCAGTGGCAGCATCAGAAGAAGAGTCAAGAGGATCAGATAGATCCACAACACAACAGACCCGCTCCGATCAACTCCTGTTTCCTCAGCTCGACAGAGGACAGGGGATGGAGGGATGATCCAGACCGACTCCGTTCCGCAAGATCTTCCTTCTCTCTTTCCTCCGCCTATTCTGTTCGATCCTCGCCCGCCGCGTCCGCCGCTGGAGCTGAGGCCTGGATGCGGATTCCGATGCGCGGCAGAACTGCGGTGTTTGCGGCCCTGTTGGCGCTCAGTACCTGCCTAACAGGTAAGAAAGAGCCGTCGGGGCTGCTGGGTGGTGTCAGGAGCTAGGTGAGATATCTTGAGAGCTTTCTGAATGCTGCTCTGCTGCTGTAGATTACTGAGGTCAGTGTGTCCGCTACACTGATATGGCTCCATCATATTTGGGTACTATCTTCAGTCTGGAGTTGGCAACACTTTAGCTGCTGGCTTTCATTCCTGTCCAGCTGATCAGCGTTGAATAAAGTCTATATTCTGTTGTTCTATTTTATTTTCCTTGTCCTTTAGAATAGCAGTTAACTGTTCCTCACCCATATCAAGCAGGAATACTTGGTTTTTCATGTTCAGCCACTAAATTAAAGGAATAGTCTGTAGTCAAATCGACCTAACACAGTTGATGACCATCAAATTATTCATAAACTGCTCTTGGTGTCTTAGTTTTAGGGGAAATAATTTAGCTTTGTGAGTTTAATTTGAACTCTGTGGCGAGCTGTAAAATTTGTTAGTGCAAGAAAAATATTAGTAGACAGTATCAAAACATTTAAAGCGTGCCTGAAGTTGAGAACAGAAATGTTTCAGTTTTAGATTTTATGGTGGTATTCTTATTACTGCCCCATCACCAGAGGATGACTGGAGAGTTAAAGTACCATATTAAAAGTGGTCAAATGAGTCTATCAGAGAAATGTCAGTACGGAATCTTTTCAGTTGTGGAGCTTTTGGGCCTCTAAGTTTATGCTATCACAACCAATGGCTGTTCACAAGCTGGTGCCATTGTGGCCGTCTCTCCTTGTGACGTGTCTTATATGTGCGAAGAAGAAAGTATGACAGAGTTCCTGCTAGGAATGAAAAGGGAAACAGAGGAGCTTAGGGAACGGCCTGGAGGAGATGTTTTCATCATGCCGGACCTGTGTCAGGCTCTGTTATCTGGAGGTGAGGGGTTCGACCATCATCTGGCTGCTCTCTGGAACACATTCCTGTGTCAACTGAAGAGCTTGAATGTGATGTCACCATGTCTTTGTAATGGAGACTGGGCATTTCTTTTCAAGGCTTCTTCAGTGGTAGGTTTGTGGGTTTACCTTCAAGTATTTTGTGGTAGTATTGTGATAATGACAATTTTTAAAAAAAGATGTTTATTTCTTCTTTGTAGTCTTTTTTTTTTTGAATAGCTATTATTGCTTTTTATGTGACCTGTTCAACAGTGTGGACATTGATACCTGTTACGACCCGGCTCGTTGAGCCATAACAAAAAACAGGGAGACACAAACTTCAACAATAATTACACTCTTTATTGAGCACCAAACATAAAAGAAAACTAAGACAAATAAGCAGGAGGCCCATTTGGTGATGGCATTGCCCAAAAGCAGATGCTCCAAACAGGGAATCCTGTAAAAGAAGAGCAAAGCAAAGTCAGGGTGGGCAAACAAGAGCCAGCCTGAAAAGCTGAGCCGGGCGGAGAAGTCGGCTCAGCCCCAAGTGAGCTCCACCAGACCTCCCTGATAAATAGGAGCATGGCTCTTGTATAGCCAGAAAACACGGGGCCCAAGCACAACCTGGATGACATTACTTCCGATATGCCTTGAAAATAAAGAACAATTAATGTCAATGGACAAACTCCCTCATGCAAAGTGGAGGGGTCGTCACAATGCCTAATTCACGTAACAAGATTTTTATTCCAATTTCTGTCTCAATTTCCCCCTTCTGAGAATCTTAAGGAGGGGAAGGCTCTTAAGATAATTGTAAGAGATATTCTGCCATGTGTTGTGTTGATCGTGATCTACTCCACTCAAAGGGCCTTTGGAACCACTCCAGTCTAAAATCAGAATATTCAACATGTTGCATTGTCTTAGCAATGGGTGAGTAAAATATATAGCCAATCACAACTGAGCCTGGAAAATACATAATACCTCATAGCAAAAGAAAAAACTAAAAAAAAGAAAAACAATCATCTGCTATCTGAATATGTAGATGAGTATAATTTATCTCCACACCAATGGGGATTTAGGCCAAGTTATTCAACTATCACTGCTCAGCCAGACGGGCTGCTATGGTGGTACAGTAAATTACAGCACATGCAATGAGGCCTTAGTTCTCGACATGGCTGTCAAAAGTTCAAGACCCAACCTGATGACCTTTGCTGCATGTCTTCCCCCTCTCTCAATACCCATCTTCCTGTCGGACTACTCTCAAATAAATCCGCCAATAGCGCCAATAAATCCTTTAAAACAAATAATGATCACTGCTTTTCTTAAACATAACAACATCCAATCAACTTCTGATAGCAGGATATTTGCAGTTGCAATGTTCATTGACCTGGCCAAAGCATTTGACATGGTTGATTACTATCTACTGTGACAGACTGGCAACCTCTCCAGGGTATACCCTGCCTCTCGCCTGGAACATAGCTGGAGATGGGCACCAGCAACTCCCGATCCCGTTAGGGAGAAGGGTAATCAGAAAATGGATGGATGGATGGTTACTATCTACCTTTACATAAATTCTCAGTCTTTCTACGATTCTTTATTTTTGAACTGTTTTAGTCATTCTAGAAGTCAGTGTGCTTCCTTCCATCTCACCATCTTCCATAGGTATTATCTATCATCCATATTCTTTGATGATCTTTCACATATCTGTTTTTGACTTATATGCAGATGATTTATGTCTCCATTTCTGACATCTCACCATTTTATTTATTTTTTTACAATCCAAATTTAATCTAGTCCAAAAGTGGTTTTCTCCAAATAAGCGTTCTCAGTATAAGAATAATTATATTCTATTTTATTTTGCATTCAACTATGTTGTATTGTGTCACTGTGTTGTTTCCTTCTGTTGTCTGCTCTCTTGCAGACTTGTTTTTTTTCCTTCACTGCTTTATAAATATATTCTTAACTAGACATGGTAGATATTCTCCATTCTAAATTTTCAGACATCATTGATTTCATCGTCCCCATCAAAGCAAAGGTTGAGTCTGGGAGGAGCTAGTTTTCATGGAGAAATGCACAAAAAGGTAGATCTGCTAGACAACTTTGCCATAGGGCCGAACGTAAATGGTGTAAAACTCAACTTCACATTTATTATGAAACCTACAACGATAGACATCGTAGCTATCACTCAACAATAAGACATGTAAGGGAAACGTCCTTTGTAGATATCATCAGTAAAAACATTAACAAAGCTTGAGCTTCATTTGTAACAGCTGACAGGCTCACAAACCCTCCAGTGACGTTACCGCTTGAATTTCAATCTTAATGCAGCCTGCAACCAATTTGTCATCTTTTTTGAAGAGAAGATACAAAAAAAACTCAGAAGTTTAATCTGCAAACCCACACTAAATCCAGCACCAATGCTATGCCCAAACATAAAAACTGCCTTTCTTCCACCTGCTCTACTTCAGCAGCTTGGCTCGGCCCGGTCCTGCTCGAAGTGAACACATTTCCACAGACCCGGTGTTTTGACTATCAGTGCTACCTCATCAGATTTTCCTACCGTAGCACGGATAGATAGCTAAGTATCTGTTGGTGATGTGTCCAAAACTGCTACTTCATATTTACAAATGAAAAACCACAGCGGATTGTGTTAATGTTGAATACATTGGATGACATTATTTGAGTGACAGAACTGAAGTGGAAGCTAAAGAGTTATGCTTAGCATTGGAACAATTTATATACATGACAAAACCACAAGAAGATCACTACCTTTATCTGAATATTCTACCCAATTAAAATCAAAAGCTATCGTAGATGTATGCACTAATCCTTTTATTAGAATATCCTACCTTTTTAAAAATATTTGAATCAGAAAAGTGTATGAAATACAGGGGAAACAGGTTTTAATTGGAATTAAATTAAACACAAACATCTACAAATACCGATCACCGCAACTCTTTTTTGCGTTTTAATCCATTGTATAACACTCTTTATGTTGCACACTTAATGATTAGTCAATATGATTTTCGCAGGTTCTTTTATTCGATGAACATTGTTGACAAGAGTGTCAGTGAGCACCTCCGCTGACCAGCCGTTACTGCACTAAATTGCTGTTGGCTCGCTCTCAGGAGTGCTCACTGTGGTCAATGTGCCAGCTGGTGGCGAACTGCTGTAACTGCAGTTTAATATATCAGTAGATGTGCAACTTAGGAGTACAGTCTACAGTCCTTAAATAAAGTAAAAAGGTGAGGGGGTGTGATTATTTCTCATGTCCATTCTGTCACATTTATCAGATGCAGCGCAGCCACAATGTGTCCACCGAACTGCACAGGTCACTGCTCCTGAAAATGATAGGATATGATTAATATACACTAATATTACACAGATATTACAGCTTCAAACCCATATCTTGCAACCAACATTTGTTGATCAAAATTTAATAATAAAAAAAGAGTGTAGTTAAACTAAAATATTTTACAATATAGGGACAAAATTGCCCATAAAACTTATTTTGTCCCGATTAACCGTCAAACAATGACTTCTTTACAATAGTAACGACTTTACAGACGGCAAACTATAGCCATTTACATTACAAGCTGCCTGTCATGTAAACTAAAAACATGAAGTGATATTGCAGCCGGTGGAACTTAAGTCTAAAAGCCTAGAAGAAATCATGTCAGTTAAGCTCAAGTTCCTGCTGTCTGGATATCCCACCTACACATTTCTTTAAGAAGTTCTTGTCTATCATTGTTAATGATCTGGTCCAAATAGTAAACTCGTCACTCTCATCAAGCCTTTTCCCTCAGGCTTTAAAATCAGCAGGTGTCAAACCACTAGTAAAAAAGAACAATCTGGACAAATCACTACTGCAGAATTACAGGCTGACCTCCAACCTCTCATTCATCAGCAAAGTTATTGAAAAGCTGTTTGAAGAGTTAAATGGCTTCCTAATGATAGCCAAGTGCTTTGGCGTCTTACAATCTGGTTTCTGGTCTCACCACAGCACAGAGACAAGCCCAGTCAAAGTGTTTAATGATATCCATATAAACACAGACTGTGGAAGAACCACAGCGGTGGTTCTGTTAGACCTCAGTGCAGCTTTTGAGCCTGTTGACCATGACTTATTACTGAAAGCACTGGAGAGTTGGGTTGGACTCTCCGGTCCAGAACTCAACCCTATTGCTACATGAACAATAGGGATTTATTTGTTTCAATAGGAAACTTCTCATTGAAGCGGACAGAAGTCACATGTGGTGTACCCCAAGGTTAAATCCTAGGACCCTCTTATTCAATATCTATATGATCCCATTTGCTCAAGTTATGACAGGAAGTAAGATTAGCTACCATAACTAGTCGGTCTTCTATCACCTGAAGAAGATTTCCAGGATTAGAGGACTAATGTCTCAGCTAGATGTAGAGAAACTCGTCCATGTGTTTATCTTTAGTCGCATTGATTACTGCAGCAGCGTCTTCACAGGTCTGCCTAAAAAAATCATCCAGCTGTAGCTGATCCAGAACACTGTTGCCGTCTGACTAAAACCAGGAAGATAGAGCACATCACCCAGTTTTAAAAATTAAAGATCTGCTGTTGTTGTATCAACCTTTCAGACGTATCAGGTTTTTCTGGTTCTTTTTCTGCTCTGCATCCAGAACCAGAACCAAATATGGAGAGGCAGCATCCAGCTTCTATGCACCACAAATCTGGAGCAGACTTCCAGAAAACTGCAAGACAGCGGAAACACTGAGTACCTTCATATCTAGGCTAAAAACCCACCTGTTCAGAGTTGCTTTTGAAACATAACCATGAAACATTAAAAAATGTAATGTTGACTGTGTCTTCTATGACTTTGCATTTTTGTGTTTTTATGATGTAAAGCACTTTCAAATGCCTTGCTGCTGAAAGATGCTGTACAATTAAAATTAGATTTTAATCAGCTGGGACCTCATCTTCCTCTCTAACAAACAGGATCTTCGTGGTTAAGAGAAATAGGGCACTCACAGGGTATTTATTATCTTGTCTTCTGTTCTGCAACATCCTGCAATAAAGCTTTACATAGATTAAGTGGGTTCAGTTCACTTTTCATCAAAAAGCTGTTGAGTTTCTAATGTTTCAAAGTTTGACATGTCTTGCATGTCTTTCGGCTGCAAGACATGCAGCAACTATTTTTAAAGGCTTTTTTGGCTCAGGCTGTCTTAATTTGAGAGTGGTCAGAAATTAAAGTGGGTAATGAGAGGCAAAGTCGCCAGGCCAGAACTCGAACCTGTGACGTCTGGATTGAGGACTTCATACATGGGATGTGCTTTACCCCTGGGCCACCACAGCACCCCAACATGCAGCAATTCTAACATCTATTTCCCTGCAGTGTATTTGTGAGGAGCAGTTTCATGATTGTTTTTCTCATTCCTGCATTTTAATGTGAAACTCCTGCTTGAGACAAACCATTCAAGATTTGTGTATTCTTGCAATGAGTCAGCTCCCTCTGATGATGTCACTGCCCTCAATTGCCATGGCAATTGTCATGGCAACCTAGGTCCAGGTTTCCTGTGGAGCTGGGAGTGATCTTACTGGGAGAGATCTCAATGAGGAAACTCAAGCAAAGCGGTTAATATTGATGGCAGACTGAAAATGATGTGGCTGCTGTATGTTTAGCACCTCCAGAATCTGTTCAGTTCACTTCAGTGTACGTGGACATTGTTCAGTCACACCAACACAAGTTCTATAAAAACATATAACAGCATATTAGGAATGTGCAGATAAATTCATCAACTGATAAATCAGCCAGCTAATAAAATGGCCTGATTTTCATAATTTTTGGAGATCTTTGATCAGCCAACATTTACATATAAAGTCGATTTTATTCACCGATCCTATCTACCTTGCCAAAAGTCTAAAAGTCAACCAGTCTTTTATTGCTCTGCTGTCAGAGTCTGACTGACAAACCCGCTTTCAGTTAACAACAGTTGTCTCACTGTTGCCAACTCAGCAACTTTCTTGTTATATTTAGCAACATTACAGAAAAAAAAAATAAGTATTAGCCAAAATCAGAATCAGCAGGTGTTAAGACACAGTATGTTTTTCTTTAATGTTTTGAATTCTAGAGTGTATAAAAGAACCTTTGTCTGTGTGAAATGTTTATCTTGCGGGTGTGTCCTTGTAGGTGCCATCTAAGGAACCTGCTGAGGAGGAGGCCCGCCTCAAACCCAGCTCATCTCTACACCTTATTGCGAGCCCCCATGAGGCTTTGTGTGATTTTTTGGCGCAACTTCCACCACAAAACGCAATTTGTTTAATCAATCGATCAATCAAATTTTATTTGTGTAGCACATTTCAGCAGCAAGGCATTTCAAAGGTTTTTTTTACATGAGTCATGCAACATGCAAACATTTTTTATATGTAACCTACAAAACTCAGCCAAATGTAATATTTAATCTACAAAGCTCAGTTAAATGTGACATTTAACCTACAAAATTCAGTTAAATGTTATATTCAACCTACAAACCTCAGCCAATGGAGATTGACCTACTGGGCCCTTCAAAAACTTTGTTAATAAGCATTAACCTCCTTTATGCAGACAATGCAGTCCGTATCAGATACATTTAAAGCACTTTCAGCTTTTACGAGGCCAGTCTCCGTGCTGTGGTGAGCACGAACTTAATCTAATTCTTAACAGGCTCCAACAAAACCACAGTTGTTTAAGTTGTTACAATTTAAAACTTAAGCAGCTGGGACATTTGAGCATGTCCAACCTGTGCTGTGTCTTCCTCCTCAGGTTCTAACTTATGTCCACGCAGTTTGGACTGTGCCCGAGCAGGACGGCACTTCTGCCGACAAGGCAGCTCACACTGCGGGCCCTGCCTGTACCCTCTGGTGGAGGATCATCATGGCCGCTGTGTCGACAAGAGAAGACATCTTCATCATTCTGCTCAGGCTGCTAAAGGTAGGTGATTGGAAAACTGCTGGTAGCAAGTCAGACATAACTTCTCACTTTCCTAGCTGAATATTATGGCTTTAAAACTTGAAGTTGGTAGCACTGTTGCCTTGCAGCAAGAAGGTCCTGGGTTCAATACCCGGCCCGGGGTCTTTCTGCATGGAGTCTGCATGTTCTCTCTGTACATGCGTGGGTTCTCTCCAGATACTCCGGCTTCCTCCACAGTCCACAAACATGACTGTCAGGTTAATTGGTCTCTCTAAATTCTCCCTAGGTGTGTGTGTGTGCATGGTTGTTTGTCATGTCTGTCTCTGTGTTGCCCTGTGACAGACTGGCTACCTGTCCAGGGTGAACCCCGCCTCTGCCCAGAATGTTCGCTTGAGAGGCACCAGCATCTCCCGACCCCACAGTGGTCAGAAATTAAAGTGGGTAATGAGAGGCAATGTGTCTTCTATGACTTTGCATTTTTGTGTTTTTAGTCTGTCGTTCAATAAACGACAGACTTGGACTAATGACCTCGTTCATTTGCAGTAAACGTCACAACCAACATCAAATAGGACACATATATTTGATTAAGTTTTAACAAACAAATCACTTCTACCACAACAATTATATCAAATTACATTAATTATAGTCAATAGGGTTTCATTTATAATTTGTATGTCTTCATGTCATGAGGTAGATCTCAACCGGCTGGTGAGAGAAAAAGTAGATCTTGGTCTCAAAACATCTTCGTGTCTGGCTGGGACTACTAAAGATGGATGGATGAATGGATGGACGGATGGACGGACGGACGAACGGATGGATGGATGGATGGAACGAACGAACTTGAAGTAAAATGTAACTAATAGCAACCCCAGGTTTTGCTATTCTTTTGTCTTTAATTGCCAGGTTGAATTAGTATTATTTCAGTTTTTGTTGAGACAGATTGATTGATTTGACCTTCCCCTTAAAAGGTCTGCAAAAGCCAGGCCTTCCCATGGGGAAATCTCTAGGAGTCAGGGACTCAGAAGAGTGTCTAAGAGGTGGGGACTCGGAAGGAGCAAGAGGAGGCGGAGAGTCAGAGGAAACATTGTGGGGTGGAGACTCAAAGGAAACACTAGAGGGCAACGAGAGAGCTCTGGGAACGTAAGGGGCGACAAAGGGTTACTGGGGAGGAAACTTGGGGGAGACACTAGGTTACTCGGAGGAGGCACTAGGAAAGGACTCCAGAGGGACAGAAGGAAGACACCCACTAACTGGGGCTGGAGACTCACTTACAGGGGCTGGGAAAGCCACCTGTCGGCCAGGTGCCAGGCAGGCCGCCTGGAAACCCATCACAATGGGCAGGAGCGGAGGCGGGAACGGACTCTGGACGTGGAGAGGCTGCAGCCGGCTCTGGACACGGAGAGTGGCACCGGTCCTGGAGTTGACGGAGCTGGGGTGGTGGAGCAGAAGAATTGTCTGTCTGGCTTAGGAGACAGAGGGTTACTTCTCATGATGTCTATAGCTGTCAGGCGCTCCCACTCTGCTTCCTGCTGCAACTCCACCAAGCCCAGGTGCAGAAGGCATGAAATCCAGTATTCCAACATAAGAGCCATGCATGTGACTGAACCCAGGCGTCAGCAGGCGGAATAAGGGCTTGCCACAGCCTGTCAAGTCCTTAAGGGTTGACATTAACCCATCTGGGTCCATGATGGTAGCGAGCCTCACCGTATGGTCTGGCCGGGTCCTTCTGCCATGAAATGCAGTGACGGAGTGGTGAGGTAAACACGGTAGGTCCAGGTATAGATGAAAAGATGAAATGTTTTAATGATGAAGCACAATCCAAAAAAAAGGTCCAACAACCAAGCAGCACGGCTAAGCGGAAGCCAGGGCTCAACGCCGGTAGCAACTGGAGGAAACAAATGGACCGAGAACACATAGACAAGGACCCGACACGAAACAAGAAACACAGGTGGAGTGAAATACACAGAGGGTAATCATGGAACAAGACACACCTGGGAACAATCAAGGGGAAACAGGGCAACACGGAGACTCAGAAGACACGGAAACTCAAAATAAACAGAAAAAAAACACAGAGAAAACCCCAAATCCTTACAAGGAGGTCCAGACCCTGCAACTGGTTTTAGTCTTTGGTCTTCTTGAATCTCCCTTTGGATGTCCCAACAGAGGGTCCCAACCACAAAAGACTGAGGGATAATGTTAGTGATGGTTTCTTCATGGTCTGGGGAGAATTGTCTATTGAGAGCATCAAGTTTTGCATTTTTGGAACCAGGTCTATATGAAATTATTAAGTTGAAACAATAGAAAAAAGTGACCATTGTGACTGTATTGGGTTAAAGCATTTGTTTGGCCTCATGCAGGTAGGCCAGATTCTTGTGGTCAGTCCATACAATGAAGCCCCTTCGAACCAATGTCGCCACTCTTCTAAAGCTAATTTAATAACTAAGAGTTCCTTGTCCCCCACATCATAATTTCTCTCAGCTTGAGATAAACAATGGGAAAAAAAGGCACAAGGATGGAGCTTGGGTCTGGGAGGGAACTTTCAGAGAGGACAACCCCAACACCAGTATCTGAGGCATCAACCTCCAGAATGAATTGTCTGGATGGATTTGGCTGAGTGAAAATGGGAGCAGTGGAAAACCTCTTATCATGCAAGGCTTTGTCAGACTCAGAGGACTAGAGAAATGGTTTCTTAATGGACCAATAAGAAACTGACAGTCTGACTATAATTTCTTATGAAACAGAAAACCCAAAAACTGTTGCAACCATTTATGGGACAAGGGAGTGGGACAGTCAAGAAGAGCTTGAATCTTCTCTTGGTCTGACTTCACCTGCCTGCTCTCAAGGACAAACCCCGGGAAGGTGAGGGAAGAGGCATGAAACTCGCATTTCTCTGCTTTGACATACAACTGATTTTCCAACAGGTGCTGAAGGACCAACCAGGCATGCCTTCTATGCTCATCGAGAGATCTGGAAAATATGAGTATGTACTCAGGGTACACAAATACAAAATGGTTCAGGTAGTCTCTAAGTCTCTAAGGACATCATTCACAAGTGCCTGGAAAAACAGCTGGCGTGTTCATAAGCCCAAAGGGCATTACCAAATATTCAAAATGTCCTAGGAGGGTTTTGAATCCCATCTTCCACTCATCATCTTCTCTTTTCCTGATGAGGTCATAAGCATTTCTTAAATCCAGTTTTGTGAAAATGGTGGCCCCCTGTATTGGTTCAAAAGCTGCAGTGAGGAGTTGCAAAGGATACTTGTATTTAACTGTAAGAGTGGTCCGTCCTTCTTGCCCACAAAGAAAAACACAGCATCTAGAGGAGATGAAAACTTGCAAATTATGCCTGCAGCAAGAGATTCATTAACATATTTCTCCATACTCTCTCTTTCAGGTCCGAATAAGTTGTAGAGGTGGCTGAAAGGAAGTGGTGCGCCAGGTAAGAGGTTGATGGCAGTCATACGGTTAGTGTGGTGGTAATAAGGCTTGAGATTTACTGAAGACTCTGTGCAGATCATGATATTTGGAAGGTACCTTTGAGAGAGCTGAAGGGCTAACCTGCTCCTCAGAGCACAGTGGCCATGAGGGGCCCAAAGCAGATTGAAGGCAGGAAGCGAGACAACTAGAGCTCCACGACTCCACCCTATTCTTTCGGCAATAAGGGTTGTGAAGAGACAGCCAAGGAAAGCTGAGGACAACTTGAGTCTGAGGGGAAGGGAACACAAAAAAGGTAAGAGACTCCCAATGGTTACCAGAAATCAAAAGATTAATGGGTCTTTTTTTATTATCCTGGGCAATGAATTTCCATCAAGAGCTGACACCTGGATTGGGGCAAGTTGATTTACCAAGTTCTCAAGTTGATTTACCGGGTTCTCGTCAAGGAAGTTTTGTTCACATCCTGAGTCAACCAGGGCGTAGATCTGGAAATGGGTCTGATTATCAACAAGAGCACAAGAGAGTGTAACACGGGAATCAAATTTCATAACTCCTCCTACCTGCGTGCTCTGCCTTTTAATTGCAGAGGTCAGAATCCACAATCTGGCCATTGCGCTGCCTGCTGCGCCAGCTGGGCGAGGACGTGGACATAGATCAGAAGGATTACGATCAATACCCTGAAAAAGCTTTGCCCAAAGATCCAATCGCTGGTTCTAGTGAATCTGCTGATTGAAGAGAGAGTTTAGAACAGGGGTGCTCAATTCGTTGATCGCGATCTACCGGTCGATCGCGGGGAGGTTTTGAGTCGATCTCGGCAGCAGGTGACAAACTGAAGACTTCCAGGATGCTGAGAGCAGCACTTCCTCCTCTGACAGACTTTTCAAAATATTCACTAAGATCCAAAACTTTTGTAGCTTCATTAAAAAATAATAAAGCCTGGAAACTTGATATCGTAATGGACTGAACGTTTTTAACGTAATCTTTGCTCGGCTTGCGGGGCACAGGCGGTTGCCACGGCAACGGGTGTGCTTAACGATTAATAGAGAAAGAGAGTTAAAAGGTGCGAGAGGTTCTGAGTTGTTCAGGTTATTTTACCTTTGTTTACCTTCGCTGTGCTTCATCACAGCCGCTGGAGTTTCTGAACGTTCAATAAACGACAGACTTGGACTAATGACCTCGTTCATTTGCAGTAAACGTCACAACCAACATCAAATAGGACACATATATTTGATTAAGTTTTAACAAACAAATCACTTCTACCACAACAATTATATCAAATTACATTAATTATAGTCAATAGGGTTTCATTTATAATTTGTATGTCTTCATGTCATGAGGTAGATCTCAGCCGGCTGGTGAGAGAAAAAGTAGATCTTGGTCTCAAAACATCTTCGTGTCTGGCTGGGACTACTAACTAATCTGGACGAGATCCCGCTGGACGAGATCCCGCTGGACGAGATCCCGCTGGCAAAGTCAGATGATTCTGTCATGTTCGAGAGTAGGCAGAATCAGACCCGGGAAGCAACAGTAAGTTTAGAATTTATTTACAAAATAAAATCACAGGTGTCTTGCAGGTGATCTTTTGGATCGGATCCGGGGCTCGTCTGGAAGCGGAGAGGCGCGTCAATGACTGTGCGAGGGGTGGAGAGAATGTCTGATCGTACAGCAGGAGAAATTAGCTTACATCTCCTGGAAGGCTTCTAAATAGGAGGGGGAAAGGAGCAGGTTGGTCTGACAGGAGGTCTGAGGTACGTTTCTCTAACAGGAATGAACTGTAGGCTGGAGCAGGCAGGCAGGTGAGGTTCGGAGCTGCAGGTGGGATTACAGGTTTGGGGTCTGGCTTGTACCTGGGAATGAGAGTCAGAGAAAGAGTGAGGGAAGCAGACAACAAGCTGAGGTTTTCTCAAGAAGGTCGCAAATAACTACTGTTGTGAAAAACCATCATGTATTCTAAACCCGATAGACCAAAAACGTGCAAGCGCACGAGCAGCAAATCAGCCAACACAAAGCAATCAGACTTTATGTTTTTTATTCTTTTTAGCGCTAAAAAAAGAGACGCTTACCATCACAGACTAGAATTGAAAACCAGGGGCCCGAGTCTATACAGAATGTGTTTAAAAAACGGGAAGATTCGTTGCTTATGATCTAAGAACACGCCCAGTGGTCATCCGATGTCCTGCGTCACCTAAATCTCTATTTGCTTGGAGATGGGAGTGAGGAGATGATTCAGTTTCTGTATCTGTTACAAATACAAAGGCCTTTGTGTGAAAGTATGAGAGTGTAATGTGTGTAGAAGCATATGTGTGTATTTGACCTTGGTAAGCGCCTCAACACTACTTTCTCAGGAGAAGGTCTAGCGAGCTAGAGGCTACCATGAGGGACTAATAATCTGGCAGAGAGGTGAGGTCTGGCAGCTCCTTGAATCCTGTCTGGTTGATGATCCCAACAAGCTGCAGGTGTGCAGATTTGCTTCCAGAAGAGAGCCAATGGGGAGAGACATTTTCATAAAACCACTTACAACCAGAATGTAAGTGGTTAATCCAATGCAGACAATAACATTTTTAAACAGCTATATTGATGTGGATAGCTTTTTCTAATCTTGATAAATGAAATCATCATTTTAAAAATACTTTTTGTAATTACTTTTGTTAATTTTGACTTATACTGACATTTATTTGATGATCTGAAACATTTAAGGGTGAAATAAAAGCGACATAAGAACTCTGTTAGAGACCATGTGTGGCTGTAGTCCAGTAAAAAGTATATAGTGGGCTAAACATACCTGCAGCCAACCGAATGCATGGTGACCTTTAATGGTGATGAAGTTTGGTAAACACTTAAATGCAGTTTGTTAAATAAAGCTTTATCAACTTAATTGAATAGGCAACATAATAAATAATTAATTCAAGTCAAGTTCTCTTTCACAATTCATTCTATCTTAGGTTTGAGCCATTAGGAGAATCAAAAGGCCTTAATAAGTCCTAGATTTAATTTGACATGGACATCACACTTTGTGAGAAGATGAGTGGATGGATAGATGGATGGATGGATGGATGGATGGATGGATGGATGGATGGATGGATGGATGGATGGATGGATGGATGGATGGATGGATGGATGGATGGATGGATGGATGGATGGATGGATGGATGGATGGATGGATGGATGGATGGATGGATGGATGGATGGATGGATGGACGGTCACCATTGAACTTCCTGTTGTCGGCTAAACTTCACTTTTAAACCACATATCAATAGTAGCTTGTAACTGTAAACTACTGTGTTTGGTTTGAAAGTTCTTCCTGTTGTAACTACTTCCAAACCAAACAGTGCTGTCAGAGCAATCTGTTAATGGGTTCTCTGATTGGAAATTAATTTTGATTATTTGTTTGTAGCCAATCAGCAATTTGGCCAGTCAAACATAAATTGGATTAATCCCAGTCACTAACTGATTTCTTGGTCTGATTTTGACCTCTGCTTTGCTGCAGGTAAGGTGAGGGCTTATCCTGAGCTGGATCAGGAGATTGATGTCCTGTCAGACATCATCAGTGAACAGAGATCCGAGTCCAGGATGCCAGGTACCTGAAAGTATTCATCTGCGTTAATTCTGCACCTCAACATGGTTGCTTCTAGATTTGGTCCAAGCTCATCTCCATGTGTCTCAGCCCCACCCTCCCAGGACATGAAGGCAGAGCAGCTCACCGGACACAGAGGATCCCCCACAGACCAAACCAGCAGCCTGAGCATCACACTCAGCACTTCAAGTGCACCTTCCACTACCAACTGCAGCCCCGGCCGGCTGGGCGAGCCCCACATTACTGCCTACCCCCCAACTACCAAGTGTTTCTCAGTAAGTCTATGTTAGCCATGAAGGATTGACTGTGACCTTGAAGAGAGCTCAGAATGACAGTCACTTAGGTAGATAAAGTTTTTATTCTCATTAGGAGCTTTGAAAGGAAATCCCCTTCCTGATTCAGCAGGTGGTTGGAATTCATGCAGAAGGATGGATGCAGGGGAGCAAAGGGGCAGAATCCTTCTGATTATCAATCCTCAGTGCAGGCAGGATCAATCCTATATTCAATAAATATCCATCTTCCTGACTTAAAGAAACATTTTAACAACATCAACAAGTTCAGCTTGTGCATCTGAGATCAAAGACGTTGTTTGTGAATGTTGCCTCCTCTGATTTCTTGTTACTGAGCTGATCCACTACATACCATTGGTTCTGCTACACTGCTGTCTTCAATGTGGAGGCTGCAGCTTCCAGAGATCATGTCTTCCTTTGACAGTCATAGACCTGCAGCTCATTCCCTCCCTCTCATCTTCTGTTGCTATGTGTTCTCAGTTATGACCAGTGTGATCATCGCAGTGTGTTTACTGGTCTTGGTCATATCTGGAATCTGCTGTGTCAGGTAAGACTTCTGCACTGCGTCTTAATTTGTTGCATGCTTAGCTATCTTTGTATGTGTCAGAAGATGGGTGTCAGCTCCAAGTGTGTTATCATTGTTTGATTTCTGGTTTCAGAATGGTGAGAGATGCATATCTGCAGGCTCAGAAGTTGGACTATCCTGCATGTGAAACCCAAAACTTTGGAAACTTTGTAAGTCGGACTTGGGAAGGAGGATAAAAACACTGGCGTTCCGCAGAAAAAACATGTAATTATGCTCCAGCAGCTTAGAATTTCATGTGAATTTGCTTATACAAATTATCGAAAAAACTCTGAGTGGCACTCATGACAACAGTAGGATAACTATGTGTTTCTTTCTATGAAAAGTTTATTTTGTAGCTTTCAAACCGCTTTTAACTTCTGCTAAACATGGAAAGATAACTCCAGTCTAACGTCCTAAACCCCTGAATGATTTTGATTACTTACATCACAAATGTCAAAGTCAAGGCCTGTGGGCTGGATGCGACGCGTGAATTAATTATTTGTGGCCCCCAGGATGATATTTAATTACTATAAGAACCGGCCTGCAAAATGCCCACTGGCGTTTTGCACGCACCAACACTACATTCCCCACAATGCAATGGTAGCCCGCTATGTCACTGAAGCATGAGCGGTTTCATTGTTCATCAGCAATCAGAGCAGAGATCAGCTTTCAGATTCCCCTCCTCAAAAATGGCTCAACGTTTAGTGGACGCTGAGAACAGAGGGTTTCAGGCCAGAAGGGAGGCAAACAGTGAACACTTCTTTCAGTAACGAGTAATCTAACGCGTTTCTATTTCAAATCAGGTCGTCAGACTAGTTATTTATCAAAACCACTTTGAGTGACTATTTTCTTTTGTAATTTTATTTCCTCTGCGCCTCCTGGGGAGTAACCGCAGTTTCTATGCGACACTGTCAGCAACGACAGAAACAATGGACGGAGATGCGCATTTTGTTGCTGAAAAGGAACTATTTTGAGTTTCGGTTGCCAATTCCGTTTATTGCGGCTTTGGACTTGTTTTTTCTTTCTAAAGTCGCTGCAGATTTAATGAGTTGCGGGTTGCGGTTTTGGGGCTTAATAAGCAGATATAAACCCCAGAATTTGTCTGTTATCCGTCATTTCCCGGATGATTGTTCATGTCAAGTTAATATTTTACCTCTGAAAGACGTCAAGCTTCGCGTTGCGCTCCAGAAAACCGCAAACATCTAGACTAATATGAACAGCGCAATAAACGTGAAAACAGCCACAAATTAACATCCGTAAAGTTGTGCACAACCTGGAGTCTGGGGGCAGGACAGGGGTTTTAAAATCCTTCTTAAAGTTTTTCATACAATAGTGGACCACACAAAACATGCAGAAATTACTAAAGTTTGTTTTCACTGTTGTAACCATGAAATAATCTCTCCTCCAGTTCAACCATATAACTGGAGACACATTGTTGATGTTACCATTATAAAATAACTTACAATTTTGTCTTCAGGTCATTTTGACCCGAAGACAACAGGAGGTTATTCTTATTTTTTTTCGTCAAGTTCACATTTGAATTGCTGCAGCAGAAAATTCCATCTGAGTTGTGAACACTGTAGGTCTGATTCAGGACTGTTAGATTTCAAGTTGCTGTATGCAGTTGCAATTAAAAAAATGTTTTATAAGGGCTTGTCCTCGGGTCATGTCAACCCGAGGGCAATAGGAGGGGGGGAAATTTGAAAAGATATCAGTTTCACGGAGATCAATGATGCCATTCCATACTGTTTGCCTGTCCAGCTGAATTTTCCTTAGTCTTCGGGTCAGTCTGACCTGAGGCCTGGGTTTGGTTATCTTTATTTCTTTTGTCAAGTTCACATTTGAATTGCTTGAGCCTAAACTTCCACCTGAGTTGTGCACACTGTAGTTCTGATGCAGGACTGTTAGATTAACGTTTCTGTATGCAGCTGCAATTGAAAAAAATATTTTTTAAGGGCTTGTCCTCGGTCAACATGAGCCGAGGACAACAGGAGGGTTAAGTATTGGCAAAGATCAATGTCATTTTCACAGGTGGGAGAGGGTTGTCAGCAATTCCTGAAAGTAACTTAATGTAACTTAGTTTCTTTCCAAATCAAGTAACTAGTAACAAGTAACTAAGTCTGCGAAGGCACTATCAAGCTTCTCAGAAACACAAAGACAAGAATATGGACATCATAGAGCAGCACAGTAATGCATTTTCAGTTTATAATGCATGTACTTTAATTTATGTATTTATCTTGATATTAGGAAACATATTTTGTTTTTCAAAACAAATTTTTTGCTGTTTACCTGTTGAAAATGTTTTCCCTTGAAATTACTGACAGAGCCATAAGAAAATATTGTTTTATTCATTTAATTATTAAATAATATACACTTTGTTAAGTCTTGGTTCAATAGGCTATGTGCAATTATTTCAATATATTTTAATAAACGTTGAACCAGTCCGGTCCTCAGCTTGCAGCAAATTCGTTCTTTTGGCCCTCGGTGTATTTGACTTTGACATCCCTGACTTACATGATTTAATGTTTCTTCATGTCCCCAGCAACTGCTTACTTAAAGGCATAAAGCAAGGATTTATAAGGCCACTGCCCTTTAACCAGCAGTGTAGCTTAAGCACGTGTAGTAAAGTCACATGATTCTGTAAAGAAAATGTAATCTGTACAGTTTGGTAGCTTGTTGATCTGACTTTCTGCTGTCTTTTAGCCTGGGGACCAGAAACTGGCCCACAGTGCCCAGATGTACCACTACCAGCACCAGAAACAACAGATGCTTTCCCTGCAGCAGTGAGTCACCTGCCGGGCCTCGTTGTTTCTGCTAACGTTAGGTCCACTTGGCCTTGTTAGGTCTGTTTTCTCTGTTACATGTTGAATGACTCTGGGTGTTTGACCTATGCAGACATAGGGATGAGCTCAGACCACCTGACACAGGAGCATCAACAGATGAGGAGAATGATGGAGATTTCACCGTCTACGAGTGTCCTGGGCTGGCACCAGTAAGAAAACACTCTATTTAATGTCCTTTATGTCTGAACTTTGATGGTTGAAAATAAGCTGATGACTTGATCAGCAAGTCATCAGATGAGCTCTGGTGGAGCCAGCTGCACATTGTTTGAAAAAAAAAAAGAAATCCTCCTTCCAACATCTGTCATAGTGTTTTTGTGGTTGCTTCAGTAGTAGCATTTGATTGGTGCTCATGTAACTCGTGATGTAAGAAAAAAAAAAGCATTTCCCTGGCAGTTTTGTGTTTGAAGTTGGCCATTTTCCATTGAGTTAATTTATTGGTGCCTGTCCATAGCAATGCATAAGGAGAGCAGTGACTGACTTTGGCCTCCACAAGTCAGACTTAGACTTAGACTTAGACTTCCTTTATTGTCATTGTACAAAAAAAACACAAGGTGAATCTTGACAACGAATGTCGTTACTTGCTACCAGTGTAGCAGAGCTAAAACCTTATACTAACCAATAAATAAATTAAATACAATACAAGTGCCATAGAATACACAGGTTCAGTGTTGTGAAAAAAACTAAACTAAAGTGCATGTATTGACCATGTCCATGGGGGTGATTTGGTTTGTGAGTGTGTGGAGGGTGTTATGTGGCGTTAAGCAGTCTGATGGCCCGGGGGAAGAAACTGTTCAGTAGTCTGGTTGTTCTGCACAAGATGCTGCGGAACCTCTTCCAGACGCCAGGGGGAAAACAGACCATGGTTGGGGTGGGTGGGGTCGAAGAGGATCTGGTGAGCGCGAGATAGGCAGCGCCTCTCTGCGATGTCCTTGATGCAGGGGAGCAGAGCCCCCGTGATCTTCTCCCTGTCCTCACCACCCTCTGTAGAGACTTCCAGTCAGAGGCCCTGCAGCTCCCAGACCAGATGGAGATGTAGCTGGTCAGTTGGCTCTCGATGGTCTCTCTGTAGAAGGTCTGAAGGATGGGGGGCGGGAGGGATGCTCTCTTCATCCGACGCAGGAAGTGCATGCGCTGCTGGCCCTTCTTCACCAGTGAGTCACCATAGCAATGCTTCCAAGCATTGCTATGGGCAGGCATCTATTGTTCTTCACCTCAAAATAACTGCCGCTTCCTACTACCATTAATGCAGTCCGTATATATATATATATATATATATATATATATATATATATTATATATATATATATATATATATATATATATATATATATATCAAAATGCATTTAGTGTTAACACAGCATTATACAGTTAGGGCCAGAAATATTTGGACAGTGACACAGGTTTTGTTATTTTAGCTGTTGACAAAAATATGTTCAGAAATACAATTTATATATAATATGGGCTGAAAGTGCACACTCCCAGCTGCAATATGAGAGTTTCCACATCCAAATCGGAGAAAGGGTTTAGGAATCATAGCTCTGTAATGCAGAGCCTCCTCTTTTTCAAGAGACCAAAAGTAATTGGACAATGGACTCCAAAGGCTGCAAGTAACTCAAAAGGCCTTTCCCTCGTTAACCTGTAATCAAGTAAGTAGTTAAAAGGTCTGGGGTTGTTTCCAGGTGTGTGGTTTTGCATTTGGAAGCTGTTGCTGTGACCAGACAACATGCGGTCAAAGGAGCTCTCAATTGAGGTGAAGCAGAACATCCTGAGGCTGAAAAAAAGGAAAAAATCCATCAGAGAGATAGCAGACATGCTTGGAGTAGCAAAATCAACAGTCTGGTACATTCTGAGGAAAAAGGAATTGACTGGTGAGCTTGGGAACTCAAAAGGCCTGGGCGTCCACGGAAGACAACGGTGGTGGATTATCACCGCATACTTTCTTTGGTGAAGAAGAACCCGTTCACAATATCAAATGAGGTCCAGACACTCTCAGGGGAATAGGTGTATCTGTCTCTAAGTCAACAGTAAAGAGAAGACTCCATGAAAGCAATACAAAGGGTTCACATGTAGATGCAAACCATTCATCAATTCCAAAAGTAGACAGGCCAGAGTTAAATTTGCCCAAAACACCTCAAGAAGCCAGCCCAGTTCTGGAAAAGTATTCTATGGACAGATGAGACAAAGATCAACCTGTACCAGAATGATGGAAGAAAAAAGTTTGGAGAAGAAAGGGAACGGCACATGATCCAAGGCACACCACATCCTCTGTAAAACATGGTGGAGGCAACGTGATGTCATGGGCATGCATGGCTTTCAATGGCACTGGGTCACTTGTGTTTATGATGACATAACAGCAGACAAGAGTAGCCGGATGAATTCTGAAGTGTACCGGGATATACTGTCAGCCCAGATTCAGCCAAATGCTGCAAAGTTGATCGGACGGCGCTTCACAGTACAGATGGATAATGACCCCAAGCATACAGCCAAAGCTACCCAGGAGTTCATGAGAGCAAAAAGGTGGAATATTCTGCAATGGCCAAGTCAATCACCAGATCTTAACCCAATTGAGCATGCATTTCACTTGCTCAAATCCAGACTTCAGATGGAAAGACCCACTAACAAGCAAGACCTGAAGGCTGCGGCTGTAAAGGCCTGGCAAAGCATTAAGAAGGAGGAAACCCAGCGTTTGGTGATGTCCATGGGTTCCAGACTTAAGGCAGTGATTGCCTCCAAAGGATTCGCAACAAAATATTGAGAAAAAACTTTTTTGTTTGGGTTATGTTTATATGTCCAATTACTTTTGAGCTCCTAAAATGTGGAGTGTTTGTAAACAAATGTGTACAATTCCTACATTTTCTATCACATATTTTTGTTCAACCCTTTAAATTAAACGTTACAATCTGCACTTGAATTCTGTTGTAGAGGTTTAATTTCAAATCCAATGCGGTGGCATGCAGAGCCCAACTCACAAATATTGTGTTACTGTCCAAATATTTCTGGCCCTAACTGTATATCAAGGTTCACATTAGGTCAGCGCTTTTCAGTTCCAGTCCTCAGGAGCTCTGCTCTGCATGTTTCAGATATGTCTATTTCAGAAGAGCTGATCCAAATGATCACATGGACTTTTTTCATACAAACTGACTGGGTGTCTCACAAAGATAGAATTCTTTCTCCACCTCTGTCTCACACACACACGCCCACATGCCCACACACACACACACACACACACACACACACACCACACACCACACACACACACAACACACACACACACACACACACACACACGACACAGGATCCATTACCATAGCAATGGAACACAGCAGGACAGAGCAGCTGATTAGGCCAACAAAAACGCATCACTGTAGTTCTAACTATGGCAGAACTCTGAGGAATGGGGTTGGCCTTTAGAAATACTTGTGTTTTAGGCATTTTATAACTGATTTTAACCAACCATTGTTACACATGGGATTAGTGTGGGAATTTTTAAAAAAGCTTAATGAAAATTTCAAAATTTCACAAATTTTACATCAGGTAATTGCTCTCTTAGGCATTATGTGTCTTTTTTTTTTTAACAAAACCAGTTACATTTTGGATTAATTTGGTAATTTAAAATGAAGCTTCCTGAAAATTTCAAAATGAAGTCGTCACAATTTTTACATAAGATACTTTCTGTTTTGGGCTTTATGTGACTGTTTTAAACAAACCACTGTTAAACATTGGATATGTTTGACAATTTAAAATGTAGCTTTCTGAAAATTTCAAAATAAAAGCCTTCACATTTTTAACATAAGGCTATTGCTGCTTTAACCCAATCACTGTTATGCATGGAATTAGTTTGGACATTTAAAACAAAGCTTACTGATAAATTTCAAAGTAAAGCCTCAATATTGCTTTATTATTGCACCGCCATAGACGATGCAATAATAATAAAAGACATAGCTTGCAATGTCTTTTTCTCTGAGGTTAGGGTACTTACTGTCTTGTGCAGCAAGGCAGAGCATTAGCCTTTTACCTTAAATAAGGTATGAACTATTTCTCTTACTTATTAGCCATATTTAGTATACTGAATGGAGTAAGTCGATTACAGACAACATGCTAGTGATGCCCCACATGTTCCTGAGAGTATTCACATCAACATTACTAGCATTTTGGCTAATTTTAGCTTCTAAACTAATTTTGACATACTGAATGGTTCTAGTCCATGTTAGTCAAAATTTTTTTGTTATGTTTATCATTGATGCTAATTTTTAGCATCAGAATGCTGGGTCCAAACCAACTTTGGCAGGCCCTGGTTAAATTTCTTCAGGAATTTTCTAGTTTTTGGAATTTCAATTTGCATAGTTTTATTGTTAAAATAAGTGTTTCCATTGAGAATGACAACAGAAGAGAGCCTGGGAACGTTTCTGTGAGGCTGTTCAACTCCCACTGAAGAAGACTCCTTTAGTGGTCTTAGTGTGTAGGAGGAAGATGAAGAGAGCGAGAGATTATTTTTTGTCTAGTGGGCTAGTCCGTTTTTAAGCAGCCATAATAATATTTATCAGAGCCAAATAAACACAGTAGACAATGAGAAGCTGTTGGTAAAAGATTACTTTATTTACGTCATCTTTTACCAACAGCTGATATTAAATATTTTTAAAAGTATACATAAACTGCATTTTACTCTCTGAATAAATTGAGTACAAAACTGCAGTTTTTGAAAAAGAAAAGTAAAATATATGCAGTAAATAGCAAGCATGCTCTCATGTTAATTAAATTGTGTTGTTGTTCAGACAGGAGAAATGGAGGTGAAGAACCCATTGTTTGATGACGCCAACCTTTACCTACACAGATTCCACAAGTAAATCCGGACCGTCACACTGGAAGTGCATCACCTGTGTGTACTTCTCCCTGAATTCACATCCACACACATTCCACATGCACTGCTACACTCAGCCAAGTCCATGTAGAGATCAAGATTGTCTCCCTGTTAAGGGAGAGGAAGAGGAACATGTGAAATGTTGGGTTCATGTCTGAAGCTGACTGTCTGTGAGTCTCATGCTCTGCAGCCTTGCTCTGTTCTGTTTCATCTTCAGTTCAGCTGTGAGTCTGTGTGTGTTGCTCTGGCAGAAAACAGGTGGACTAACTGTGTGTTGATCAGCTGGAGCAGAGTGCAGTGCAGGATCCTGCTGAAGCCACCAGCTGGCAGTATTATTCTGAGTTGATTTCTGGCTGTTGTTTTTGATTAATCAGTAAATGTTCTTTTCTTCCCTGAGTTTTAACCACAATTTGTGGTTTTACTATGAGGTTTTGCTTTGATTTTAAAAAGGAACATTTTTAATGTGCCTCCATGCAGCATACTCTCCTGTATCAGAATGTTATGTAGCCACTGTTCTCAGCCTAGCACAGTGGCTGAGAACATTCACTGTATCATCCATGTAACAAATCAGTCAATATGCATTTCAAGTTTTTTTCCAAGTTGGTACCTCAGACTTGCTGCTAATGTTTATCCTGTACATAAACTGTATGAAAACTATTTCAAGGTCATTTGAAATCGTTTCTATCTGAGCTCTGAACCAGAGAGTCCATCCTGTACATAAGGTATTGACTACCATGGCTTGTACTCATGGTTTAGTGATGTGTGAGTAGCAGTTGATGTAAAAGGACAGGTTGGTCTGTCACTGCTTGAATGCTGGGACAAGCTCTGCTGCTGCTTTCTTTATTTTCAGAGACTAAATAGGTGATAGGTGCCGGGTCACTCAAGTACAAACCACCAGAGTCCAAACACATATCTAGGATATTTCTAGTTTTTACTTCGAGATGTGGGCAGTTTTTTGGGGAGGCATGTGGAAAATCTGAATGATGCATCAATCAGATTCTTGGGACCATTTTTTATAAAAACTTAGGCCTGCTATTAAGCAACTCTGATTTTTATTTAAAAACTATAAATATCTATAAACTGCATTTAAAAAGTGTGTTCATTAGTCTTTCTGGCAATGGACGACCAAAACTTCCACAGACCAACCAATAAATTCAAATGAATATTGTATATCTGACGGTTAAAATAAAATTACACTAAATTAGACAGCATCAAAAGGCACATAGTGCATTTCTAAGTTATTGAATACAAAATCATTCAGTCATTTGATCATTGAATTTCATTCCTAATTACAGATTTGCCACAGCCTGTCATGAAATGATTTCGATCGTAGCTGTTTGATTTGTTTAACTTCTAACCAATCACCAACTGACTGACTTTAATGACAAATACATAAATACCTAAATACATTGTGTGCTCCATCCACCTAGAAACACTAAAATTATTCATTTTACTTTTACCATAAAAATTATTAAAATTATAATTATTTCATAATTCTTTTATTAAATTATTAAAATGGTAGACAATTAGATTTTTTTTTTATGTGTGCAAACCTGTTTTATTTAAATGGTTGAATATATTAACTATTATTTAAGAACCTTTTAGGTCATTGAATTATGGCCCTTTTGGCCCACCGTATCTGCTGTGAGCAATTCACAGCAGAGGCTGCATCAAGCTACAAGTCCGAAGGAGAAATTGCTGTAAAAAGAGATTTAATGTCTGACTGGGGCTGCACAGTGGCGCAGTTGGTAGCACTGTTGCCTTGCAGCAAGAAGGTCCTGGGTTCGATTCCCAGCCCGGGCTCTTTCTGCACGGAGTTTGCATGTTCTCTCTGTGCATGCGTGGGTTCTCTCCAGGTTCTCCGGCTTCCTCCCACAGTCCAAAAACATGACTATCAGGTTAATTGGTCTTTCCAAATTCTCCTTAAGTGTGTGTGTGCATTGTCCTGTTTGTCTCTGTGTTGCCCTGCGACAGACTGGCGACCTGTCCATGGTGACCCCGCCTCTCGCCTGGAACACAGCTGGAGATAGGCACCGGCACCTCCCGACCCCGTTAGGGAGAAGGGTGACCGGAAAATGGATGGATGGATGGATATCTGACTCTTAGCCTGGCTAGCTGTTAACAGCCGTATCTCTCAAGCCGATGTTGCAGTGTGTTTCTAGTACAAAGATAGATGTCTTCATCCTGCTGAGTCCTCACTGAGAAAGGCTTTTTAAAGTGTGACTATTCCTACTGCCACCATTTTAAATACAGAAGTTAATTTTAAAAGCTGAGTTTAAGATGCCCAGATTAAAGTACTATTGACCCCAGAAACACGTTCATCACGGCTGCAGGAGGAACAAAGTTGAAATCTAACAGTTGAAAATAAAACATTCTTTTTTTGCAGTTGTTTAGATTTTCTCTGTTTTCAGAGAAAACCAAAGAGCATTCAGGTTCTCTAGCTCTACAGAGAGGCATTTGGGTTGATGATCCCAGTACAGCCAACAATCAAAGCATGGCCAAACTGAATCGACACAAAAATATGTTGGGATTTTTTTCTGACAGTTGCTTTGTGGACTCAGCAATCTGACAACTGAATGAGTATTCATTAAACACTTCTAATGCGCAGACATTTAGATATATTTAATATAGCTGTCTTGTTTCAGTGATGTGTTTGAATAGAACTAACTGTGTTTTGTAAAGCTGCTAAGAGCAATGGTCCCCTCCTCCCCCAAACTCAGATTGATGTTCCCTGCCTTTCCTATGCTAAAGACGAGCTCTGCTCCACAGGCTCACATGTCTGATTCTGGAGGCTGCTGCCTGCCTCTTTGCATCTGCTCCAGAACAGAGCTCAGCCAGGATGGGCAGCAGAGACACTTTAAGGAAGGAATCTGGAGATGAAGCCTTGACTCTGTCTCATCATCAGTGAAGATGTGAAGGAGGTCGTCAAATACACAAACCCCTCCAGCAGACATATTTATCCAGATTGACAGAACTTGTGGAGCAAAACACAGTTCATGGGGCATGCAAATCAAAGATCAAATTGTCATGTTGCATTTTTATGTTTTTTTTCCCCTCTGCTAAAATCTCTGCT
The DNA here is from genome assembly GCF_027474105.1 of Poeciliopsis prolifica. Taxonomy (NCBI): domain Eukaryota; kingdom Metazoa; phylum Chordata; class Actinopteri; order Cyprinodontiformes; family Poeciliidae; genus Poeciliopsis; species Poeciliopsis prolifica. The sequence continues at coordinate 307,216 of NW_026562508.1, read as the reverse complement.
GATTTTTTTTTTGTTTGTTTGTTTGTTCTCTTCCGAATTAATAATTATGTAAAGGAGCTTTAGAACAATACAAATTGTCTTTGGCCTCTTTATATGTTCTCCATATGTTTAGCTTTCATGTGCATATATCAAAGCTGTGATAAAATAAATACTTATAAGATCTTAAGTATAAATTGCTATTGTGCTTTCATTTTTTGTAAGAAACAGATATGAATCTCTTTGAACTCTGTGTCTTGGAAACCGTTTAGTCATATGTAAAGGGAAAAGTAAATCATACACAGGCTGGATGTGTGTTTTTAATCCATGAAGACCGTTGAGATGATCTGGATTACCAGTCCAGTCTGATCTCACCTCTCAATGAGTTCAAGAAGAAACAGAGAAAAAAAAACAATGGGGGAATTTGGGGAGTGTTAATATAATATTCTGTTGTACAACACAGATTAACAGTGCCAACAAATATTGTTGTATTCTTGTAGGATGGGATTTTGCTGGCACTACATGAAAATGTGTGGAAGTTTGTGTGTTTTTTTATTGTAGACAGTGGTCAGAATGCAGCATGTGGTAAACAGAAGGAAAATATGTACAGAAGTGCATAAGAATGTGCAATAATGGTGGAAATGCCATAATTATTATTAATATATTTATGTTAGCAGATGCTGTCTCACACAGTCTGTCAGTTTAAAATTAGAAATTTATTCATATCCAACAAGCAAACAGCTATAGGACACATTTGCTAGGAGAGGGAACTGCTACTAATGGTGCCATAGAGCCCTTAAAAACATGCCAACAAATGATACAAAACTGTTAAATCTACAAAATATATGAACAAAGACAATTATATGTTGTACAGTTTGGGTAGGTCTTTATTTGCTTTGGGTGTTTTGTAATTTTTCTGCAAACCAAATATGCATAGTTCTATACAAAGTAATTGGAGTAATTGGAAAAAAACAATTTCAAAAATTTTTTTCTGGTTCAATAATTTCGTTTTGGAAACAAGTCTCTGTGGGCAAATGTTTTTCTTTAAACATTTTCTCACTTCTGCATTTTTACACATCTAGCTCAGTAAACCATTAAATTATGGTGAAGTTCCTTACTGTGAATAGGACCTTCATGTCTGACCAAAGAAACATGATGTTTGCATCTTCCTGCAGTCAGCCAGCAGTGTTAGACGTATCATCTGTTAACCCAGCCATCCAGGTCCTGGTAAACCTTCCTGGTTGGTAAACTGGGGTACTTAAGGCAGATCTGACAGAGTCTTTCTCTCCAGTCGGTGTAGGTTTTAATCCGGTGTGTCTTGTGCCATTTGAAGTACTCGTCATAAGCTTGCTTGTCAGCAGCCACATGATTCAGATAAGCAGCCAGTTCTACTACACTCTTAAAGTCAGCTACATGGATGAAGGAATGAGGTGGAGCCACTTCCTCATAGGTGGGCCTGCTAGGGCCAAGAACAACTGGAATGGTCCCTGCTTGGAAGGCATTCCTCCACAGCTTCTCACTGATATAGTCTTTTGCTTCTGAGTTTTCAAAAGACAAGTAGAACAGACATTTAGAGATGGTGGGCAGCAACCTGCCATGTGGGAGAGGCTTCTTTTTCCACTTTCCGTACACCTGGATGGGGATGTACTTCTGCAGACTTTGGTAAACATCAACACGTGTCTGGTTGGGCTTGGGTTTGCTAACCACCCAGCTTGCAAAGCAGGAATGCTTTAAAGCACTTTGAAAACCTTCCAATCCAGCTCCTGGAAGGGTCTCTCCATAAGGAATGGTAATATCTGCATTCCGTCTGTAGCTCATTGTCCAATTAAAGACACCATTAAACCGCTCGACATATACATTGTTGACTGGAGGCTCCATGGATAGCCACACCCAGCCCTGGGCCGTTGGCCGAGGCAGGTGCAGTGGCAGAGCCGAAGCAGCGTTGCTCAACTCCTGGTGGTGGAATACAACCACATCTGCAGTTGGGTAGGTAGATCTGTCATCAGTGAGGAAACAGCGGCCAATGCCGTACATCTCCAGACATTTGTTCCCACTGAGGCTGTAGGACCGTCCGAATGGCCAGTGCCACAGCAAGATGCTGACATTCCTCTGAGAAGCAGACGCAGGGTACTGCTCCATGTAAAGCATCTGGATGACCAAGTTGTGATAAAGCATCAGAAAGAGGGAGCTGAGAAGGAGGAGGATCACAGCGAGGAGGAACAATGGTCTGAGCCCACATGCCACCATGACTGCTGAGTGTGATCTACGTCAACAGGTTACAATTTACTGGAATGGAACCCTTGAATGGAAGGAAGAGGGAATCATAGAGATTATATTCTCACATGTTCATTGATGCTTAAACAACAGAGTAACCTACATCAACAACAGAAACGTCCATACCACTGACCAGTTCTAGGTTAGTGGTAGCTGACACAATCAATTTGTTATGTTTTAAAGACTTGTTTTAGTCAATAAATTATTCTGGTTATAAGTTTGTGCTGGATCCAGTGTCACCCCTGCTGCCTGTTCCTTACATGTTTTCATTATTGGTGCTGCCAATTAAACACTAAAAAGAGCTGAATAGATTATTAACAGTGGAAACATATCGTATCTTGGTTATTTTGATCTAAGAGCACATTTCTTAATTATCCTTATTGTGTGTCACACCATCAAGACCAATTCTAAAATGAAACTGACATGTTACATATTTGATACTTGCTCACAGCTCTTTTTGATAAAAACTCTTCATTTAAAACAGACACACAGAGTAACAGCTTCCAGAACTAAATGTATAGCAAACCGAATTTTTGCTGGAAAATAAAATCAAGAGTTTGATGGCTTACCTTCCAGAGATGGCACTAGGCAGCAGGCGCCTTGCTGGCAGATCATAGTGTTGTCCTCCTCTGGTAGAGGAAATCCTGCCTACAGAGACTTTTTGACTCATCTTTTGCTTCACCCTCTCAGTTTCTCATGGTGTAGCTGTCTTTTTACATCCTCTGTATCTGGTCAACAACACTGACTGTCACAGTCTTTAGGGGGTTTTAGGACATTTCCTATCATTTGTTTTATTTTGTATACTGTGAATTCTTAGTTCTTTTATCTAGCCATGTTTTTTTGTAGTCTGTCAGGTTCATAACTTTAATATTAGTTTTCCGTCCACTGACTTTCTCGTCCATGTTAGTATGTCCTCTGTTTTCCATGTTTTCCTCTAATTAATTGAAGGTAGTCTGTGTGTTTCACATTCTCATTGACTCCATGGGGCTGCTTGGCTCTCAGCTGCAACAGATCAGTTCTTCTAATCACCTTTTTTTTGGCAGTTTTACCATTGACCTTGTAGTGTTTGAAAACAGTTTATATCTTTATATCTCAGTGTCGCATAAAAGCTGAGGCCATTGTGAGTGAAGTAGAGTTTAGACACACAAATGGACTTTTTTAAATGTCCTGGAACGGGTCAGAGCACAAAAAACATTGAGTTTGAAAAACATGGATTCAGTTTTCTTGAAGGCACGAGGAAGATTCCAGAGGCACAAAGAGACAACGTGGCATAGGATCCAAACAAGATGTCAATGTTTGGACATTGACATCTTGCTCACGTTGGAAAACAGGTGTTGGGCTGAGCTCTGTAAAGAGGGATGCTGTCCAGAGAACCGGTGGGACTTTATTGGCTTTGTCCCTCTGACCTGTCTCTAAATTCTCACTAACTCTCTAATGTTTAACTGACATTAATCTATGCATTTTGGGCTTGGTCATACTTAGTTATTTAAGTCTGTATTACAGAGTCTCCACGTATGCATCCCACAGAGGCACATTACAGACGACCCCAAAAACAGACTTAAACTTTAACAAATTCTTGGGTTCTCTGATTACTGGCCTCTGATTGTCTTCCTAGGTTTTCTGTTCCCCCCATTTTCTTCGTTGTTTCTCCGCTTTGAATTTGTTTCTGTGGGTTTTGTGCAATTTATTTTCCTCACTATGTCAACATAACCCTAACCCTAACCTTGAATCCACACTGTGCAAAAAAAAATGACATGTGAATATTTGTTTTCTGTATAGCTATTTTAAATTTGTGTTATTTGGTTTTTCTATCTATTAATTGCGTTATTATATACATCGGTATGAAAAGGCTTTGGCCCAATCAGAGTTATGCTGTTTTTGTTTTTTTCCACTTAAATTTTCACATTTTTCAACAAAGTTTAATAATATAAAAAGAGCATGGCAGAGTAAATACAATACAAATATTTTCAATTGAGGACTTAATTTACTAAAGGATATGCATTTACTGCTTTTAATAAAGGATAAAAGCTATCCAAAACATGCTGAAATATTCTTACTGTACACTTTTAGAAGTTCTGGGTCATTTAAACACTGTAGTGCAGGGGTGCTCAAGTCCAGTCCTGGAGAGCTACCGTCCTGCAACTTTTAGTTGCAGCCTTACTCCAGTAGACCAGGCTCAGCTATGAACAGGCCTGGTAACGAGTCATTCATTTGATTCAGGTGTGTTGGAGCAGGGATGCATCTGATAGTTGCAGGATGGTAGCTCTCGAGGACTGGACTTGAGCACCCCTGCTGTAGTGGTAGTGAGATGTTATCCATATTCAGGACCTAGAATTTTGTTTTCGACCAGAAAATCCTGAAGAAGAATGTTAGTAGTTATTGAACTTAAGTATGGGCATGCATGGCTTGCTTTCAGTATGGCAGTCCAAGTCATCCTTGCATTGCCATGCACAGTCTCTCTTGAAAATAAAGGTTTATAAACCACTCACGCTAGACAGAATTTAAGCAATTATGGAAAGAGCAATTTGAAGAACTAAAAAGACTGCCAGTTGCCATAAACACATGTTGCCGAGGCAGCATGATCAACTTTTAGGTTATAGTTACATTTTAACACTGACAGTAGATAAAAACTATCTTTGGAAACTGTGTTTTACATTTACTCAGATGATCTCACTCTAACATTTAAAGGTATTTATAAAGCATTAGACAAAAAAGCAAAAACTGATTAAATTTAGAAGAGGTTAATACAGTTTTTTCCCGCATCGTAAGAGGATAGACAAAACCTTTGCAGTCCCTGCAGCACTTCTGACTCATGCCACCGACTTTCACAAGTTGTAACTGACTTGTGAAATAGCTTGAGCACCTATTCTTTTTCAGAATTAGTGGCACTCTATATCATTACTAATTTATCTTCATGCATCTGCCCTTCCCTTTCCTGTTCTTGCTGCGCTGCAGTAGAGGGCCCTGAGTTAAACGACTGCTGAAAAACATAAACCATAGTACATCTATTGAAAGCTGCAGTTTAGCTCCAGGGTCTGCATTTGAAAGCCAGAACACAACATGATTGAGGAACTCTGCCTGTGTCCTGCAGCTGTACACTTAATTCCTGTGTCTTCTACGGAGATGATACTTGGTTTTCATAATCTTTGTGGGCTTTGTTTTAAGGTTTTGGTTTCCTGTGTTGTGTATCATGTTCTTGTTTACCTAGGTCTGGTTGGTTCTGCTCTTAACCCTTTCATGCATGAATTATAATCCTTTGTGACAGGATTTTTTCATTTTTTTTATTTTCTTAACACATAAAAAAAGGTAGAAAAATGTTTTTTGTAAAAATTATTATAATTTGAAAAAAAATTTTTAGGTGATCAATTATAATTGTTGGGTAAATTGTAGTATTATTAATCAAATATTTGTTGTCTTGTGTATCTTTATGTCTTTTCTTATATGCTTTTATTGTTTAATTTAACCTTAGAATTAAGAATGTTTCTGCATTGTTGATTCCTTTCTCAGAAGGCCTCACTGAAGGAAAGCAGTGACAATAGGTTTCTGCAGGATTATCTCTCGGCGGGAAGCAAGGCCTCTTTGACCTGCTAGATTGCTATAAAACTATGACCGTGAAGATGTACAACTTGCTCTGTTTAACCCTGTGTCTGGAACGAGATTATCAAGTGCAAGATACCTTGTGTTTTAGTTAGTGATTGTCATTGGCGCTGTAGCTATGTGATGAAGTGTTTTCCCCTCCCTTTAGAGTTACAGCGTTCTTTGTGATTAGGGATCCTAAATACAATAAAAAGAGAGGAGCAGGCAAACGTGGTTTCAGAGCGGTAGGAGATTGTAACTGAAAGCACATCTCTGTCTGTTCTCCTCACAAGTGACAAAGAATCTAACTCTCGTCTTTCCTGTGTTTGTTTAATCTGTGTTTAATAGGTGTTAAACCTGACAGCAATTTTCTCCAAATACAAAGTTAATATTTGAAAAATACATCAGTAGTATTGTTCTTTAGGGGTTATCTGATGTCATAATATTTTTTTGACCTGTAAGAGTCAGTAGAAAGAGGGACCGGGTGGGTTGGCATGCTTTTTCATCGGTCGGCCATATTTGATTTAACAAAAATTATTTCTTGCATTTGCAGCTGATGGCCAGTAGTTGATAGTATATTTTATAATGCATTAGTGTTCACTTCAGTGCTCTGTGTGCAATTATAACATAAAAATTCACAAGAAATGCAAGAAAATGGCTTTTGGATAACTGTCCACTGTCGTGACCACTATGCATGAAAGAGTTGATTTAACTCTTAAAGCTTTACCCTACCACAGGAGCTCTGTGTGGAGTCCTGCAGCTATGTTCTAAGCAATCTGCCATTAACATCTGAGAACGCTGAGGTGTCTGGCCTCAGTGTTCTCAGATGTTAATGGCTTTACTTTGTTGTGTGGGCATCTGCCTGGATAATTTGGGTTTCTGTTTTGTCAGTCGGTTATACTGATCTTATTTTGTAGATATCTATCTTGCTGCCTCCATCCCAAACTGTTCAAGGGCTTAGCTGTCATGAGTGGGCTGTATTAAGAGCCAGTTGATCTCCTCAGGGCCCACTCTCTCTCATTAAACAAATACATATAGGCTGATATGTGTGCTTGTTATAGGGCCCAAAACCCAGCTCCCATATGAAGAGGTGCTGTTTGAGTCTAAATGAAGTACTGCATCATTTAAATTTAAACAGCACTTATGACAGAGGGAATTAATGCTGATATTTATGTCTTTTTACTCACTTGTGTTGTTATATTGTGGAAGTCAGCAGAAAAAGACGAAACAATAATTAGTGTTGTTTTATTCTCAATGTCTTTTAATTTAAGCCAAAAATAGAATATAGTACAACTGCTGGTGTCTTCTCACCTCACATTCTCCCCTTCACAATAAAAGTATACATTGTATATACTTCACACAATGTGAAGTATATACACATTGCCCCACCCCCCCGTCTCTCCCCCAAACACACGGAATGTTACAAATACAAAAAACACATAACATGTGAAACAACATCACAAGTACATAAAATAAAACACACAAAGGGAAAAGTAAATAGCAGCAACAAACAAATCAATTTAAATACCTAATGGTAATGACTAGGTAGTTTAATACGTCGGCCATCACGGTTTCTCTTCACAGGAACAGGGGTTGAAATTGAAAGAGACTTTCCAGATCAACTCCGACCAAACTGTCCACCTGAGGAGGACAAACCAGTTGTAAGGGGAGGACCGACACTGGGGGGACATTCTGTGTGTTCAGGTGGATGAGCCAATTCAACTGGGTCTCCTGGTAACACATGAGCTGGCTTCAATTCATCAGAGTTCACCACTGACATTCAGCATGTGGCTGGCATGAATAATCCAGTGGCCACCGAAATACTCTCCTGATTACCCCCCAACTCCATCAAAAAAATCCTCTCCAAAACATGGAATGTACCATTGTAAGAAGGCTGAAGTGGTGAGCGGTGTGAGTTATGGCGGATAAATACATACCTGACAGAAATCGGGTCCTTTGGCACAAACACCTGTGGATGACAGTGATGTCCTGCCAACTGGGCAAAAGATCTAGATTCCCCATTTAGAACTGTTCTCCCCTGGGAATCAACCGAACCCGCCAAACCCTAAAGAAATTACCTTGGTGCCCAAAAGCTGGCCCAGGACCAACTCAGCTGAATAAATCTGCAGGTCTTCTTTTGGAGCTGAAAGCAGGCCCAACAAAACCCAAAGCAGGTGATCTATCCAGCAAGATATTATCCACCAACGAGGCCCGCAATGCAGGCTTCATTGTGCAAAGGGACCTTTCACAAAGGTCATTGGCCTGCGGATGGTAGGCAGCAATACGGTGGAGTTTAATCCCAAGGTTGTCTGCCACTGCAATCCACAACTCTGAAGTGAACTGAAGACGTCTGTCGGAGGTCAAGTCCAATGGCACACCAAACCAGGACACACAGGAGTGGTTGATGACAGCAGAACTGCCTCCGGCCACCGAATAGTTCTGCCCAATATCGTCAGGAGATAGGTAAAACCTCTGGAAGGTGGAAGCGGCCCCACTAAGTCCACATGCACATGTTCAGACTTCCGTTGCAGAACGGGAAAGTGCTCCAGTGGAGCCTTAGTGTGCTGTTACACCTTGGTATGCTGGCAAGCTAAACAGGAAGCCGTCCATGTCCGTACATCTTTACGGAGTCTCGGCCACACAAACTTTGCCGCTACCGGTTTAACAGAAGCTCTAACGTCCGGGTGTGAAAGGGAATGAACTGCATCAAAAACCCGCTGACGGCAACAAGTGAGGACCAAAGGTCGAGGCATCGCAAAGAAGGGTTCTGCCACACCAGTGAAAGAATATCTCTTCTAAATGCAAACTGAATTTAGCCGCTTTAAAGGCCAGAATATCCTGGTTAGTCAGTTGGTCTGTGGTCATGGTGGCCTCAATTCAAAAGTGTAACGCAGGGTGCCGTTAGCTGCGTCCAGCCGCAGTCCGTTATTTTTGCACAAAATTTCAGCTGCTAAAACTGGCAAGATGCTCCGCTGTGCACCTGACTTCACCAGGAAATGCCGCCCAGAGACCTCATCCATGATTAACAGCAGCTTGTCTGAGCTGCCGGCACACACAGTTGTTAGCCAGCAGTCGTTTCCCTGATGCACAAATGAATATGGAGGAATGCAGCGCTTCGCCTTCACGCCAACCCGGCAATGGTAGAAGCAGAGAAAGTCGTCCTTTCGTTGCCCTGTCACTGCAGCCATGGCATCAACAGGCTCCGCTTCTCCTTCAGTCACACCTGGTAGAAATGCATTCATACTGTTGTGCCTGGAAGCCAATAAAATCAGGTCCGCTTTTTCAGCCAGGGAGTGATAATCCTCTGTCTGGAAGAGTTGGCCAGTGCAGTGAGAACAGGTGGAGCAAGCTGGAGCAGAAACACATGGGTAAAAGGAAAGAAACATTTCCCGAGCCAAGTAATGCCAGCATGTTCTCCATCAGCTCGGAGAGCACGCAATTCCTCAAGCCATTCAGAGAGAGTAAGCGATCGGCTTGCTCTGCATCTGACAGTTGGTCGAGCTGAAGCAGATTCTCCTTGAGTGGGCTTTATTTGTTAGTGGTTGGTGGGTTCCTCAGCAGAACCATCAGACTGTTGGTGGAAATGGAGTCCAAAGCAGCAACTACATGGAAGTACTTGATCTCATCTGTGGTTATCCCACGGATTTGAAACTGGGCTTCCATATGCTGGAACCATGGTTCTGGATCGTGATGCCAGAACTCTAGAAGCTTGATAATGGCAGCAAAAACAGAAGCGGCAGTTGGAGTAACGGTTGTCTGGCAAGAAACTGGGTCCAAAACCACAGCTGGCAGAGAAGCAGCGGCAGCATCTGGTGAGTTCTTGTTAAAAACCATGTTCAGATGTTCGCAGATATTCGGGGTCACCAATTTGAAATCAGCAGTAAAAGAAGAAAATATCATTTGAGTTTTGTTTTATTCTCAATATCTTCCAATCCAAACCAAAAATAGAATGAAGTACAACTGTTGGTGTCTTCTAACCTCACCTTCTCCTGTTCACAATAAGAGTATACATTCGGGTGTGAAATATACACATTGTGTACGCCACAATATTAACATTTTTCCAATAGTAATTTTGGAACTTATTTATTATTTCTGTATTTTCAGAAATTGCTTCACTATATAGCAAGCCACTAGAGGCCTGCTACTGCCTCTAGTGGCTTGGGGGTGGTAACACAAATAGCACAACTTCATCACTAAATGATAATAGCACAAAGTCTTTATTATTTATTATTAATTTGTCATTTTCTTAAAGATTTAGAGCCAATTAAATGAGATAAAGAAGACATCAGAGTGGCTCCACCAGTTTCTCTTAACCTGTTGAAACTCTGGTAAATTTCAAATACCTGTACAGCTTAATAAAGTTAAGCTGTACAGTCAGCTTAACTTTGCTGAAAACACTGACTATATTTTGAAGAACTGTGCCCAGAGACTCTTATCTTTTAAGAAAACCTAGTGATCTTGGGGTTACTCAACCAGAGGTAGTGTACAAGACAGTGTTGAGTGTTTTCATTATTCATCGCTTAGGCTGGTTTGGTCACATGAGCTGCAGATCAACAGACAAACTTTTAAGAATACTTTTAAGGGCAGATAAGATAGCAGGTAAGTAGTGGTGAGATCAAAAACAATTCTGTCTCAACTGTTTGCTGAAAGAACATGGAAACCAACAAAATATTTTAGCAGAGAGCATCCATCCTCCTTTGTCATCAGTTTGAACCTCTAAGGCTTAGCTCTAAATCCTTAAGAAAAAGGCGTTACTGTTTGCCTCTGGTACCCAAGAACATTGATAAGAAGTCATTTATTGACAGTGCAATAATCATTTTTATCCAAACTAAATGATAACGTTTATTTATAGCATGCAAAGTGTTTTTGTCAATGCATAAATTGTTGATATTTGGATTCTATGAATGTGTTTTATTTTATTGTTTTAGAGTCAAAGGAAAATTTCAATCATGATAGATTAAATCATGTTTTATATAATTTTTTCCTATATCTATACCAACAAAAAAAACCTCCTAGGATAATATACCATAAAAACAAAAATGTGATTTTTTTTTACTTCTATCTGTTTTACAACCCTGGTTATAACAACCAGATGTGTTACTCTTCTGTGAACCTAATTCATTTGTTCGTTATTGACTTTTGCTCAATTACGTTTCCTATGTATATGTTGTAAATAAACTTTTTAACATAGTTGATCATGTTGCTTTTCATGTCTCCTTATTTCTTGTATTCCTCCTATAATTGATGGAGATATTTAGATATTATTTATAATTTGTAAAGGTTGAGTTTATGTCATTTAATTAACTCTAAATCCTTAAGAAAATGGAAAGAAATATGGTGTTTTTTAAGCCAGTTTATCTTTTAAGGTGCCAGTAATGCCGGAATTAATAGTAAATAATAAAGACATTGTGCTATTCTCATTTAGTGATGTAGTTAAGATAGTAGTGTTACCACCCCCCACACACCAGGGGTGTGTGTGTGGGGTACATCTTTTCAGGTGTACCTCGGTACACCTGAAAAGATGCGACTCGGGAGCAGATTTAGAAGTACACCAAAAGCTACAGAATTTGTTAAAAACTGTGAGCTGCGCTGAAGTAAATACAAGAGAGAAGTTCAAACACATGCTGAGAGTGAAACTCCTTCCTGAAAGTGAAAATATATCACGGATTTCAAAAGAAAATAAAAACGGGAGACCGCGGATAATATGGCAAATAGCGTCCCCTTCACTTCTGGAGTGCAATGGTCCCATTTCCAAATAAGGCATGAGACTGATAGCGGTCGGTCCTCGCCCCTTAGCGATAGGTACTGTTTGACTTCAAAATCTTTTGCAATTTTTTTTTTTTTTTACCCAAAACATTCAGTTTACAGCATTCACACAGAAAATGTTCTAGTTTTTTTTCCTTTTAATTAATGACAAGACATAGCTCAGATCTAATTACATAATAATTTTGAAATTTTATAATTTTTTGAAGTTAGAAAATGAAACTATTTGTGATATGACAATGTGAACGGATGAGTGGATCTATTTTTCGTAAAGGTGCGTTTAAGGTTGAAGACTTTGTTTTGAAGAGCCATACAGGAAACGGATGTGTTGCTTAACTTGATTAGCTTTATGACATCAGCTACTGTTCCTATTTTGCTCCCCGGCTTCAAGTTCCGGCAGCTGCGTTTGGAAGCAGGACAGGCCCACCGGGGTATAGAAGACCACAGAAAGACAGAACACGACCCGAACCGGTCTTCCTCCAGGTTGCCGAACCGCTGAAAGGCCTGCCGTTCCGGGCCGTGCCAGGCTTAGACGTGATGCACTGGAAGAATCCTGCCGTCCAGCCACAGGCCACCGATGGTGTGCTCATCTGGTAAATATAGGACACACCGAGGCAGGAGGGAGGCGAGATGGGCTTCCTGCACCAGCTGCATCTCCTGCTGTGGAAGAACATCTCTCTGAAGAGGAGAGGGCCGGTAAGAGCATTCTGCATCCCCACAACACAACACAACACAACACAACAACACAACACAACACAACACAACACAACACTCATCCCTCCTGTTTGTCTGTTACTGGGGAACCAGACGGGCATCGCCTGCTTCCGTTATTTAACCGAAGCCCGATTCGGAACCCGATCTGTTCTCAGATGATGACAGAGGCAGCAGGGTAGAAATGAGCCTGAGCTGGGCTTGTTCAGGCAGTTTTACTGCCTGAGCACCGCGTTCAGGCAGGGAAGAGGAAGTGGCCGTGCTGTACACAGGTTGTTGTTTGTGGAGAAATGACAGACTTGAGGAAAGCAGCTCAACTCCAAGGTTAACATCAGCAACCTGGACTGCTTCTGTCTGTCTGACCGACTGAACAGTTTGATATATAGATCTAGTGTAGTTGTCTGTCCTGCTTTAATGTAAACTACAGTTACTGAGAAGGGGCACAGCAGCTCTGTGTGTGAATATGATATTTTTATAATTCCAGCTCAGTTAACTCTGGGAGAGTGCTGGGGCAAGGTGATGATGGAAAAGACAAGATGTGGGAGAGAAATCTGGGTTCATTGCAATCAACAAGACATTAAAGTTTTGCTTTCCCTTTTTTTTTTTTTTTTTTTTAAGATTCTTCCCTTAAAATATCCATCCATTTTCTAACACCCTTGTCCCTAGTGGGGTCAGGACCCTTAAAATAACAATTAATTGAAACTGAAGCCGTTTTACAAAATACAAATTTTTAATTAAGGGGTCTAATCAATCAACCATATATCAACAGTTAAATGAATAAATAAATAGTCATATGAGCTCAAAAACAAAGATATTTATTTTTTTCAATCTGTTATTCTACTTATCGGATCACTTTTATTCTTTTCATCAATCTTTCTAGTATTTCAGGAATGTCTGATTATTCATAGAACTTCTTTAAAAATGTGGATTGTGGATACTGAGGTCTGTGCTGTTGCTTTGAAAACATTAAAAACACAACAAACACAAATGAAGTTGAAGAAAATTGATCAAATGTAGAAATGTATTGAGGGACTATCAGTGGACATCACGTTCCATCGGCCATTCTACTGCACATGTTGCCTTCAGAACACAGGCAAGAGTACGTTATTCTAACTATATAAACTATTTACAATTAGGCTAATCAAATAATTCACATTAACTTGCAGCCAGTGCAGATCACTTCTCTTTACCTGGTGCAACTCCTACACACAGCTTTGCCGTCTGCAGTTGTCAGGTTTTATTTTTAGTACATTGATTCTGTAACTTGGACTCCTCTCGCTCAAGCCGCTGCATTTTTATATTTTGAAGGCTTAATTTATCACCTGCCTTGATAGATGCCACTACATCTTCATTTTCCCTCCAACTGTGAAGAAAATAGGATGAAATGATTTTATTTATTTTACACATCGATTATTGATTGTTTCATGGTTATGTTTCAAAAGCAACTCTGAACAGCCGGGTTTTAGTGTAGATTTGAAGGCACTCAGTGTTTCCACTGTTTTGCAGTTTTCTGGAAGCTTGTTCCAGATTTGTGGTGCATAGAAGCTGAATGCTGGATGCTTCTATGCACCACATAGAAGCATGCTTAGTTTTTTCTTTACTTTTTCCCCCCCTTTTTTTATCCTTTTCCTTAAATCATCCAAATTTATTGAATTTTTATAACATACAAGAATAAGACAAAAAAAAAGTGACAGTGATACACTCGATACAGATTCTCATTAAGTAATTTAGTCCCCAAAGCAAACAAACACAAATAAACAATGATTAAAAAAAACAAAAAACTCAGCAATCTCTGCACAGTTCTTTTAATGTCCTTTGTAGTGTTTCAGAAACTCGGTCAACGGTGACCATGTTTCTTCAAATTTCACTCCTTTTCCTCTGAAAATGTAAGTGAGTTGCTCCAGAGCCATAGACAATGTCATCTCCTTCACCCACATGTGATTTTCATGAAGGGATGTTCATTATTTTCCAGTATAGAGATATTAATATCCTGGCCTGCAGGAGTCCAAAGTCAATCAATTTTAACTGTCTGGAATTAAAAACAGTTCTCCAGATAAATACCCAAAACACACATTTTGGCCTCAGCAGTACATTCACTCCAACGATCTCTGACAAAGTTTGCATAACCAAGTTCCAATATTGCTGTAACTTTGGACACTCCCATACACAGTGAAAGCGAGTGCCCCTTCCAACCAAACATTTACAACAAATATCTGGAATGTTAGGTCCCCAGCGGTTCAATTTAACTGGAGTTATGTAAGTTCTCATCAACCACTTGTATTGAAGGAGTTTCATTCTTGTATTGATTGACTGTTTTTGGGCCTTTACACATGCAGTGTTCCAGTCCACTACTTGTATCTCCTCTCGAATGTCAACTCTCCATGCATCCAGTTTATCTGCAGTGGATTCCTTATTGTGCCTTAGTAAAGCTAAATAAAATAAAGAAATATGACTTCTCTTCTCTAGATTTTCTAGCACAATACTCTCTAGGTATGACAGCGGTGGTTTGGATTCAATCTTTTTATGTTTAGACATAATAAAATGTTTAATTTTATTATACATTCAAACATTTCAAAGTGCTTCTTTGAAATGTTATACATTTTGCATAATTGCTCAAATGTAAGAAGCCTGTCATCCTTATAAAGATCTGCCAATTTCTGTACACCTTTATTTGCCCAGCTTTTGAAACCTCCATCAGCTGTTCCTGCCTTAAAATATCTGTTCCCCCAGATGGGTAAGAAAGAGGAAATGGAAGGGGTATCTCCAATATATTGATGGGTCCTATTACAGACATCAATTGTGTTTTTAAGAAAGGGATTTTTTGTCATTTTTATCAATTGCTTTGGCTTTGCGGCGTACAAATACAGATTTAATCTAAGGTTTGTTGTTAATTGTTCAATTTTCATCCAAGCTGGGGGTGTTTCGGTTGAAAAGTAGAACATGGCTGAGTGTAACTGGGCAGACCAATAATACAATGTAAGATTAGGGAGTTGTAACCCCCCTCTCTCATATGGCAGGTACAATAGGAAGAGGCAAAGAAATTGTCTGAAGAAGATACAGAAATCTTGGTAATATATTCATTTTGATTATATTTATTCGGCCAATCATCGATATGGGCATTATCATCCAATTATTCAGTGAGGATCATAGTTTGTTGATACAATTGTTTTAATGTCTGAGGTGATTTTAACAAAAATACACAAATTCCTCCTTGCATTGATAAAAGGCGTCTGTAAACCGGGTTCAGTCTTTCATCCTTGTTCAAAAATAGAATAGAGGACTTTGAATCATTTATTTTGTAGCCAGAGAACTGATCAAATATCTTTATTTGTTGCATTAAATTTGGGATGCTAACGGATAAATTTGTCAAAAAAATTATCAGATCATCAGCATACAATGCCAATCTATGCTCTTGGTCTCCCAGCTGAATGCCAAATATATCCGTTTGCATTCTTATCATCATTGCCAAGGGATCTATAGCTAAGACAAATAACATTGGAGATAACGGGCAATCCTTACGAGTGGAACGTTCTAATATGAAAGGTTTAGAGGCTAAATTATTTGTCCAAACACTGGCTTCGAGAATTGTATACAAGAGTTTAACCCAGTTGAGGAAATTGCAGCCAAATCCATACCTCGGGAGAAAGTTAAATTGATCATTCAATCCTATCAAAGGCCTGACGAGCATCAAGTGATAATAAAGCAGTATCTTTAGCGTCAGATTTCTCATGAATTATATTTAGGACTCTTCTTATGTTGTGAAACCCTTGACGTTTTGGTATAAAGCCATTTTGATTGTTATGAACTAAATATGAGATAAAGGGGTCAAGTCTGTTTGCTAGGGCTTTGCAAAGTATTTTAGTGTCCACCCCCATCAGACTGATCGATCTAAATGAGGAGCACTCCTCAGGGGGTTTACCAGGCTTTAACATCAGTGTAATCATTGCGTGTCTCAGGTAGGAGAACTTCCCTTTTAAATGCTTCTTCATACATATTGAAGAGTGGAATTATAAGTTTTTCTTTGAAAGTTTTGTAAAATTTATAAGGCCCAGGAGCTTTACCACTATTGATACTTTGCATGGCCTGTGAGATTTCTTCAATCGTTAAATTTGTATCCAATTCCTTTTTTGTCTCTTCTCTAAGAGTCTGGAACTGAAGTTGATCTAAGAATATATCTTGTTTGTGCGAAGCGTGGTAGTACTCCGATTTATATAGTTTTACATAGAATTGCCTAAAGATATCGTTCATTTCAGCTAGATCCACTGTTACCCTGTCAGAGGGGGTCTTTATACTATTAATTGCTCTTTCACTCTGCATTTTCTTAATTCTCCACGCCAATAATTTTCCAGCTTTCTCTCCTTGGTCATAATAGGATTGTTTTAACCACATTAAACTTTTTGCTGCTGCCTCATAAGATAATTTATTAAATACCAATGATGACCAAACAAAGCAGAATTAATTGTTATGTTTGAGAACTGAATATAAGTCCAATTCCAGAGGTTTTATTTGTTTACCCAATATTTCCAGCCGTTTCTTTTGTTTTGTTTTTTGTGCTTGTATAGCTAAGTATTTCACCTCGAATGTATGCTTTGAATCCTTCCCATCTCACTGAGGCGCAAGTCTGATCCGTATTTTCTCCCCTATTAATCTGATAGAATTTTGATCTTGTAGCCATTTTACTTGAAACCGCCAACAGAGTGAATTATGCACCAAGTTTTCTATGTAAATATTCAGTGAGACAGGTGCATGATCACTGATCACTACACTGTCATACTGACATTGTTTGATCATTGATAAAAGCTCTGTTGAAACAAGGAAATAATCTATATGTGACCGGGATTTATGTACACTAGAGTGACAAGAGAATTCTATTTTATCAGGGTTTTGTTCTTTCCACACTTCCACCAAGTTAATATCCAATATATATTGACATATTAATTTTCTAGTTTGATTTTTATAAGCATCCAAGCCAACCGATCGGTCTATATTAGGATTTAAGGTGCAGTTAAAATCTCCTCCAATTACATAAAATCCTTTAAGGGTAGCTATCGTAAGAAACAGATCTTCAAAAAATTTTGGCTTATTTTCATTTTGACCATATAATCTCACTAAATTTAAAGTAATTGAGAGAATGTTATCCTGGACAATTACATACCTACCAGCTGAGTCTTTTATTGTTCTTACAATTTGGAATGGCATGCTTTTATGGATCAAAATAATTACGCCTCTTGCATAATATCATATGACGCATGTATCACCTGGCCCGGCCATCTATTTTTTACAAACTTTATTTCACAATTTGTTAAATATGTTTCTTAAAGGAAAATTATCTTCGATTTAAGTTGTTTAATCCTGTTTATAACCTGTATAATTGACCTGTTTCAGTTTAGTTTGTTTCCTAAGTCCTCTCACATTCCACCTTGTAATTTTTATGGAAGAGATATGAGTACTAACCTGTTCCATTCTTTGTCTTTTCCTGGGATGTTAATAACAATACATGATGCTGAGTTAACGGAAAATACACAGAGATTTGGGTAAAATAAAATAATAGTCAAATAAGAAAAAAAAAGCCCTGAAAGTGACACATAACCCTTAAATTCCCCCCTCCCTCCCCTAATCCACGTCTGAGCCCGCATGTTACGCAACTTAGTATCTCTCATGGTATGAGGTAGGCAGACTGGATTCGAACCCCGCCCTCTCGGTGATATACTGATGCCTTATGTATTGAGCTATCCAGTCAGCTTACTGGCAGGTTGCCCTGCCAGTAATTAGACACCCTGCTGGAATAATTAGCTGGCCAAAGGAGGAAATAAAAGCCACAGATATTAAGACTAGAAAGCTACTAACCATGCATGGAGGGTTCCATCCCAAATTCAGCACCGTGAGACTGTACACGAGCCACAAGGACGGAGGCAGAGGACTAGTGAGTGTGAGAACCACTGTCCTAGACGAAACAACTAAGATCCATAAATACATCAGGGACAAAGCCTCAACAGACAATGTGCTCAGTGAATGTCTCAGACAAAAGGGAACAGAGGTTGAGGTGCCAGAGATACCATCATGGGAGGACAAGCCCCTACATGGGATGTACCACCAGCAAATAACCCAAGTGGCTGATATCAGTAAATTCTACCAATGGCTGGAAAAAGCTGGACTCAAGGACAGCACAGAGGCCCTCATCCTGGCCGCCCAGGAACAGGCCCTAAACACCAGAGCAATAGAGGCCCAGACCTAGCCACACCAGACAAGACCCAAGGTGTAGGTTGTGCAAGGAGGCCCCTGAGACAGTCCAGCACATCACAGCAGGGTGCAAGATACTGGCAGGGAAAGCATACATGAAACGACATAACCAAGTGGCAGGCATAGTGTACAGAAACATCTGTGCAGAATATGGACTGGAAACCCCGAGATCAAAGTGGGAAACACCCCCAAAGGTGGTGGAGAACGCCAGAGCTAAGATCCTGTGGGACTTCCAGATCCAGACAGACAAAATGGTAATGGCGAACCAACCAGACATTGTCGTAGTGGATAAACAACAGAGGAAAGCCGTTGTGGTAGATGTAGCAATACCAAGTGATTGCAACATCAGGAAAAAGGAGCACGAGAAACTGGAGAAATACCAGGGCCTCAGGGAAGAACTGGAGAGGGCCTGGAAGGTGAAGACCACAGTGGTGCCTGTGGTCATCGGGGCCCTCCGGGCAGTAACCCACTAAACTGGAGCAGTGGCTACAACAGATCCCAGGAACAACATCAGACATCTCAGTCCAGAAATGTGCAGTCCTTGGCACAGCCAAGATACTGTGCAGGACCCTCAAACTCCCAGGCCTCTGGTAGAGGACCCGAGCTCAGAGGATAAGAACCACCCGCGGTGGGTGAGAAGGGAATTTATATATATATATATATATATATATATATATATATATAAGTCGTATATAAAAATATATAAGTCGTGGTTTAAAGCCTGGGAAAAAAAATAGCGACTCATAGTCTGAAAAATACGGTAATGTGGAAAGACATCATCAGGGAGGGTCTGGTCCATTAGTTGCCTCATCAAGATTGAAGTTCCTTCATATTGCCTGATGTGGAGAAGCTGTTTCGTGATGTCTGTAAACAGAAATCACATTAAACACCTAAGAGTTTTTAAATCAATTTATAAAAACTGGGGTGGTCTGCCAATCCAGACCACCCCAGTCTGAATTGGCAGATTTTGATGGTGGTATCCCTGTTTAAAAAGGGGGACCGGAGAGTGTGCTCTAATTATAGGGGGGTCACACTCTTAAGCGTCCCTGGCAAGGTCTTTTCCAGGAGAGGAGGGTCCGTCGGATAGTCGAACCTTGGATTCAAGAAGAGCTGTGTGGTTTTCGTCCTGGTCGTGGAACACTGGACCAGCTTTACACCCTCAGCAGGGTCCTGGAGGGTGCATGGGAGTTTGCCCAACCGCTCCAAATGTGTTTTGTGGACTTGGAGAAGGCGTTCGACCGTGTCCCTCGAGGAGCCCTGTGGGGGGTTCTCTGGGATTATGGGGTACCGGGCCCTTTGATACGGTCTGTCAGGTCCCTGTATGACTGGTGTCGGAGTCTGGTCTGCATTGCTGGCAATAAGTCGGGCTCGTTTCCGATGAGAGTTAGACTCTGCCAGATCTGCCCTTTGTCACCAATTCTGTTCATTACTTTCATGGACAGAATTTCTAGGCACAGCCGAGGTGTTGAGGGGATCTGTTTTGGTTGCCTTAGGATTGCATCTTTGCTTTTTTGCGGATGATGTGGTCCTCTTGGCTTCATCAGGATGTGATCTGCAGCTCTTGCTGGAGTGGTTCGCAGTCGAGTGTGAAGCGGCTGGGATGAGGATCAGTTCCTCCAAATCTGAGGCCATGGTCTTGAGCTGAAAAAGGGTAGAGTGCCTTCTCCAGGTCGGGGAGGGTGTCCTGCCTCAAGTAGAGGAGTTCAAGTATCTCGGGATCTTGGTCAAGAATGAGGGAAGAAGGGAGCGGGAGATTGACTGAGGGATTGGCACAGCGTTTGTCATGAAGCGGGTGCTGTACCGGTCTGTCGTGGTGAAGAGAACTGAGTCAAAAAGCAAAGCTCTTGATTAACCGGTCAATCTACGTTCCTACCCTCATCTATAGTCATGATCGAAAGAACGAGATCGCAGATACAAGCGGCCGAAATGGGTTTTCTCCATAGGGTGGCTGGGCTCTCCCTTAGAAATAGGGTGAGAAGCTCTGTCATCTGGGAGGGACTCAGAGTAGAGCCGCTGCTCCTTCACGTCGAAAGGAGCCAGTTGAGCACCCTGACCAGATGCTCCGGCATCTGGTCAGGATGCCTCCTGGACGCCTCCCTGGTGAGATGTTCCGGGCACGTCCCACCGGGAGGAGGCCCCGGGGAAGACCCAGGACATGCAGGAGGGACTATGTCTCTCGGCTGGCCTTGGAACGCCTTTGGGTTCTCGCGGAAGAGCTGGAAGAAGTGGCTGGGGAGAGGGAAGTCTGGTCCTCCCTTATGAAGTTGCTACCCTCGCGACCCGACCCCGGATAAGCTGATGAAAATGCACACACACTCACACCTCGGGAGAATTTGGAGAGACCAATTAGCCTGACAGTTTGGGCTGTGGGAAAGAACTCATGCATGGGCAGGGAGAACATGCAAACTCCGTGCAAAAAGACCCCAGGCTGGGAATCGAACCCAGGACCTTCTTGCTGAAAGGCAACAGTGCTACCAACAGTGCAGCCTGAGATCAAAAATCTGATTTCCTTATTGCATTTCTTTAATTTTATCAATGCAACGAAACATAAACATTAATATTGTAACAGAATCACCATTGTACAACAGTCACATGGAGCATTCCTTCCAGGACACACAGCAGGAAAATAAACATTTAATCATGAATGCTTATTATCTATACACTTCGTCATTTTGATAATATGCTAAAATAAACACTGAAAGCATGTGTTGCCTTCATTATAAGCTTTATACAAAGCTTTTAATTTTTTTGTGGTTCCAGACAGATTTGTTTTATTGTTTTTTGGTCCAGCATGGCTCTTTCAACATTTTGGGTTGCTGACCCCTGATATAAGGAAATATATCTCATTGAGAGTTGATGATCTTACTGTGAACAAGTAGCAAGTAATATCTGATGTTTGGGCCATTTTCTCTCATCATTTATTGACTCACCTGCATTTAATGCTTCATAATAATGAGGGCTTCTCATTCACTAATGTCAATGCAGTAACATAACTTATTTTGTGATAAATTTAGTACACTGACGAATGACATGCTAGCTAATGTTAAATAACCATGGTAGCTATGAACCAGTGAGTGTTCATACACTGGCCCAGCTCTTTCTGAAGTCAAGGTCAGCGCACATGTGTTTACAAGTAATTCCTCTATACAAAAGAGGAAGTAAATAACATAACATAGATAGCCTACATGAAAATGCTAAAGTTATGACTTTATTTCATTGACCTGACATGTAAACTCACATTTTAAACAACCTACTGAAAGATCTTGTGTATTTTAAAAGCGACTAAACACAGAATTTTCTAGATACAAATTCAGTCACTTCACATCTGAATTTAAGCTGGTTTATTGTGGAGCCTATTGGTGCACAGCAGACACCATGCTTTCTGTTTGAATCCACACCTTTTCCAAACCATGAATCTATTTCTTATTTTTATAAAGTTGCTGCTGCTTTCTGAATTAAATTGGAAGAACTTTGTTGTTTAGTCTGTTTTGGGTTTTTATTGGTTTAGGATGTTTCTTTGCAAATTATCAGTGTGAACAACACCATCTGCAATCTACTGGTAATTGTTGTGAAGTGTTTATGATGCATGGAACATGACTTCCTGTTTGTCTCAAATACTTTCAGAAATTTGAGCCAAATTTCTGAAAGTATTCCACATAAATGTGGAATTCATAAAATAAATTCCACATTTATTTTATGAGGAATTATTCAGGTAGTTAACAAGCATCTCATCATAATCGGACACTTCTTCCCTGAAACAAGTCAAACACTTCAATATAAATATCTTTTATGCGTATTTATTTAGTGCTCTTCAGTGATATTTGTCGTGTAAAACAAACTGTTTTGAGGGCAATCACTAAAAAAACTGACAAAAATAACATTCAAATAACATTCACCTGTTATTTTTGTTAGTTAAGCTAAGTGGTGCATGTGAGTCTGCACATTCTGAAGCTTTTAATCTTTTGCTGGATGTCAGAAATGCTCTTCTCTGTCAGCCAGTTTATTCCTGGGATGTTTGTGCCGTTTCTAACGGTGCTTTTCCTCTAACCGGTTCGGTTCACCTCGACCAGATTAGTTTTCCATCAGAAGATCTGGCTCGGCTCAGCCCATCTGTTCTCAGATTTTAGTATTTACTTCAGGGGTAGTACTACCAGGACCGACCGAGGTACTGCACCAAAATCGTTTGACAGCTGACCTCATCTATGGATTAGCTGGCGATTTACAAACTGCCAACTCCAAAACAACCTTTAGCATTTAGAATTTAACGTTAGATGTGGAGAACAGACATACTATCAGAGAGCTGTATAGAGGAGTTTAATTATGAGACGAGCCAAGAGCAGGAACACATGCAGTAACTGTTTGCAGCAGAAAGACTGAATTAGCAGCGCTGTTAGCACCTGGTTTCTCTGACATACAGACAGTAGCTAATAAAGAAGAGAGAAACAGTGCAGCTCTGATCAGCTTTCTAATGGAGCTGCTGTTTTGAGTCAACTTTGTTAAACACTGGAGCTACATAATATTAACTTATGATGTGAAGTTTATTTTTCATTTGGTTTAAAAAAATAATAAAATTTATGCATGGCTATTGATTTAGATCTTTTGACTGCATTGTCTAAATCCAAAAGGTTGTAATTATATTTACATGCATAACAAAATAATCGGCTGATATGGGCATTCATCATGATGTTTGGGCCAGCAATGAATTTCTACAAGACAAAGTAAAATATCTGGGATTATTTTAGTCATCAGAACCAGAACCTCGAGGTTTTTCAATACTGCAAAACTCAGCAGAGAGTTGAACACAGCTGCTGCTGCTCAATAGTGAGGAACGGACCGTATGATAGAAAAGTTCATTACTCGGGGTAGAACCGAACCACACATTAACCAGTTGGTGCGTAAATTACCAGTGGAAAAGCACCTTAAGAGATTATGCTTCCGCTGTCCCTGTGCATGGACGTTGTTAGGGCTGCTTTTAGTTTTTTTTTTCCTTTCTTTTTGTTTAAAGAGGAATGGAGAGTATTTTTAGCAAGTCTACCTGCTGATATCAGACTCAAGAAAGGGATGGGAGATACTCTGATAAGCTTCTGTTTTAATTATAGTAGCAGATGAGTCATTTCTGTCCAGATGAAGATGCCTGAGTCTGGCCTCATTAAATCTGTCCACAGAATTGATGACAGAAGCAGAACAAGCTAGTCAGCACTCAGCTAAGTTGGCTCAGTATGAGAGTATTCTCATACACCAGGGTGTTCAGAAAGCAGAGGTAGATCCTGTAGAGATTCTCATGCTCCATAAAAGCGTTTTATGAAATACATTAAATTAGATATTTGAAATAACAGACACATTTTATACTCAAGGAAATCGTCTCGATGAGAGGTTTCAGTAAAAGTTCTGCTTCTGTGAAAGATATTGCTGCTAACCAAAGCAGAGTTTAGCCTCTGTTGGATGGATTCCATTTCAATTTTAATTTCATCTTTCCCCTACTTCATACTTTCCCAGACAGATGTAGGTTACATAAGATTAAATTTGAATCAGTCAGCCATGATAACTCAACGTCTCTGCTGCCCTATTGAAAAAAAAAAGTACTTTAGTATATTTCAAACATACTTACATTTGCGTAAGTACATTTTAAGTAGAGGTGTGCGAATCGATCAGCCACAAATCATAGCTGGTCGACTTCTTTAGAAAAGTGTATGATCGGTGATCGTTGATCACTGTCTCTTGTTGCCAATCACCAAAACCGATCATCTGTATCTCAATTCGGAGCCTGTTTGTACAGCTTATCTGTACATTGCAACAAATCCTAAGCCATTAGGTGTGAAACTATAATGCTCTGAAAGTGAATGGGGAAGTTTGCGTGGTGCAACGGAAAAATACCTCAGGGGTGAAACACGTCAAAATGCATCAAAATTTAAAAAACAAGCACTTAACAGAGTTTGGTGAAATGACTCAATGCAAAACAAAAGACGTCTGGAGCGGCTAGACAGCCGGTAAAGTAGTGCACAACTACCTAGTTTTTAGCAACGGCTTACCAGGGCTGCAGTCCGGGGCCCCGGCACTTTGGGGCTCCCGAAAGATGCTTTGTATTTTTGTGAATGAATAAGGTCAGAATACCTTAACTTTATTTATTTTTATTTATTTAGTATTTTGGCGTCGTTGTTGAAAAAATATCTAATCTGTTCTGGTAAATGTCCATCATGAATGCTTGATTATCATTGGTCCAAGTTGGACGCTTCTTACACATTGGGGCGGAGAATCAGGGAGTCATTTCTCACGACGATGGACAATAGAATGAATCACAGCAGAGCGCAGGAACAAAAGAAAAAGGAGAGCCGCGACCGAGAAGTGATGAATAAAATATCCAAGCTAACATGTTTTTTTTAAAACTCTTATTGGGCATGGAACAGAACAGTCATCCCGCTCCACTTCTCAAGACGTTTGGCTTGCTAACAACGGTTCTATGGTCTGCCATAGAACCACTGCTCTACGGTCTCTGAAATTGTTAAGAAATTAAAAAATATTTTAAATGTGCAGAAAAGGGAATAAAAATGTGAAATCAGAGAATATTTAGTTACATTTAACTTCAGTTTGAAATTGTTAAAATGGTCTCTGACCATAGAACGACTGATCCGGTGCCAAATGGGAGGTCAGAGGCGGTGGAAGGGCAAACTTCTTTGCCAGGTGTAGCGATGACCACGGTTAATCCATCCAGTACTGATCTTGCGCTTTGGGAACAGATGAGTTCATGTGAGTTTACTGGGCTGAGCAAGAAGCAGAAAATATAGATGTTAATTTTAAAGCATCAGAGCATGTTTACAAACATCAGAAACAATTTTCTTCCAGATTGCGTTTTGAATGCCAGCTTTAAGTGCTGAGTACATCAAAACACAGGCTGAGTGTTTGGATGCACCGTGGCTGTATTTTGTATTTTAAACAATGCTAAAAGTCAGTGATGCTACACTGAAAAAATTAAGTCATTGGATGAACATAAAAAAATTATGGAAAGGGTTTCCACCTGATTACTTTGCTTTATTTCAGCACCATGTACTTGTGATACTCTTATTTAAAGCAAATGTGTTAGGTCAACTTAATTTATTAAGATTATTCCAATGTAAAGCAAATGTGTTGGCTCCACTTGTTACTATGGTGATTCTATGGGTGATTCTAAATCAAACATGTTGGCTCAACGTAATATATTGTGGTTTTTCTTATATAAATTAAATGAGTTGGCACAACATAATTTATTATGGTTCTAATTTAAACCAAATGTGTTGGCTTAACCAGAATTATGGTAATGCAATGGATGATTGTAAATCAAATGAGTTGGCTCTACTCCATTCATTATGGTTATTCAAATGAAATGTGTTGGCTCAACATATGTTTTAAAGGTTCCTTTAACTCAGTTACTATAGTGTGACCCAGTGTAATGCAATACAGCCCGCCCAACTAATCTGCAATGTTTAGGACCAAATCATTGATGTTACTTCATTAAGATGAATATAAATCTAGTTGAAACCACCTTATTTTACAGTGGTACCTTCACACTACCTGATTCAGTAGGTCCAACTCACTAAAAGTAAGTTAGCTCAACAAATATGCTTCATGCTAAAAGACATCTAGATAATCATGTGGAAATCCTTTCCATTATTTCATGATGTTAATTCAAAGACATTTTTTCAAGTGTTAATCAAGCATTTTAAGATAGCACTAGGTGAAAGTGTAGGAAGAACACTCAACAATTAGAAAAGGTACAACACAATTCTATTTTCAGAATTGTTATACATCGTCTTTTTACACAGCACAAAACACAGCTGAGTTGGACATTGAAATAAAAAAACAACTACAAAAAGGTTACAGTTTCATTTCCCAGCCAATTCTTTACAACATAAAACATGCTAGTATATTTGCTCAACTTAGAGAACTGTAACAATATAAATCTTTTCTACTGCAGACTTTAAACACTGATTTTCCATATGAAACTTTACTCAACTTAGCGGCGAGTTTCATATTGAGAACTTGTGCTTTCTTTGATAAGTTCTTTCCATCCAATTTCATTATTATTTTCTGTATTACTTCAAAGGTATGCTTGAGTAACTGAGCAAGTTGAGTGCTACGCACTAAACTTGAGCTACCCTCAAGTTTAGTGCGTAGATTAGTCCCAGCAGCATCACTATTGCAGAAGATACACTGCCCAAGCTGTTCATAACTTCCACCTCCTCCAGGACAATCCCAACATCCAGATGTGCATCGGCAGCCTCTGCACCCTCTGCTCGAATGACAGCGATTCCGAGGACAGTCTCGGCTTTGGCCATTTCTGCACATTCATCAACGTCCTAAGGGAGTTAGGGAAGGGTATTGGGGGGGGGGAGATAATTCACATGAAATTAAATAAATAAATTAGACTGACATTGATTGAGTCACTCATGGACCTTAGTTGTTGAAAGTATTTTAACAACTCTTAGGACCTCTATTGTAAACACAAAGAGAATTTAACATACCATGTACTCCCTCACCAGCTTCTCTGGATCTTCATTTAGGTACACACAGACCTTTGAGGATGCACTCTCGTCTGACCTCAGCAGTGTCTTCCTAAATATGCAGATCAAAAAACAATGAGAACAATCTCAAAACTCCAGCAGTATAGGTTCACACACTTCAAAACATAGCTGCATTCAAAGGAAGTCACAACAAAAGTGATCAGTGACTTGCAGTCTGTTTGAAAGATATTTAAAATTGCTAGTATCCCTTCATCATGCCATGACTAAAATGGAGTTAACATTTTATTTAAACATCTACCTGAAGCTGTTAGATGTTTAAATAAAGAAATGAATATATCACCAAAGAAATATGTGAAAAGTACAGAATGGTCAGCATAGTCTATATCCTTCTACTTAATTGAATATGCAAAGCATTCCATGTCTTACAAGTACATGGACAGTAACGTCACATATGCCGGTGTTTAAGTGTAAAATGTTTTAACAGGTCATATCTACGAGACACAGAGCGACTACACTCCTTACATTTCCACATCCCCACGCAAATAAAGACAAATAAAACAGACTGGCCAAATAAATGTTTAGCTGAACCCTAGCTTTATAAGCTCTCTAACACTATATTCAGTCACTTTAGATGTGGCAAAACTTACTATTAGCCACTGAAATCTAAAACATGCTAGCCGATGACCCCCTTGACCAGAACTTAAGCAGGTGGATTACAGACAGGTGATCAGGTGATGTTCTGAAAGAGATCAGATATATTTTCAGCCATTAAAATATGCAATTCATACTGAACTGAGTTGTGTCTTTTAGTACAAGTCCCTTGAATTCCTCATGAATATAACCACTGGACACATGCAAGCACGTATGTGCACAACAGTGGTGAATTGAACATGGTAGAAAGTAATAGTAACATAGGTCAAAATGAGCACATACAATCAACACAAAAAACATCAACATTTCAAAATTAAACCAATGAACTTCAATATTGTTTCTGAGCTACGATTATTTGGGACAAAAAAGAAGAGTCCATAAAAAACCCCCCAACATCTTTACAGCAGAGGAATATGTATTTTAAAGAAAGAAAATAGAAAGCTCAAGTCTGTAATAATGGATAATCCATTGAGAGTTTTAGCCTGACAAAATATACTAGAAATCCATAACTAACAGGTATTTTAGGAACATTTAACAAAGCTCAGAAAGCAATGCTTTCTGCAGGTTTCACCGACTGAAATGTAAGACTTTTTATTACCATAATTAATTTAGAATCTCGATGATGATAGAAATGTACCGAAGTGTGTGTATCTACATTTACCTCCATAGTAACATTACTGAAATAGAATTAATGTAGTTAGAAATAGACTGATGTTAGATCCGTGTGTTAAAAATCCACTAAACCTCCAGGGAGCTCAGGAGGAGCAAAACTGACATTTCTGGGGTCCATTTGTGTCTCTGGCAGCAGCTTTGTGACCCTTACACTACATATGGCTCTGCAGACTTTTTTCGCACAGAATGTACCTAACATGATGCGGCGATAAATGTAAACTTACCAATGATATCACATATAGCTATCTGCCTTAACCTAACCGACTTAATCTACAGAACATGAAATAATGTGACACAAGTATGGAACAATTAGAAAATGGTACAAATGGTAGAGAAATGCTAGATAATTGACAGCTAATCATCACTTCATCTGATGTTAACACATGTTAGTCACTGACTTGGGTTTAGGAATTACAGACACGTGAGTAAACATAGCAAAATATTATTTTACTAAAGTCTGATGATTTTAAGTTACATATTTTTATATGGATTTAGATGAAAATAGATTGACTCTTACCTTCTTCAAATTAAGTAGATGCACGCCAGGAATCTCCTCTCTGCCCTTGAAAAAACCCAACAAGGTGCAAGCCAGTTATCTCGCGTAATTTTCTGAAATCTCTTGTTGTCGCTGGATCCTCTTCGGTGAGAGATGAGTCTGACACAATAGCGCTTTGGAACTGACGTCACTGTGATTTTTTAAATTAAATTCACTTTGACTAATATATATATATATTATATATATATATATATATATATATATAATATATATATATATATATATATATATATATATATATATATCCTGCGCGTTGTGCCAAGATAATGCACAGGACCCTCAAGCTCCCAGGCTTCTAGTAGAGGACCTGAGCTCAGAGGATAAGAACCACCCGCGGTGGGTATATATGTTAATTAGATGTATTCAAGTTGAAATAACATCATTCAATCACGTTAGCTCACCTTGAATACATTTTAGTCCAGTTGAGAGAAAAAACCGATTGTCTCACGTGTTCTCGCGTGATATCCTGTGATCTCACTCGTTGTCGTCAGCACAATATCAGTCTGACTATAATGAATCATGTTAGCTCAACAAGATTCTATTTTATAAATGTGAAGTCGTGGAATATCTTGCTTATCCAACAAGATTTTATCACGTTTTCGTTTCAAACTCAACATTATTGTGTGAAAGGTACATCAATCAAGCAATCAAATTTTATTTGTATAGCACATTTCAGCAAGGCATTTCAAAGTGCTTTACATCATAAACACAAGAACACAAAGTCATGCAACATATAATAGACAATACATTGTTACATATTACATTTCAAAAACAATTCTAAACAGATGTGTTTTTAATTGCGATCTAAAAGAAGTCAGGGTTTCTGCTGTTTTACAGTTTTCTGGAAGTTTGTTCCAAAGTTTTGGTGCATAGATGCTGAAAGCTGTTTCTCCTCTCTTGGTTCTGGTTCTGGGGATGCAGAGCAGACCAGAACCAGAACCTGAGAGTCTGGAAGGTTGATACAACAACAGCAGCTCTTTGATGTATTGTGGTGCTAAACCGTTCAGTGATTTATAAACTAACAACAGTATTTTAAAATCTATTCTTTGAGCTACAGGGAGCCAGTGGAGGGACTTTAAAACTGCTGTTATGTCTCTATCTTCCTGGTTCTAGTGAGAACGCGAGCAGCAGCGTTCTGGATCAGCTGCAGCTGTTTGATTGATTTGTTGGACAGACCTGTGAAGACGCTGTTACAATAATCAATGTGACTGAAGATAAACGTATGGATGAGTTTCTCTATATCTGGCTGAGACATTAGTCCTCTAATCCTGGAGATGTTCTTCAGTGATAGAAGGCCGACTTTGTAATCGTCTTTATGTGGTTCTGGAGGTTCAAGTCCGAGTCCATCACTACTCCCAGGTTTCGGGCCTGATTGCTAGGTTTTAGTTGTAATAACTGAAGCTGTGCATTGACTCTAGATCGTTCCTCTTTAGGTCCAAAAATATGACTTCAGTTTTATTTTTGTTCAGTTGGAGAAAGTTTTGGCACATCCACACATTTATCTGTTCTAAACATTTATTCAGTGATTGGATGGGGTCAAAGGTCACCTGGTGACATTGTAATGTAGAGCTGTGTGTCATCCGCATAGTTGTGGTAGCTAATATTATTTCCTGTTATGACCTGAGCTAGTGGGAGAATATAAATATTAAATAAGAGGGGTCCTAAGATTGAACCTTGGGGTACCCTACATGTAACCTTTGACCTCTTTGATAAGAAGTTTTCAATTGAAATAAAGAAATCCCTGTTCTTTATGTAAGATTCAAACCAGTCGAGCACCGAACCGGAGAGTCCAACCCAACTTTCAAGTCGATTCAGTAATATGTCATGGTCGACAGTGTCAAAAGCTGCACTGAGATCCAACAGAACCAGCACCGTGGTTCTGCCACAGTCCGTATTTATATGATATCGTTGAATACTTTACGAGGCCAGTCTCCGTGCTGTGGTGAGCACGAAAACCAGACTGGAAAGTGTCAAAGCAGTTGGTCATCATGAGGAAACTATTTAATTGTTTACACAGTTTTTTCAATAACTTTGCTGATGAATGGGAGGTTTGAGATTGGCCTGTAATTCTGCAGTAGTGATTTGTCCAGGTTGTTCTTTTTTAGCAGTGGTTTGATGACTGCTGTTTTTAAGGCCTGGGGGAAAACACCTGATGTAAGCGATGAGTTTACGATTTGGATCAGATCAGTAGCAATAACAAGCAGGACTTTCTTAAAGAAATGTGTGGGAAGGACATCCAGACAGCAGGAGCTTGAACTTAATTGACTTATAATATCTTCTAGGGTTTTATAATTAAGTAGTTGAAAATGGGTCATTTTTTCTGTATTTGTTTTGTTTTGGTACAGCAATGGTTCTAGCTTTAGAGTTGATGTGCAGATTAATCCTCTGATTTTTTGAATTTTCTCTGAAAAGTAGCTGGAAAACTTGTTACAGGCAGCATTAGATTGGAGTTCAGGTGGTAACGTCACAGGAGGGTTTGTGAGCCTGTCAACTGTTGCAAATAAAGTTCGAGCATTGTTCATGTTTTTGTTAATAACATCTGCAAAGAAAGCCTCCCTTCCATGTTTTAGTGTTAAGTGATAGTTACGTAGTCTTTCTTTGTAGATGTCATTATGAACGTGAAGTTGAGTTTTACGCCATTTTCGTTCTGCTCTGCGACAGAGTTGTCTTGCAGACGAACTGATTGTGCTTTTCTCCATGGAGATTTTTTCGTACCAGACACAACCTTTACTTTAATTGGGGCAATGGAATCAATGATATATGAAACTTTAGACTGAAAATCATCTACCAACTTATCTACATCATTACAGCTTAAGGGTGAGGAGGAAGAGTAGATTTGATTAAATGTTTCTGTGAAAGAACGTTTTGTGACAGTAGCTGTTTGTCCAAGTGGGTCAAAGAATAAAGAACCTTCAAAGATAACAGCAAAGTGATCCGACAGGGCGACATCAGTTACAGAGACATTGGAAATATTCACACCCTTACTGATAACCAGGTCCAGTGTGTGTCATTGAGTGTGTGTTGCTTGTTTGACATGTTGTGTTAAACCAAAATTTTCTAAAATATCAGAGAGCTTTTTTGCTCCTCTGTCTTGGGGTTTTTCCACATGAATGTTGAAATCACCAACAATTATTAAACAACTATAATGAATCATGTTAGCTCAACATGATTCAATTTTATAAACGTTGAAGTTGTGGAATATCTTGTTTATGCAACATGATTGTATCATATTTTTGGCTCAAACATGGAATTATTTAGTTAACAGTACATGATATTATTTTGTTAATGTGATAACCCCTGAGGTTCCTTTTTTACAGTGTATGAAACGGGTTTCCGTGAGTGGAAAAAGCAACAGAACTATGCTCTGCTCGTTCCCGCACAATGTGAGTCAAACAAGCAGAACTAACTTTAGCTCTTGCTAGCAGCAGCAGGAAGAACTGTCCTAATCATAAGGCGAAGGGCTGAATGTACAAATTAGCTGAAGTGCCTTCTGCCCCACCCTGGCACTGAGCTAAGTTAGTGCCAGGGTACACCGAATAAAATTTTTGACCAGGTTTGTCTCTCAGAGAGGAGATAACCTGACTGTCTGAACTTGGTAAGAAAATAAACCAGATAATTACAGAGAAAGATACAGATGATCTTATCAGTATTCTTGATAAGACTAAGACTTAGTCCGGCTTCAACTATTCTAAAAATGTAACATTTAAAAAATATATATTTTTTACATTTTTTTATTTTCTTTTTTTAACCAGATAAACCCCATTGAGATCTGGATCTCATTTTCAAGAGGGACCTGGGCAGAAGTCTACAAAACAATGAATATTTAGAAAATTTATTTTTCACCAGTGTGAACAGCTAAAGTGTGGGTAGCTTTGTTGGCATGGCAACTTTAACTTTTGCAGTCTACTATGGTGGATGCTAATGTTCTTTGCCGATCAACTTGTACAATGGGGTTCATGTTCATATTTTTATAGTGAAAATATAATCTTATTTTTTTCTCTTTGGGATAGATAAAGTACTTTTTAATTTAAATAGAATCAATGGTGCTATGAAAGCGCACTTTGAGTAATTTTTTAGGATGGCCACACCTGGAGCAGTTCATGATAGTTCCGTGTTTTCTTCACTACAGTCTGTCTCATAATCCTTTCTAGTAAAAGGAAAGGGTTACAAAATGGAGCCTTTCCAGGCTAATAGATATCAGTGACATTGTCTCTGAATGTTTTTATATGGGCAGATGTCATGGATGATTGGATGAGTTTGCTTAAGATAAGGCATCACATTCTGGCAGCTTTTCTTCATTCTCCTTCTCACAAACATCAAAAACTGTCTTTCATCCAACATAGCCTCACTAAAACAAATATTTGTCTCTGGTTTGTTAAAAGATACTATCCAGCAGACATTGAGGACGGTAATCATAACTTGTTCAACACTACTATTACATCAGTTTCCATAACATTATGACCAATGTTCCCTCTAATTGTTCATGTGTCTGGGCATACACACAAGCTTCCTGGGCACACTGAGGACAACGGTGAGCATCATCAGTGTACACGGCGTGGCCACGCACAAGTATCATAAATCTGGAATCATAGAAAGTTGCATGGCTTATTAAAAAATCAAATTACATCAGCAATTTTCATTTGTTTGCTTTTAATTTAAGTGATTTGCTCAATTAAAATAAAAAAAGAAAAGAAAACATTGCTGTTCATGAGATGCATGCTATAAGTAAGAGTCCTGCTTCAGCCAGGGTGAGAAATGAGACATTACACCTTTCAGGCATAAATGTTTGTTCATATTAAAACATTCATATTTTGCACAATGAAATGTTTTCTGTAGCTTGTGATGCAGTATAAATTCTTGTAAAATATTTAATTACAGTTTTTTTCACGTCTGCCCTTCTCGCTTCTCACGTCTTCTCACTTCTCCAGTGGTTGTTCACTTAGCCCAGGTTGATGGTCAGTCTGCTTCTTGCTTAATCTATTTGAATTCAGCATATTGACTGTTAATAGTCTCCATAATCTGTGGGTGGAGGAGAATGGCCTCATACTTCTTTGCCAGTGTACAAATAGTCAAATTTGTACACTGGTAATCCATAGTATCCATTGTCAAAAATCTGAACTCAACATTTCAGTATCAAATGCAGACCATTCCTTTCATTTGATTTGATTCCATTTGATCTTAGAAGAAGTGCATTTCTTTTTTTTTTTACTTTGGCTTGGTGAGTGGATGTCCCACGTAGACATGATAAGGTGGATGGCTTTCACGTTTCTTAACTCTACCGCACTATTCTCACCTGCACGGCGCATATGACCTAGGCACGTAACCCACGTACACACGTAGCGAAAGTGAACCGTATCGTATCATTGGCTGGATTCCTGTCACTCACTGAGTTCGATCGCAAAGTAGTACGGTGTTAAGAATTAAAAAGATGAAGAACTTGATTTAGCTCTTTAATTAATTCTTTGTCCCGAATTCCTGTGTCTGTGTAAGTGTGCAGAGAGAATAGACCAATCATACAATGTCAGATTTGAGATATCCATAACTTTATCCAAAGGTGAATACAAATACATACAGAATAACAGAACACCACTTACACCCAGATATATCAAAAAGCCAACACCCAATGACAAAACAGAATATTACCTGATTCAAAAATGCATTTTTGGGAACCACTCACTCAGCACCAAGCGATTCGAACTTCTGCTGTAAACCAAATCATTTTATAGAATGCGTAATCTCATCATTTAAATATATGCATTAGGAGGTGTGTTCTTTTCCTTTGTGTGGGCTGTCTTAATGTTAATTTTATTACCTCCTGCTCAAGAGCCCCAAAGGCAGATATATGGCCCGGCTCTTTTCGTACCTGCCGCTGTCCAGTTTGATATAGAGTGCAGCTGCAGTGCTATCTCTTCCCCAAGCTGTTTTTCAAAAAAGTCGTTGTATTTTAACCAAGCTTGCACACAATGTAATGCTAAATAATGACTATAAGTTTGGATCTAATAAGTAACTATTTAAAAACATGCTTAAAGAAATATAGTTAATTCTAATATAGATAAACTTATTTATAAAAAGTTTTAAGATCCTAGTGAACTTTTGAACCATGCTCAGGAATTTGTTAATTGCCTGGCATACAGGCTCCTTATCTCAAGAGATCCAAGGAGTCTAGGCCTATGTTTTCTGTTTCTTCTGTCTGATCCTCCTTTTAAGAATTTATCTGCGTTTCAGAGATTGAGCCGTTGTTTTTAGTTTCATCTAAATTTATATGAACCTAGAGTGTACTTTAACTTTCTATGTTATATTTTATATGTGTCAAAGCTATCCTGTGCAGTATTGTGCTAACTTAAAATTCTATGTCAACAACGGAAAATTTTTTTATTGGTCTATAGTCAAAACTGATGTCTGAGCTCAATGTCCACTTTACGTTGGACTTTATTTTATGCGCTACATAGATTTTCTTGTGCGCTGAGAATATGTGAGCAGTGCGCGATTGCACAGGCGCGCAGCTTAGAGGGAACATTGGTTATGACCGTCTGCCGTTACATATATCCAGATGCTAGAGCAGTTCAATACTTCGTTCAAGCAACCAGTACCAGGTCTGAATCCATATCAGCACTGCTGATTACTTTATAGGTGTTAATTTAAAAAAATTGACTTTATTCATGCCCCAAATTGTTCTTGTATCTGTAGCAATGGGTTGCAGGAGAGCTTGGTGGATGTTCTGTCAATTCAGGTTGACAATCTATCTGCAATGCATGTGGCTAGTGTCAGTCCTAACTGAATGAAAATCATTATAACCTATTTAGGTTATGTTAACGAAGAACAGCTGAAAAGTTACCGGGTTTTCTGGTAGAAATTTCGCTCCAACTCCTCCCCAAGTTATTTCTTCACACGAAATGTTGAATAAACATTCATGTTTCCACATATCATCTCCGATGTCTGCTGGACTTCGGGTTGCATCGTGTCAGCTGTTCGTGATTCCCTCTGTGTTTCCCCTCAGAAAGCAGCTTTCTGATTGGCTACCGGTCACATTCAACAGGCTGCGTTAAGCTCTCAGTCTGGGCAAATCTTTGATTTAGATCGGAGCGGCCACAACAATCTACCGTAACACACAAGTGACAATCTCAGATCGAATAACGTTCTAAGATTGTCGTTCGGGGTAAAAAAATCCTGTAGTTTGAACTATTGCATCAGGCAGTCGGATGTCTTCTCTATTTAAATGTGATGATTACTGAAGGGCAATATACAGACTTCATAATCTGCACTCTTGGTTGAATACAGCCTTTGGCTTTATGTTGTTTAGTTTTTATTCAAGTACATTTATTGTTAATGGAGACTGAGAAACTACTTTCAAAAGAACACTTAATACTGGAACTGATGCACAAAATAAATAAAACAACAAAAACAAAAATGAAATAAAGTATTTCAATCTTTGGCAGGAAATCGCATGTATTATTACATAATTTCCATTAAATCAGTGTGAAAAGGTCTTCAAACAATATTAACGTTTATGCAATCATTTTTTGAGACAATCGCCCAGCAAAATCTGTTGTCATGACAGGCCTAGCCCAGAGTCAACTTTATTAGCTCAGTGCTTCTCCTACCACCGCCCCCTTGGTACTGGAGTGATTTAGAATCAGCAGTAACAAAATTTGTTTCTCATTGTTACCACAACGAGGTCATTGTGGTAACCACAATGCCGCAAGAAAGACCATTCAATTCTATAAGATTCTATAAGTGGGCCTTTACTCCGAGGCCTGTCTTATCCTGGTTTCATCTTGAGGTGCGAGTCTCATGGTGAGCTATGGAGGAGTGTCTACTGACTCCATACTCCTTTGCTGGCATTTGGCATTTCAGTATATCAATACATCAATGCTATTTGAGATTTGGTCCCTTAATTTAGTATTTGCTAATTATTTGGTGAAAGGCAAAGAAAGTAGCTGGTTGTTCTTCTGGATTTGGCCCACATTTTCCAATATTTAATAATGACAAGTTGTTGATTGGTGGTCACCCTATTCATTTTCCCATCTGGGAAAGAAAAAATATTCACATGCTTGGTGACATTTAGGGATGCAAGAAGTTTGACGTGCCAGTGACCTCCATTTTCTTCTACTTGGAGTTAAGATTATCTTAAAAATTAAGTGGCATCCTTTTTCAGGGCCCTCTCACAACACACCCACTTAAAAACTGCTCAATGCTGTTAAATTTATAGCTGGATTTGTTTCAGGACTATATTGGTTTGCTGTAGCGAACATATGGTATTAGAATTGATATGGAAAAAAGATATTCCAGGTATGAAGCGGTCATTTGATTGGAATGAAGTGTGAATTAATGTGAGCTTGACATCTAGAAATCCTGACAATCAGCAAATTCGTTTCAATTTTATACGTAGAGTATATTTAACTTCCAGAAAACTTGATTTGATGAAGGTTTTTAATGATCCCAGTTGTGCTCGCTGTTCTTCCAGAGAGACTAGTTTTTTTTTTTTTTCATATGTTTTGGGATCGTGAACCAGTGGCCAAATTTTGGACAATGATTGCTTTTAATTTATCTAAAATGTTTGGGATCAGATTGCTTTGCTCACCTGGTACAATAATTTTGAATGACTTGCCAAAATCGGAGCTGACACTAGAGGCAAGAAGTTGTCAGGACTCATGGCTGCAAAAAAAAAACAAAACAAAAAAACTAGTGGCAACACGTTGGAAACCTCCATACTCACTGTCTTGACATAAATTTTGAAATATTTGGACATTGTTCATGTAGAACTGTCTAGAGTGAGAGTTAACAGAGCCACCCTAACCCACCCTAATCCTTAGATAGGGTGAAAAGTTCGGTCATCCGGGAGGGACTCAGAGTAGAGCCGATGCTCCTTCATGTCGAGAGGAGCCAGTTGAGGTGGTTCAGGCATCTGGATAGGATGCCACCTGGACGCCTCCCTGGTGAGATGTTCTACCAGGAGGAGGCCCAGGAGAAGACCAAGAACACACTGGAGGGATGATGTCACTTGGTTGGCCTGGGAAAGCCTTGGATTTCCCCCAGAGAAGATACCCCAAGTGGCTGGGGAGAGGGAAGTCTGGGTCTCTTTCCTTAAAGCTGCTACCTTACCCTGGATAAGCGGGAGGAAAGTAAGTTGTAAAGATAGGCAGTTGGATGAAAATTTTCAATAAAAATTAACCTTGTTTTATTGATCTTATGTAATATTCTAATTATTTGCTACGGTAAATTTTGGATTTCCATTATCTGTAAACCATAATTCTCATAATTGAATAAAAAAAAGATAAAAGAAAAATAGACTTGAAATATTCCATTATGTGTAATAAATGTATGAGTTTCACTTTTCTGTAGTGAGTAATAAAAGTATTACTTTTTCATAAATGTTAATATTTGAAGCTGTTCTTTTAGATGTTGGTTTCAGATAATCCTCTTGGTTTAACTGAATGAAGTCAAGAGCGTGTGGGCTTTGAATAGAACTGCTGGCCTCAATGAAATTCCTGTACTGATTTTTATCTCAGTAATACAATAATTTTAATAAGAAAGCAGCATGAAGGCAGCTGCTTTTGCAGACTGTTTGAGATCATATTGCCTGGAGGCCTGGGACAATGGATGTCATTAAGTAATGCCTTCAATTATTCATGGCTTCACTATAGTGACAGTGAGTAGGATCCCTCATGTTGAACGTTCCATAACACACCATATGCTGGTAGCAGTTTGCTTGACTTTAAAATCTGATCTGCTCCTGTTCTTTCAGAACCATCTCCTAGCAAACAGTGTCAGCTTTCTGTAGTCAATACTGCTTCTACCAGAACAACACATACTCTTACCATGAACAAGAAAGTCACAATATTTCTGGGACTGTATTGATTTATATTAAATATTCTTTATCCAGAATGGAATGCTTCTTCAGCAGTGTTCCACTTGAAATCAGTACGCAATTGGCTGTTGTAAATGAAACATACTCATATCCAGGAGTGGAAATTAAAAATGTTCTCTGGTAGAGAAAAATGTTTTACCAGCCACTCAGACATTTCACCAGCCACTGTTTTTATTATTATTTTTTTATTACAAACCCCACAAGTACAAGCAAACTATAGAAAATGTATGATTTATTTTTAACTCTATGAAAACCAATTTACTGACAATAAGTTTATTAAACAGATGCACATATACAGAATAATTTAACATACAGCATGGGCACCTTAACAGGGTTATAGTGTAATAAATTCATTTGGAGTAAATATTAAGAAACTTTAACTACATAACCCTAATTTTTCTGAATCATAACATTTTCAAATTTTGACAACTCTCCCTGATTGTATTTATTAAAGATCTCATTTTAAAAAAATATTTTAAAATTATATCAATAGCTCTTTTCCAACTGTTTTGTTTTCCCTTACTCATTACGTTTTCTATTGAAATGAGCAATAATAATTGCTCATTTCAATACCTCATGTGTGGTATGAGCAATAATAATTGCTCATTTCAATTTACTAAAATATCTCAGAACGTGTTCATTATTAATTCTACAGCCACCATCATCATCATTCTTGTATTACTCCAGAGTTTTTCTGACTACCTTAGTGTTAGCTTCCCCCTCACACTGTCTTCCTGCCTTTGTGAAACTTTTTCTTTATGAATATTTTCAGTCCTTCTTCCCAGGCAGCAGCAGCTAACCTGAACTCTTCCTCAATCTGTCCCTGGTCACATCTCTGATATCATCCTCCTTCGACAATAATAAAGGCCCTGAATCGCTAATTTCCTCTTCTTGTCCACTACTAAATCTCCTCCAACGGTCAAAGTTAGTGTGGTAATTAACATCGGTTAGCACTGGTTTGCATTAACTACTGCATCAGTGTGGCGTGGCATGGAGGAGATCAGCTTGTTCTTCAGTCTCTAGACATGAGCAATGGGACATGTGTCTCTCTCTGCTCTAACACCTTGTGAAGCTTTTCCAAATACTTCAGTTCTTCGTGTTGCTGGTGCAACTTCTCCTACCACACTTTTCCCTTCCACTCAACTTTGTATGAATAAGATATCTTTACTTATTATTATTTGATTGATTTGTAAACTCTAATCATTAAATGACAAGAAATAAAAGCTTGAAATTTTCCACTCTTTGTGTACTGAGTCTATATACGATAGATATACTGTATGTTTCATTTTCTTTTAACAAAAAAACTTGAAGTTTTTCATAATATTCTGAGCTGGTGTATACGTGTGTCTGTGTATTGCTGAAGCTTGCACTATGTGCTGTATCTTTATTTGAATCATTCAGGTTTGGTTGTCAGTGGTTACTTGACAAGAGACAATTGTTGGTTTGACTTTCTCTTTCGTTTGTGTGGTTGTGTGTGTGGGTGTGCGAGGGTGTGTGTGTGTGTGTGCGCGTGTGTGTGTGTGCACGCATGCATGCTCTCTGGCGGGTGCTGAAAGCAGAAACAAAAAGACTTTATGATGGTTCTCGTAATTCTGGATGAACAATGAAACAAGAGAGGGCTGTTCAGGGTCAGGCAGAGCGGTCAGTGTCCTCATGTGACTTTGGTATCATGCTCCACTTTTCTCCAGTTCTTGGAGAGTGTAGTGGAGAAATGACGTTCAGGATTAAATGAATGTCTGTGTGCAGCTGAAGCATATCTGGAAAGTTCCAGGTTTGTGTAAGTTCATGTTGACATGAGCTGAAGTTCCCATGACCAGAAATAGTGTCGGTTATCCTGTTTATTTTAAATCTCACCATCTAACGGGCCAGGGATAGGGTTAGGTTTGGGGTTAGCCTCTGGATTGGTTCCTATTGTTGGCATCTCTGCAGCCAGCTCTGGCATTCTGCTCTGTCTCCACTTAAGAGATATATTTTTTCTTAGGTACTTGCAGATTTTTTTTCTATTGTTCTATGAAAAGAGAGAGGACAAGAAAAAGTCAAACTTTGAGTTAAACACAGGAATATGTCTTGTTCTTCCTGTTTTATTTCATATGAGCAATGAGCTGAACTCAGACCTGCCCCAGGCCCATTCATCAGCAGATACTCAGTAAAGTTCTCATCTCCTGTCTTTTCTCCTTTGCAGTGGGTGCTGGCATTTGAAATTTTCATCCCACTAGTCCTCTTCTTCATCCTCCTGGGTCTGAGACAGAAGAAACCAGCGATCCCCGTCAAGGAAGGTACGCAGGATGGAGACTGCAGTAAACTCTGTGTTCATGTGCATCCTCTAAAAGTTTGAGCAGCTTACACAGATATCTGGAAAGAGACTCCTCAGCATTTTTAAATGTGTAACTTGCAAAACTTTGTGTAACAGCAGCATTTTGTTGTCCAGGAAAGCTCACCTGTATCCAAAGACAGATCCTCCATGTTTAATTTGGAGGAAGACATCCAGCCAAGGGTGGGAAGTTCTATAAAACACCAACAGATTTCCATTTTTATCCCAGTCCTTATTGCTGACTCAGTGAGACATCTGTAATGCTTTAAATTGCATATACTGCCTTTTTAGAGTCTTTTGGTAAATAAATATTCTGTATATATTTAAAAAGGAAAGAAGACATTTTAGGATTATTTTACAGAATTGGTGTATCGAGCTAGTGAGGGATTTCTCAGAATAGTTTTTAAATTGCCTATCTCAATAGTTTATTACTAAAGTAGAATAACTTCTATAGTTATGACAACGCTTTTTCTAGACTCGGATTTGTCCTGTAGGTGCAGCTACTGGCCCTTGAAAAGTTAGTTTCTGTCAATATTAAAAAAGTCTTTCTTTTTTAATTAACAATTTGATTAAATTCCAATTTCTTTAGATGAGCAATCATTCAAATGTCATTGACTCTGAAGGTCTTTGTTTTGACAATGAACATGATGTTAAAGTTTTAGTTGAAGTTGTTTCTACATGAAATGATCACTTGTGTCAACAGAGATTCTTTCACTGTAATAGTTTGACCAGTTTGACCAGTTTGAGATGTGGTGTTGGCTCATTCCTCCTGGTCGGACTCTGACTAAAGTTTTTAATTGATTTAATTGCAGGTTGTGTTTTTAATTAATTGGAATTGAATCACAAAACTATACATCAATAAAATAGGCTCTGCACACCTATGGAGATATAAAATTTTTTTTAATGAAAATAATTGCAGGATCTGTAAATAATTCATCAAGTTTTAATAAGAAAAGACGATCTTGTTTCAGGCTGCGATTCACAGACAGACTAACTCCTTTTACCACAACTTGAACAAAACAGTAGTTGTCCCAACAGATTGCTTTCTGAAGCAGAATGAATCCCCAGGAGGCCAACAGAATCGACTTAGTCATTCATCGCTGCTGTTTGCAGATTGCCTCAAAAATTGTAACACATTAAAATCAATGTAATTAATCAAAATGGATGTGGAAAAATCCTAGCCCTTGTTATTTCACTTTGACTGTGAGTCTTATTGTAACAAAATAAGATTGATTCTGATTCTTCTGATTTTGCAAAATTTTAATGAGGTTTTCTGCTCATGAAAAGCTTTGTCTGCTTTTGGTAGTAGAGTTCAACTTTGCTTTTTTCATATTGTCCTAATTGATATCTGATAACATTAGCATTATGTCATTTAGGATTGGATAATGCTATGAAATAGTTTTTCCCCCTGATGAAATTCTTCTTTTTCTGCTTTCTTAATGGACTTAAATGTTCATGTCTTACAAGGACAAGCAGAACAAATGGCAAAAGTAGTTTTCAATATTTGATTTTATTGATTAAGGGAAAGATACTATCTAAACCAACCCAATACAAGCCCACATCAACAGCAGCTGTCTTCAAGGTTTTTCTCTTCGATTCTTTTTGGCAAAAAATTCTGGATTTCAAATTGTTTGTATGGTTTTATAAACTTTTCAGATTGATGGCAAGCAACAGTTACTTCTCCAAAGTTATTGATATTTCAGAACTTCCAGACATCATCAGACTGATGAAATGAGAATTTATTTGCTCTGTGTCCTCACTGACTCACTGTCAACAAGCTGCAAGCTGCTTCTTTCTTCTTCCAGTAGAGTGGGACAATAGAGGTGTTTGCTGCTCTGACCTGTCCAGCTCTGGTTTTTACTGCAATTAGTGTGGTATCTTTGTCTGTATGTGTAGTGTGTGTTGTAGGTGTGCATGTGTGTGTGTGACTGTACAGAAAACAGTTTGACTTGCAGGTTTTTACTCTACCTTTATACTGACTTATATTGCTGTTCAGTTATTTATCATCTGTGTTCTGTAAGCACATCGTCGTCTAAACGTCTTTTATTTGATCTTTTCATTGTTTCCTTTCAGTTGAAACCAGAAGTTTTCATATGACCTTTTCTTCCAGTCTGTAATGAAACCGTTTAGATCAGTTAAAATTTCCAAGATTATTTG
The DNA here is from genome assembly GCF_027474105.1 of Poeciliopsis prolifica. Classification (NCBI taxonomy): domain Eukaryota; kingdom Metazoa; phylum Chordata; class Actinopteri; order Cyprinodontiformes; family Poeciliidae; genus Poeciliopsis; species Poeciliopsis prolifica. Next base: position 263,966 of record NW_026562508.1, on the reverse strand, counting down.
TATTTATTAAACGCTACACTAATTAGATAAATAACATGCAAGATTTATTTCTGAATATCTTCAAAATCAGAAGTTTAGGTACAATTCCTCAGTAAGTTATACAGTATAAAACTGTATAACTTGGACCAAACCTTTTGAGTTTTTGCCATTAATTTGCTGGAATTCTGGCCCATTCCTCCTGACGGATGCTTCACCGTCTGATATCTGGAAATTATTACTCAGGATGAGCCAGACTGGTGCAGCCATTCATATTTTGATTTCTGATTTCTTTTGGCATAGAGAAGTTTGGTCTGAATTATTCTCAGGCAATGAGAAAAAAGAGGTGTGTGTCTTTTAAGTCAGTGTAGCTACATTTCTGGTTTCAGTTGTATGAAATTTAGTGATGTGACATGTCTTGTCACCACCCTATCCAATGGTTTAGTTTTGTTCTGATCAATTCTTACCGGATTCTTTTTAGCTTTGGTTCCCTAGAGCACCCCCTGTTGCTCACACCAGTTGAACAGTAGCATCCAGTTGATACACTTTTTTTTGTTTTCTTATCTTCCCTCTACCCTCTGTCTGCTACTCTTCTTTTGTTTCTCTCTGCCTGTCCATGGTTACTTTTCATTCCTATGCATGTCCCCAACCTGTTGGAAGTGTGTAATGAACAGAAAACTGTCTCTAGTGATGAGACACATGAATCAGGATGTGGTATCCTCCTCTACCTGTGTGCCTTTGTCTCATTGTGTAACTTTGAACTAAATGTTGACCCTTGAATTTGCAAAAAACGGTCATTCAGCAACACAGCAAGCTTTTGTCTATAGTGCAACATAAAACAAAAAACTGTTGTTTGTGAGTTAAAAGGTTTAAAGTAGCAACAGAAGTCCAAACTTTGTTTGAAGTTTCAGTTTAGTCTCAGAGCACCAGGGAGGATTTTCTGTCCTCACCTGGTCTGAACTCAGACAGTTAGAACTGTTTCCAGCCTTCAGTGTTCATACATGAGCAACCGAATGGCAAGGGACTTCCCACTAAGAGCAGTGCCAGTCTCTCAGTGGAATTGGAGTAAGATTCAGTACACCCACCTGATGTTTTGAGACCTGCAGTGTTTAATAAAAGACTCAGGAACTGTCTGACAGATCCAGCTGCTGCTTTGTGCGACACATCACATGATCTGAAGATTCCTCAGCAAAGCCAACATTTTGTGAATGTTGAGGCTCAGGGGTTTCAGTGACAATGCTACAAAGTTTTAAAAATATTACTCACAACGTTTTAATTGGTTGTGGAACTCCATGACGACCATCACCAGCCTGAACGATTACCAGCCCGTTGCTCTGACCCCGGTGATCATGAAGTGCTTTGAGAGGATTCTTCTGAGGTACATCAGAGACTTCGTCCCTGCAGACCTGGACAACCTTCAGTTCGCCTACAGAGATAACTGGTCAACAGAGGATGCTGTCTCCATCACTCTGCACACAGCCCTGACCCATCTGCAGCATCCCAACACTTACGTCAGGATGCAATTTGTAGACTTCAGCTCAGCATTTAACACCGTCATCCCAGACAAGCTGGTGCTGAAGCAGGTGGAGCTGCCTGCTTCACTGTGCCACTGGATCAGAGACTTCCTCACCAACAGGCCTCAGGTGGTGAGAATAGGTGGCTCAACATCGTCCCCACTGGTCCTCAACACAGGCACACCGGAGGGCTGTGTGCTCAGCCCAGCTCTCTTCACCCTGTTTACACACGACTGTGTTGCCATCCACCCCACCAACACAGTTGTGAAGTTTGCGGACGACACAACTGTAGTGGGCCTCATTTTAGACAACAACGAGACCCACTACAGAGAGGAGATTCTGCAGCTCACTCAGTGGTGTTCAGCCAATAACTTGGTGCTGAACACAGGGAAGACCAAGGAGGTCATTATGGACTACAGAAGGTCCAGGAGGATGGATCACTCTCCCTCTTTCTCATGGAGAGAAGAGGTGGAGCGTGTGGACAACATCAAGTTCCTCGGCCTCCACATCACGTCTGACCTCCTGGAATACCAACACCTCCCACCTGGTGAAGAAAGCACAACAAAGGCTCTTCTTCCTCAGGAAACTGAGACGTGCTGGACTTTCTTCACGGCTGCTCCTGAACTTTTACAGGGCGACGATCGAGAGCGTCCTCTGCCTCAACATGACTGTGTGGTATGGTGGCTGCACAGCACTGGAGAGGAAACAACTGACGGGTGTTGAGAAACAGCAAGGCATTGTGGGATGCCCCCTCCCAGACCTGGACTCTATTTACATAGCCGGGTCAAGAAGAGAGCTGGATCCATAGCCATGGATTCCAGCCACCCGGGCCACAGACTGTTTGTGCCGCTGCCATCAGGCAAGCGGTTCAGGAATATACGGACTACAACAAACAGACTGAGAAACAGTTTCTTCCCCACAGCCGTCAGAGCCATTACTCCCTGCCACCTAGGCGTATCATAACCTCGCAGTCACACATACACATCCCCCACCCCCACAGAGCCATATTGTTCTGCACTTTGCACTTGTCACATCATCTGCACTTTGCCATAATTGGACCTGCTGCTTATTCTTTAGTGTGGTTGGAGTGTCTTTTAGTTAATTTTAGTTGTATATATTGTTATTATTGTGTGTTTATTTTATTTATTGTATATATTTGACTTTTTGAACAGGAGTTGCAATGGAAATTTTGGAAAATCCTGTTCAATGACAATAAATATAATCTATCTATCTATCTATGAGCCTGGTTGGTTCAGCCAGGCTCATAGATATAACTTGTATAACAGTGATATAACTGTCACTGGAGAAACACCAAACTGTTCAAGTTTAGCACTGAAAGCTTTCTGATGAGGGAGAAGACCTCCAACTCATCACTAGCAATAGAATCATACAACCTTCTAAAGTACTTGTCATGATCCATTTGTTATTTTTGCTCTGGATGTTTTCTTTGTGATCCAGACGCCTTTATTCCTGTGAAGGATCTGGGATCAGGCTGATAAATCAAACACAAGTAACTTTAAAAAATATGAAAACAGACATAATATTTTATGTAACTGCTGTTTTCATAGAATTTTCTGTACAAGAACAGCCTGTTGCTCACACTGAATAAATGTTTTCTCATGTTTTAACCACAGCAGAAGCTGTTTTTATGTGATAACCTACAAACAAGATGTCTTGCCTTTAAGCTGGTCTGTGCTTGCTGAACGACCGACTGCAGCAGCTCTGATTACTGCAGATCCTTCTGAGTCTCATCTCGGTGTCGGGATGGTAAAGGAGCCAGCGCATGAACGTCCTCATCTCACACTGCAACTTCCTTCTTTCCACTACTTATGTAAAAGACCAGAGTGCAGCCCTACATGTAGGAAGTCTAAAGTGATGAGGTTCACTGCGGAGCTCAGAAAACTTCACCACACTACAAGAAAGATGCACCGACTGGCAGCTTTAACTGTCCATTCGTTATGTTTTTATTATGAATGGTTTGAGTCATCTAAACATAGAAATAAACTTTGTGTCCAGAAACAAGAACACCAACTTGGTCTAAAAAACTGCTAGCCACCAAATTTCTTCTCTGAAAACATTTGTTGAACATCATATTCTCCATCACTTTTCTAAATAACAACTTTGATGTGACTGTTTAAAGCAGCAGTGTGTTTTGATGGACCAGTGCTGGCTCTTGTACCATCCTGTGGTGTGCTGCCTACTCTCCAGTCTGTTTAACTCTGTTCCACTCAGCAGGATGAAAACCTCATAATATCCTTCTATTCTACTGATGATGGACTCATTTTCTGTACTTATCCTGAATTCACACCTGGTGGTCAAAGAGGACCCATGTCAGCATGCTGATAGTTTCTGCAATTTCTTGAGGTTAAGTCATTCAAAAAAAAAATTTTCAGTAAAATTATATGTTCTGCTTTTATTTAGATTCCTCCTATTCCTCTAAGTAATAGATCAGCTGTAGAAAGGTTAACTATGTAACAATGTAACATACAGTATCATCACATCGAGTGGCATCCTAAGTAAATGTGTTAAAAGCCATGCTTTATATATTTCAGTAGCTTATGCAAAAATCCAACAATACATTTAATCAGCCTGAAATAATAGAGATAATAGTTTTGTTGTAAAGTAAATGTGGGACAATAGTGAGAACCTTTAACAAAATTACAGACATAAGATTTTTATTTGTCATATTTCTAGAACCTAATGAAATTGGAGTGGTACCTGCAGTGATAAATGAGTAATAAAGACTTAATCAGTAATGATTTCACAGCGCTTGGAGAAAAAGCTGTTTTTTAGCAAGGTGGATGTTCACTGTGTCTGTACCGTTTTCATGATTGTAGCAGTACAAACAGTTGTGTCCTGGGTGAAGGATTTATGTGACTGAGAGACGTATTTGTTTTTCCTAAAGAAATGTATTTTCTTTGGGATCTGGCACCTCCAACCAATGAGTCCTTATTGTTCTAAATGTGGCTCTCAGGACCATTTTTACTTAAAAACTCTTACTTAGTTTTTAAGTAAGAGTTTGATGAACTGAAAAATATGTCGTTTTTAAGGGTGAATAATGATCCAACACGAATGACCAAATCAACACAGAAATGGTTCACCAGACACTATTGAACCTCCTGCCTAAGACCTAAAATCTGTAGAAAGCTTATTGAAGGAGCTCAGGAAGAGACATTTGCTCTTTTCACATCTTTCCCAGGGATGCAGATGGTCTTCACTTCTGCCGAGAGCTACTTCATCAATGTTTCTGAAAAATGGAGGCTGTTTATGTTGAACAATGAGAAATTGTGTCTAAATGCAGCACTGACATGCAGGAGCCTCTCTCACCACTTCCTTCTTTCTAACACAAGCACAGAAACTATCTGTTTTTTCATTACTGTCTAATGGAACATTTCACAATATGACTAGTTTTACTTGATCTTTTTCTAACACTGTTCACCACCTCCTTGTCTACCACTCTTATGACTTCTTCCTATATCTCTGGCTTTTCCCTCTTTTTATTCCTCCATCTTTTTTCTGCTTCTTTCTTCCACCAAGCCTTTTACAGTGCAGCACCACTCACCTCAGCCGGCATCATTCCCATCATGCAGTCGCTGTGTCCAGACGGGCAGAGGGATGAGTTTGGATTCCTGCAGTATAACAATTCTACGTAAGTAGAATATCTAAGAGTAAAGGATTTGCTCTTAGATATTCCTGAGTCACTTCACTTTGTGTTTGATTGTCTTTTAGTAGTAAGTACCACTATCAGAAAAGCTTTCACCAAAAGCAGCAATAAGACGTGGAGTTCCGCCAACAGTTGCAAAACCATACCGACAATGACTAATTTCAAGAATCAGTCTGATGCTGAAACCACAGGGAAGTGGTGTGGGTTGTGATGTTACCATATGATATTAATAATAAGGCCAAAGATGTAAATATTATCTTAATCAAATGACTGTGACGATCATGTTATGTTTTTTGTCATGGTGTACCGTATACAACATAATATTTTAACACCAAATATCATGGTGTTCAAACCACCATGATATAATCAAAGTATTTGTTGAATGAATTGAAAAGGTGAAATTCTAATAGGATTTAAATGTTGCCAATTTGCGGCTTGGTTTCACCACACAGGTGGCTTTATCACAAAACTAGGATTGAAACGATTTATCTATAAATTGTAATTGATTAATGAATCGATCATCAACTAATTTAGAAATGGATTAACGTATTTTCCGGACTTTAAGTTGCAGTTTTTTTTTTTTTTTATAGTTTGGCCGGAGGTGCAATTTATACTCCGGAGCGACTTATGTGTGGAAATTAACACATCATTATATCATATCACATGTTATTTTCACACTAAACCACAAGAGGGCGCCCTAGCCCTTATTTCTATCTGTCGGTAGGACCGACTCAGTCTGCCTGTAGAACTGGCTTTTAGCAGAATGATGAAGTCAGAAGTTTCTCTGCTGCCGAAGCATTTGTGTTTAGGGGCGAGGCAGGTTTTTTCCTGCTTTTGCGAGGACATTTATGGGAATTGTCTTCTCAGTTTTTCTAAGTCAACATCAGACCTACGTTTTTATTTACAAACCAGTGTATAAAAAATATTCTTGCCCATAATTTGATAGTTAGAGGCACAGATCAGCGCCCCTCCTCCTCACCATGGACCCGGAGTCTGAACAACATGGAGGCAGAAACTGAGAGTCTTTATTAGACTGAGGGCAGCCAGACTAGTTTATTTTGCTAAATTATTATATTTAGCTAAATATTATTGCTGAGGGACACAAACAGGCCTTCTGACATACAGATTAAAAATAAAAAATTATTATTTTTTTAAAAACAAAAATAAAACACTCACAAAGGGCACTAGGGCATCAAGAATAAAGGGGAAAAAGGCTCAAGCCCCGTTGAACATCAGAAAACAGTGAAATGTTAAAGTTGGGTTTTATGATGTCTGCTGATGTTCAGACATAAATTTAAATGCCTTAATATGTTTCTTTTTTTCAGTGAAGACAAGTAACACTGTGTTCTTACTGTATATATTTTTTACTTTTTTGACTCAAAGCACTTCTTCCAGTCTTTTTTTTCTCGCAATTTTGGAAATTCATGTTAAATCAACAGTTCCCTGCATTTTTTGACACTAAGGTGACTTTGTTGCAGATTTTCTACAAAAAAGGTCATGAACATCATGTTTAAGTGACTGATGACCCCCAACTAATCCCTGATCAATATAAGTAACAAAACGTCACATTTACCCTGAAACATAAGGACAGAGCACATCAGAATCTTATGGAGCCCCCAAGGGAACATGGGGATTTTTTTTTTTGAGTTCCCTCGCAATATTTTTGTGATAACAACTCAGAAATAGTCCAAATCAAGATGTATTTTTATTTATTTCCTACTTACGGAACGTTTCTGTTTATATTCTAGGTTTTTGGTGCCTTTCTATCCTAAAGGAAAAGATATAAAACTTCAGATATTTCACAAAGAGGTATTAACATTCATGGAAAAACCCCACATAACCTTATATTTAAGCAGAAAGTACAGTGGCTTACAGTATTCAATTATGCCGCATAACTGATCAGTACAGCATTGCGAGGTAATGCAAAAGTTTAGCAAGGTAAAGCAAAACAAAAAAATTCCTCATGTCTCCTTGGGGGCTCTGTAGAATCCTTTTGTTCTCCATGAGTAGGGGAAAATGACTGCAAAATTCTTTGCAAATATTTCTTAAATAGCACTACAAGATGAGTGATTATGATTGCAAATAATCATAAAAACAATTGTGAAATCCTGGCGGTTCTATATTAACAGGACAAACGAGAAGTGAAGAATGTCATGATGGGAATAGACTGTAAACTGCCACGTTTGACTGGAACCAGGACCTGATCAAGTTTCATATTTATCTGGTTCCAGAGTGACTCAGCTGCTGGAGCGAATCAGTGAAGTGGTTGAACAGAACCGCCTCTTCACATCTGACAGACCAGGTTTGGGTCAGGATCTGGAGACCCTGCAGCAGCACCTGGAGAGCCTGAGCGCTGCACCTTTACCGCCCGACTACAGCTTCAACAGCAGCCAAGGTCTGACTCGCTTCAGCTTCACTCTTATCAATAACAAGCTTCATTCTTCAACCTCCAGCACGGGATTCCTTCTGCTGGACGGTCCGAGTGTTTTCACAGAGCTCTGCCCTCAGAAATATGCTCATGCCTCCCACTGACAGACAGAGCTGGATCCAGAAGTGGAGCTCAGACACAATCTATCCTTTAGGTGTTCTCATTGCTGATTGAGAAGTTTGTAACAGTTACATATTCTTCACCCAAGACAGCAAAATTAGGCTTTCGTTGTTAAACAGCAAAAGGTTGCTACTTTGAAGAAACTACAATATAAGGCATATTTTCAGTTGTTTTACACTTTTTTGTTTAGTACATATTTCCACATGTGTTAATTCATAGTTTGATGCCTTCAGTGTGAATCACTGAAGGCATGAAAAAGAAAAAAAACAAAACAAATAAAAGCTGTGTTTTTATTTCTGAGCTGGAAGCACAGGTGAATGAATCACTATTGACACGCAGCAGAGCAGCTGCGTGTCAATAGTGATTCACAGTGTCAATAGTCATGAAAATAAAGGAAACTCATTGAATGAAAAGGGGTGTCCAAACTTTTGGTCTTGCATATATATATATATATATATATATATATATATATATATATATATATATATATATATATATATATATATATATGCAACATATAATGATGATTAAGTAGGACCCGCACCTCCTGAGCCTGGCCCTGTATAGAACACATAACTTTAAAAATGCCAATATACCAATGCTCATTAATAACTTGTACAGGAGGCTCAGCTTTAACATGTGTGTGTATGCGTGTGCATGTGTTGGGGTGTGTGTGAAGGCTTTCCACTGGCTGGTGTGTTGAAGAACCAGGAAGGTTTCCAGCAGTTCTTAGTTAGGAATCTTTCCCTCTCCGGCTCCACAGCTAGCACACTGCTCAACAGCTCAGTGAACCTCCAAGAGGTGAGTTAGTGGTACTGCTTCACACTGATACCAGGTAACATGACTGCATACTCATAATCTCTGAGAATGTCCTTCTGTTCATCTGTAACTGGAATATCACACTGGATTGGATCAGGATGGTTTCATCTGCTTCATTTCTGAACAAACACATGACATGATTTAAAAGATAGTCCAAACATAAAGCTTGCTAGCTTCCACTCTGAAAAACTGAAATTTTGATGTTTGTTTATTGAGGTTCATTTTCTCTAGTTAGGTTTTATGAGAAAGTTCTTTATTATGAAATCTTTCTGTAACTAACCAGAGGATGTAATACAGAGGAAAACATCAGGGAAAGATGGAATAAACGGTTGAAACATGCATTCCATATTTAAGCTAGAATGCTCAAGCTTTATTTACAACAGTTGACAGGCTCACAACCCCTCCAATGAAATTCCTGCCTGATTTTCAATCTAATGCAGCCTGCAACCAATTTTTTTCAGAGAAAATCCAAACATTCATAGGATTAATCTGCAAACCTACACTAAATCTAGTTCCAATGCTATGCCCAAACAAAACAAATGCAAGAAAAATTACCCAATTCAAACTATTTAACTCTAAAAGCCTAATCATGTCAGTTAAGCTCAAGTTCCTGCTGTCTGGATATCCCACCTACACATTTCTTTAAGAAGTTCTTGTCTATCATTGTTAATGATCTGGTCCAAATAGTAAACTCGTCACTCTCATCAAGCCTTTTCCCTCAGGCTTTAAAATCAGCAGGTGTCAAACCACTAGTAAAAAAGAACAATCTGGACAAATCACTACTGCAGAATTACAGGCTGACCTCCAACCTCTCATTCATCAGCAAAGTTATTGAAAAGCTGTTTGAAGAGTTAAATGGCTTCCTAATGATAGCCAAGTGCTTTGGCGTCTTACAATCTGGTTTCTGGTCTCACCACAGCACAGAGACAAGCCCAGTCAAAGTGTTTAATGATATCCATATAAACACAGACTGTGGAAGAACCACAGCGGTGGTTCTGTTAGACCTCAGTGCAGCTTTTGAGCCTGTTGACCATGACTTATTACTGAAAGCACTGGAGAGTTGGGTTGGACTCTCCGGTCCAGAACTCAACCCTATTGCTACATGAACAACCCTATTGTTACATGAAACAACAATAGGGTTGTTTCATGTAGCAACCATATTGCTACATGAAACAAAGTTTCCTTTGTTTCAATAGGAAACTTCTCATTGAAGCGGACAGAAGTCACATGTGGTGTACCCCAAGGTTAAATCCTAGGACCCTCTTATTCAATATCTATATGATCCCATTTGCTCAAGTTATGACAGGAAGTAAGATTAGCTACCATAACTAGTCGGTCTTCTATCACCTGAAGAAGATTTCCAGGATTAGAGGACTAATGTCTCAGCTAGATGTAGAGAAACTCGTCCATGTGTTTATCTTTAGTCGCATTGATTACTGCAGCAGCGTCTTCACAGGTCTGCCTAAAAAAATCATCCAGTTGAACAGGTTTACTGCACTGTCATGTAACCACAGGATGGACAGGATGCAATCCCTTCCTTACTGAAAGGTCAGTTAATTATTTAGATGATAAACTTCTTCATGTTCAAAATATCAGGATATCAAAAATCAGGATGCAAATGGAACAGTTTTGCATACCAAAAACATTGTCAGACCTTGTACGTACTCTCAGCTTGTGACATTCAATGGAGAAATTTTTTAGACCTTAGACTATATTTACCTAAACTATCTGTTGTTATCTGTTAACAAACTTTTGGGCCTTGCTTTGGTACTTATGGTGAGACATTAGTCCACTCATCAATCTGCTGTAACTGCTGTAGAGATAGGTCAGCAGAAAACCTATATGACTGGTTCTTGGCCTACATACTTTATCAGACTGAACAATACTAATGTTAAATGAGTAAAACAATTAAATAAAATTGTGAAAAGAAATAATACAATTTTCATTTCACACAGGTCTTCTGGTTCTTTTTCTGCTCTGCATCCAGAACCAGAAGCAAGCATAGAGAAGCAGCATCCAGCTTCTATGCACCACAAATCTGGAACAAACTTCCAGAAAACTGCAGAACAGCAGAAACTCTGAGTGCCTTCAAAGCTAGACTAAAAACCCACCTGTTCAGAGTTGCTTTTGAAACATAATTAATTAAAACTGTAACACTTGACTTGATGTGATATTATTGTTGATTCTATGTTGCATGACTTTGTCATGCTCATATTTTCAATTGATTGATAGAAAATATGAGCCATGATTATTAAAATATGTTGAAGAGGGATACTACAAAAAATTGTAACTGTCCATTTTAATGACGTTTAGTATCTGTCATTTCCTTTTTACTTGGCTTTTATGACCCAAGAGCAAACTTCCAACTTTCAGCTGCAGGTTCACTTCCCGTTGGGCTCCTCTGCTGCTCTGTGGCAATTTTCTAAACTTTTACATTTAAAAAGTCTGTCTGCGGAAGGGTTGCACTCTTTAAATTGTGGGTGGAACATTTATAGTGTCTGGAACATGTGAAGTAGAAATTTTAGAAACAAAAGTTAGTATTGTGGATTTCTCCTTGAGATAATAAAATTATATTTTAATCCCAATCAGCTGAAATAGTTTAGCATAAAAGCCTGAAAATGCAGTGCCAAAATATGCAATAAAATCTCAGGATCTTTTTGGTATCCTTTAAATTAAATGTAACCCGAGTGTTCCGGAATTAAATCATACTTTTTTACATAGATCAAAATTTATAGGAACTTCTCGTTGGCAATCTATGACTTTCTAATTCTTTGGGGTTTAAATATAAAGTGACACAAAGAGCCATTTCTCTCAGCCACCGGCCTGTCAGCCTTGTCGCTGGACCAAACACCGGTCAAACAATCCTGAATATGTGGAGGACCAGCTCAGCACCACTGATGTAGCTGTATATGAACCTCCACCTGTTGGAGGATGTGTGATGCTGTTGTCATGTCCTTCTTCCAAAGCGTCTGAGAACTTTGCAGTGCATGGCGTTAAAATTTGAAGCACCAGAACATCTTCAAAAACCAAATGTACAAGCGTGGACCAAAGAGGAGAAGCGAGCAGCACAGACGCTGGCGAGGCAGTTGCTATGGCACAGGGAATGAGAGAAGGAGTCACAGTTGACAGCTGCATGAAAAAATAAAGGGAATCAAATGTTTCTTTTATTTTGTGAAAGAATATCCTCATTGATTGCTGATATGCTATTTTTATTGTTCTGATTTGATGGCAGTTATGCCATCTATCCATAATAAAGATGAATAACTAAAGAGTTGCTGGCATCTTCATTACAAATCATTCTTGCTCTCTTTAGGTATACAGTCTGATCTTTGATAGTTCCCTCAGAGACAGAGGAGGGCCAACCAGCTGGATTCATGAATCAAAACTCCTCAATAAGAAACATGGAGACGAGCTTCTGCAGATTAAGGTGGGCATCAGATCATCAAGGTCCAGCTCATTGGAAGACAGGCATAGCTACTTCGCATCGCTTCACTGAATGGACTTTTCCCCAATCAAGTTATGATGAAGAGTATTTCATTTTTAATTCTTCCATATTACATGCCAGAGTGAAATAAACCTCAACACTTGATGCTTTTCATGAACACCTCTCCATCACCTGGTGCTGCAGGAGAAGCTGCTGGAAGGCGTTCAGGGTATGGATGGAGGTGAAGATCCAGACAGAGCAGCAAACAGGAAGGCTGTAGTCCAGATCATATCCTGGGCGCTGGGCCTGTCGGCCGCCTCTGACAGCCGGGCCGAGCAGCTTCAGGGGATCCAGGAGCTGGAGGTATGCTCATCTTTTCTCATGCATTTCCCTCATTCACCACAAATGAGGTGGTGAATGAGACCTCAGGAATTTTCTCCATATCATTCTGACATTAACTCAGGCAAAATGATTTCTTTATTGCTAAAAAAAAAAATATGTGGATAGATGTGTAATAGAACTGGACTTCCCTGTCACTTTGTTTCCAAATTGAATAATTATATAATAATAAATCAGATAAAGGGAAGATATTCCTCAAAGAACTTATGTCTAGATATTGACTGGTAAATATATTAGTTGAACACAAACAAAATTATTTACACGCTATAATGTCAGTTCCAAATATGTAATCAATGGTTTACCACCTTAAATAAATTGGCAGCAGGAATCACTTGCGTTGTCGTTGACTTTACAGCAGTCACTCATGCAGAGCACACATGACAGAGCAGATCCAAACAGAAATAGAAGAACTGATGTGTGATTATTTTCTACGTTGCCTGCTAGCAGATGAAATGTTTTTCCAGGGAGTTCTCTTGACTGGATCCATGCTGAAGTTCCTGACCTGTGGGGAGCGTGGCGACATTCAGCTCAGAAAGATTCTGCTGGTTCCTGAGAAGCAGCAGCCTGCACTGCAGGCATATCACAGCCTAATGTGCAGTCGAGAGGAGGGTCAAAGGTCAGAGCGCTTCAGACAGCTGAGCAAGGAGCTACGAGAGCAGGTCAACACTCAAAGTGTCGCTGACAAGGTACTTTCTGTTTGTTAGATTCTTTAAACAGACTAAACAATCTTCATTCAGTTTGTTAGAATAGAAAAGCATTCATTTAATTCCATGTGGAAAAATCAGTCCAGTTCTGACAATCCTGACATTGCAACGAAATTGAAAGTGGTTGAATCAATGTTAGGATTTCAACCATTACTGACACTATATCAATATTGATTCAACAGTCATCTGAATGTAGAGCTACATGCAGATTTGGGTTGATTTTATATTGAATGAAAGCTCAGGAATCAATGTTGATTCATGTACATGTTCTGGTCTGACAGGTCTACATCATAACATACCATTAAAAGTTTCTTCAATGAAGCTTGGAGAATGTGGAACAGGAAGCACTGAATCGTTTCTGTTTGGTGTGCAGCGAATGTAGAAATGTTTACACAGATTATTGCTCAGGGTCATTTTAAATGAACTGAACTGACTATAAGAATGTGAATACAAACTCTGGCTCCTGCATCTTACCTTGTTGTTATTGTGCTCCAGTTTGTTTTGTGTCGTTTCCAAAAGTGTGTGTACACAAGCTTCAAAAATGACAACATGGTATCAATATTACATTATTTAATAAAACAGGGATAGATCTGTAAACATATTTGACTCCTTTTTGACAGTCAGAACAACAGTCTATTGTCCATGGAAGAACAGCATCCATGAGATGAGGCTTTGTACTGTATGGACCAGGGGATCATATAGTTCATACTGTTAGGGGGACCCAAATTCGACTCTGGTTGGTTGGTGTCACTTTGGTACCTTTATGCTTTCCTCCCGTTCTGGCACATAATGAAGACACTTCTTGATAGTTTCGCTGCAGTCAGTCAGCTTTGGGTCAAACTGCTGCACAGCAGCTGAAAAACATAAAATTAAGAGTGAGGAAGGCGCCAGATAAAAAGATGCTAAACATTTCAAAAGTTCTGAAAGATACTGAAATATTAAATTGTGTATTGGTTATAGATCGAAGAACAAACAAACCGTACAGTTGCCCTTGTACACTCAGTTATATTAATATTAATGAATACTCATTAATATTTATCTTAATGTTAGTTGACATATACAATTACATTTACCCATCAAACTGCAGCATAGTGTAGCATTTATGATCCTGCACTCATGCCAGAAGATATAAAGATAAAATTCAGGGAGGATCAGGGTGGGCAGAATAGAAAAAATAGGGGGCAGGGGAAGGATAAAAAGGGAGGAAAATTGGGGGAGGAATACAAGGAGGTGAAGAGGCAATGATAAGGGGTGGGGGTGGATGGTAGAGATGGCATTTCAATCATTAGATTTCAACCACAAAACAACATTGATTCAATGACGTCTTTTCAACATTGGTTTCTTGGCTAGAATTGGATTATTGTTTGATAGTTGATCCACCGTCAGTTGTCGCCCTCAACCAAACCTATCTGGGACTTAATAGCTTTATGTGTAGAAGGCAGGTGACCATTTCTATAAAGCAAAAGGGAAACACCTTGATATCTGGATAAAAACCAGTTCTGTTTTCTGCTTGTGCGGAGGGAAATGCTTTGGTGTTTTTTGACCTCACTAGATGCTCAGTTCACAAATCAATGTTTTGTGTGGCACAGTTTCATTTAAGAAAGTGTCAGGCTTATGGAATGAATGAAGAGATCAGTCTGCAATCCCTGATTGTCCTGATTTTGAGTGAAAGAAAACCTTATAAAACAATTGAATTATAACACAAGAATAATATAGATTTTTGCATCATGTAAAAAGTAACAGAACAAAGGATTTCTCCTCTAAGAAAAAAAAAACATTATTGACTTTTAAATGTTATTTTAAGTGACCAAAGTGTGACTCTGTAGCTTCATGTGGGGCAGGCTGGCCCTTTGGCCCCCTTGTCCCAGTCCCAGCTGGGTGCTCTGCTGAAGGACCTGGCTGATGTGGAGAGGCTCCTGAAGGACGTGGACCTACTCTCTGGACTGGCCCGCCTGCTGCCCAAAGGAGCATGCGCCAGGCAAAATCCAGGATCCCCGAGCAATGGAACGTGGCCTCTGAATGCCACCACATGGAGCATTAACACAACAGATGTTCCCAGAGAAGACGGAGAGGAGGGGGCAGAGGGTGAAGGGAAAGAAGAGGGAGAGGACAATCCTCACTCTCAGTTCTCGGCTTTTGTTCAACTGTGGGCAGGACTGCAGCCCATTCTGTGTGGGAACAACAGGTGGGTGAAATCTCAACATGAGTCACTGAAATCTCCAACCGACTGAGAGCAGGACCAGATAACATTATTTTTTACTAATGCAGTTTGATGGTTTTGGAATAAAGTCCAAATTAAGTAAAGAAAAAAAAATCAATTACCAGAAAGTCATCAGCTAATTTAGCAATCTATTCGTTAACTGAAGCATAGACTCAAAAAAGGCCATTTGCTTCAAGAACGGTTCATTCACATCCGTAAGGAAGCCAAAGATTTTGTGTTTAAAATGAGCAATCACTTTGATTGATATTTTCCACCCAAAACTCTTAAAGTGGCTGTTCTAGCTTCATCTGGTTGAAATTTAATTCCAAATAAAAATCTCCTACGAAGCATCTTTTGCATCATCCCCAGGTCAAAATTGCATGCTGCTGATAAAAGTGTTGAGCTTTTCACTTGCTGATGTTAGATGTGTTTTAAGTTGCAGCCTTTGCTCCAAATGATGAGGCATTCACTAAAGGAATGCTAATACTGCATTTTAGGCTATATGATATTTTTCTTATTTAAAACAGATAATTATTTGTTTATATGCATCTTATTATAATCAATATATCAGTTTCTCACATTTAACCAACACTTAATTAATCTGTTCCCCAATCTGATAATAATCTTTGGTCTTCACAAAGAATATTTACTATGTGTTGAAAAAGATTAATTAGTTTTAGAGATAAGAACAGTTCATTTGTTTTTCCTGAGAAAAACAGTTATCCCTGCAAAGCTTGCTAAGCCTGGTGGTCGGGACATGGAGGCGGTCCGCCACTAACCCACTATGCTTTTGTATTAAATATTTTAAGTTGACAAGAAATGTTAAAATATTACTGGCTAAATATGTTACTTTAAAACATTGCTGACAATTCCTACACTTACAACTAGAATCTTAAAAACAACAAATAAAAAAAATACAATTCAAATAAATATTAGTTATTTGCCCTTCTGATAAATTCAAATGGAGTCATTAGCTAGTGGATCTAACACCATGTAATGCTGATCAAATTTACAACTGGACCATGGTATAAATGAACTCAGCATTTCCTTAAGGCCCCATCATCATCAACTTCTATACTCATAGACTTGGAACACAATCTCACACTGATCAGGCTGGAGTTCTGGAAACGCTCTGAAGAAAACAGAAGATAGGATTGTAGCCTGTTGCTACATGGATGGCTCTGTCAAAGTACTCCAAATGGGCTGAAAGCCAGTGGAACATTTCTACTTATATTTGACCTATTGCTACTATTTTGTATCATGACTGTAGAGGAGAAATGAGCAACACAGTCTTGGAATAAACAGCAAAATCATGTATAAGGCAGAAAACTGAATAGTAGCTGTAGTGACAGCTGGTTTTAATGTTAAAGACAGAAAAGTGATTTTCTGTGACTCAGGAGAAGACTTTGAAGACTTTTATTTCAGGATCATTGAGCCAGAGGCGCTGAAGCAGGGGAATATGAGCTCACTGGGATTCACCAGCAAAGAACAAAGGAACCTGGGCCTGCTCGTTCATCTGATGACTACAAATCCCAAGATCCTCTACTCTCCCATTGGCTCTCAGGTGGACAAAGTGATTCAGAAGGTAAGTAGGCAACTCTGAAACCATGTTATATAGAACAGCATGTCTCAATCTATATCTGACATGTTTGGCATTCAGTTCCACAGATGAGAGAGCTCAGAACCAATCAGAGAGCTCTAAACAGAAGATTCTAATAATTTTACCATCTGCATCTTGATACAACCAAGATTCAGCAAAAAACTTTCTAGGCAGTTTAATTCTTTTCACTCTGGTTTGGTTGAGAATTGACTCCTTAGGCCAAGCAGATTGGAGAACTCAGCAACGTTTGTAGTTTGTAATTTTAGAAAGGCCATAGTGTAAAAGTCAGTATAGTTGACTTTGTTCTCTTTTCAATCCAAGGCGAATGAGACATTTGCATTTGTTGGGAATGTGACCCACTACACCCGAGTGTGGCTGAACATTTCTGCCCAGCTCAGGACCTTTCTGGAGGAGGGCCACCTGCAGAGCCATCTACTGTGGCTCCAGCAGGTACACAGTGCTGCTAAGATGTACAGAAAAGTTTTCACCTCTTGAACATTCTCATATTATTACTGTGTTACAACTTCAGACTAAAGTATTTTAGTGGGATTGTTTTGCTTTGGACACACCAACACAAAGCAGCACACTTTGTGTTGGTAAGTTTAAGAAAAACATACACAATTTTCAATATTTTGTTCAAATAAAATTCAGAAAATTGTGCCATCCATCATTTAGTATAATTGTAATTGAAATCTAGTAGCAGGATCCCGAGTCTCCTTGGTTTGTGATGTTTGCAGATGAGCTGCAGTGAGAGCAGGGCACAGGTACAGGAATGAACATTAGCTGCAGCTAGACAGAATGCCTGAGTGTAAGTGAGAGGGGTAAAAGTGGAACAGTGACATTATAACAAGTAAAAGTTAGAAGGTAGAGACTTTAAGAATTTAGGGTGATTGGTCCACAGCAAAGGAGAATGTGGAAAAGAGATTAAAAAGCATGTGCAAACAGGTCTGATTGGGTGAAGAAAAGAATCAGGCGTGACAAATGTGTAACAGTAAGAATGAAAGAAAAGATGTACTATAGTGAGAGCAGCAGTATAGGGTTTTGAGAGGTACTGGCAGCTGCAAAGCTCAAGGTGTTCAGGTTCTGTTTCGGAGAAACAAGGATGATGGGATCTAGAATGAGGACATCAGAGATAAAGTCAGAGAGGCCTGACTGACACAGAATAGAATAGAATAGAATAGATCAGAATAGAATAGAATAGAATACAATTCAACTTTATTGTCATTGCACTGTCACATGTACAAAGCAACGTAATGTAGTTTGCATCTATCCAGAAGTGCAATACAGGATATAAATATTTATAAACAGGTGTACAAAGATATAAACAGAGAGTAATATTGACGTGCTATAAATAAAATGTTCTGTACAAATATAAATATGAGAGCTATGTACATATTATACAAATTACACAGAATATACAGGAATATGAAGAATGGATTGTCTATATATTAGTTGTTTTATAATACAGGCTAAATAATGACAAATTAGATTTACAGATTATATAAAGATTGTATACAGATCATGTATGTGTGTGAGGGGAACAGTCCGAGGATGGGGAGGTACAGTCCTTATAGTTTGTGTCAGGAGGCGTTCAGGAGCTTGACAGCTGTGGGAAAGAAGCTGTTCCAGTGCCTGGTGGTTCTGGTACGTAGGTTCTGGTACGTATCGCCTCCCCGAGGGCAGGAGAGAGAAGAGTGTGTGTGCAGGGTGAGTGAAGTCCTTGGTGATTTTCCCGGTCCTTTTCAGACACCGCTTCCAGTAGATGTCATTGATGGCCGGGAGCGGTGCCCCGGAGATGTGCTGGGCATTTTTCACCACCCTCTGAAGAGCCTTCCGGTCGAGACAGAGCAGTTCCTGAATCAAACTGTGATGCAGTTGGTGAGAATGTTCTCAATGGTGCAGCGGTAAAAGTTGGTGAGGATCGCTGAGGACAGGTGGTTCTTCCTCAAGGTTCTGATGAAGAAGAGGCGCTGGTGCGTCTTCTTGACAAGTTTGGAGCAGTTGGTCATCCAGGTCAGGTCCTCAGAGATGTGGACTCCCAGGAACTTAAAGCTGTTCACATGCTCCACCGCTGTTCCCTTGATGTGGATGGGTGGGTGCAGGTCAGCGTTCCTCCTGAAGTCCACGATGAGCTCCTTGGTCTTCTCGGTGTTCAGCTTTAGGTAGTTCTTGTCACACCACTCAGCCAGACGGTCCACCTCCTCCCTGTAGGCGGCCTCATCGTTGTCTCTGATGAGGCCGATCACCGTGATGTCACCTGCAAACTTGATGATGGTATTAGAGCCATGGACAGGTCTGCAATTGTGGGTGAAGAGAGAATAGAGGAAGGGACTCATCACACAGCCTTGTGGCACTCCGGTGTTTATGATGATAATGGATGAGAAGTGATTGTCCAGCCGGACGTGTTGGGGTCAACTGGTCAGGAAGTTGAGCAACCAGTTGCACATGAGTGAACTGATGCCGAGGTCTGTGAGTTTGGCAATGAGTTGTGATGGCATGACAGTGGTAAATGCTGAACTAAAGTCTAAGAACAGCATTCTGGCGTAAGTGTTCTTGTTGTCCAGGTGAGAAAGGACAGAGTGCAGCGCTATGGAGACTGCATCCTCTGTGGTCCTATTCTGCCTGTATGCAAATTGGTAGGGATCCAGTGTGGGGGGGAGACAGGATCTGAGGACCAGCTAGGACCAGCCGCTCCAAGCACTTGGTGATGATGGGAATGAGGGCTACCGGGCGATAGTCATTGAGTCTGGACGGGTTGAAATTCTTGAGAATTTGGACGATGGAGGTAGACTTGAAGCAGGTCGGTACCACGACGCAGGCCAGGGACAGGTTGAAAATGTCCGTCAGCACTCCTGCCAGCTCCCCAGAGCACGCTCTGAGGACACGTCCAGGTATGCCATCAGGACCTGCAGCCTTGTGGGATTTAATTCTGCTCAGAGCCGCTCCTACATCAGTGGAGAGGAGAGTCAGTGACTGTTTATCTGGGGTGGTGGCTGTCTTAATTGCAGTTGTAGTGTTCCCTCTCTCAAAACGAGCATAGAAGTTGTTAAGCTCGTTGAGGAAGGAGACATCAGAGGAGGCGGGGGAGGTGTTGGAGTTTTTGTATTCTGTGAGAATCTGAAGGCCTTGCCACATGCGTCAAGGGTTGGAGTTGGAAAAGTGATCCTCCACCTTTCTTTTGTAGTGGTGTTTGGCCTTCTTGATTCCCCTCTTCAGCTCAGCCCGGGCTGCGCTGTAGGTCTGTGCATCCCTACAGCAGGAGACGAACATCTCGGTTCATCCAGGGTTTCTGGTTGGGGTACAGGTGATGCGTTTGTGAATGGTGACACAGTCTATGGTGGTGGAAATGTGGTCCAGTACAGATGAGGCGTACTGATCCAAGTCTCTGTGGTGGAAAGTATTCCAATCTGTATTCCTGAACTGGTCCTGGAGCACAGCGTCTGAGTCCTCTGGCCACACCTTCACTGTCCTCTCAGTGGGTTTCACATGTTGGATGATTGGTGAGTACCGAGGTGTGAGGAACAGGGAGAGATGGTCTGATTGTCCGATGTGGGGGATGTGTAAGCTCCAGCCAGATTGGAGTAGACATGGTCCATGGTGTTGTCTCCTCTGGTGTGGCAGGAGACGTGTTGGTGGAATCTGGGGAGGACTGTCTTCAAGTTGGAGTGGTTGAAGTCACTCGCAACAATAAAAGCAGCCTCGGGGTATTTAGTTTGGTGTTTGCTAATGGCCGCATTGAGTTCTTTCATGGCTAGCTTGGCATTAGGGGGAGGGTTGTACACAGCAGTGAGGATAATCGAAGTGATTTCTCTTGGGAGGTAATGAGGTCTGCATTTGATCATTAAAAACTTAACATTCTGTGAGCAGTGACTCTCGGTAATAGCAGAGTCTGTGCACCAAGCATTTAATATAAATGCACAAACCTCCACCTCTGGTCTTACCGGAGTAATCTGCTATCCTGTCGGTTCGGTGTGTATGGCATCCAGTTAACTGGAAAGCATTGTCTGGGCAGCTGTTGTTAAGCCACGTTTCAGTGAAAACCATGACATTTGAGTCCATAAACTAGTCCATTTTATTGGCCAAAGAACGGACATTGGCGATGAAAATGCTGGGTAAAGGGAGCAGTGTGGTGTTAGCTTTAGCTTCGCTCGCACCCCTCCACGCTTACCCCGCCTTTGTTTGCGTTCTCGTCTCCGCCTACGTGCATTCCGCCCGGTCAGGAGAAGTGGGCCGCCTCCAGTGTTCTGGAGGTCTCTGGGATAAGTCTGAGATCGGCGATAAAAGTGTCAGGACTGTAGCTCCAAAGGTCCAAAAGTACTTGTCTGCTATAGCAGAGCAACGCGGTGCAGTTCTTGAAAAAAGTCCTGTGAGAAATAGATTTAAAAAACCACTAAATAGCAGGTCCTGGCGAGACACTGAGCCTCGCGTTGTTCACGCACCACCATCTTATCTGAATAATACAGTGTAGACATGTTCAGAGAAACAATGATGACATTGATTAGGATGCTGAGGTTGGATTCACAGGGCAGGAAGCCAGAAAGAAGGTGGATACATGTGGTGTATGAAGGAGTTGAAGGGTGGAGGACACAGAGGACAGTAGCTCTGACTTTTCCTGAGGGGACCAGGTGTTTCAGCCTACTTCTCTATTCTGCACTTCTTTGTGTTGGTCTGCTAGTCAAAACTGAATTCCACTGATGTTTCTGATCAAAACATGACAAAATATGACAAGTGTAGAGGCTATGAATACTTGTGTATTGCGCTGTATTTGCCTCTGGCTGTGATTGGGTCATTTTATTCCTCCTGTCTTTGTCCAGCTGTCCTCAGAGCTGCAGCAGCAGCCAGAGCTGCTGAACGGCACCGACAGTGAGCTGATGCAGGCGCTGATGATGGGAAACTACACGCTGCCCAACACCTCCACCCTGTTGGAGCAGCTGGACACAATCGACAACGCTGCCTGTGTCTGGACACGCTTCATGTCAAAGGTCAGCACTCCAGGGACCAAATGGTGTGGATATTGACTATTATTGTAAGTTTAAACCTAAAAGCTTTGACATGCTGATATCTGCATAGCATCTGAATAGCATTTCAGTTAGTTAATTTGCTTTAGACTGAATATTTTGCGAGTTGATGAATTTTTTTGACGCAGGAGTTTCCTCTGACACGCTGACATTTGGAACTGCTGAACTGCTGCTTTCCAAGGCTGACAATGATAAATGTCTGTATTTGACTAAAGTCTAGGTTGAACTCTGCTCATAGAAAATAGTTGACAAAATTCAACTACAAAAGTATTTAGATAGTGCCAATTCACAACACATCATCTTAAGTCTCTTTAAAAACAAACAAAAGGCAATTCAATCCAGTCTTACAGTTATTAAACATGACTGGAGTATAGGTTATTCACATTAGTTTTTCTATCTAAGGAAACCCAGCAGATTGTATCAAGTCATTTATTCAATGGTGAGAAAAATCTCTTCTATGACAGAAAGAAACTTTCAGTAGAACCTGGTTTAGCATGAGCCAGGTTCACTTAAAGATTGTTAAATATTGAAATGACAGCAAGAAATGCAAAGTTGGAAAGGAGAAGGAGAAAGTAGAAGAACAAGAAGTGGTCAGTAGAGCATAAGGAGGCATAACTATATATCTCGGATAATTTAGCTAAGCAGCTCTAGGCTTTATCAAAAATGTGTTTTTTTGCTGATAAACTGCTAGGCTAGCCTACTTTTAGGGCTAGGCTTAACATATTTAAGTATTCAGGTCTCAGACTATGAACAAATGGGTGTTAGGTCACATATGAATTGAATACGCATTGCACATTTAATTAAAAATAAAAAAATCTGATCTGTGTTGTTCAGACTGTCATGAACAGATCACATGTCGGCTTTTTTCCAAATAGGACCCAGGTCACTTGGAAATCAGATATGTATTCGATGTTTTCACATGTGACCTGAATCTGAATGACATTGTCATTGTCATTTGTCAAGACAAATGTCTCTATTCTGCGTCCTTATACACGCAAGTGGGAAGAAAAATGACAACATGGCAGATTGAAACGAGGATTAAGTTTGTCATGTGCTGGTTCTGGTCAGACAACAACTTCGAAATTGTAAGTAGTGATGGATCAGACAACACAGACATCTCAAACATGACTTAACCCTGAGTCGGTGCGCGTATCACTTCATGAAAAAACACGTGACCAATACAGCTCCTGTGTTGTTTGGTTGTCAACACAACAAATTGTATGTATGAGGGAGAAACTGTTTCAACATGTCTGTGGGTTGTATTATTTTTTAGCTTTTTAAGAAGAACTGGTGTTTTGGGGAGATTGCAGTAGTAAAAGCATCTCATCCATACTCCAATCTGGAAGGCGGTGGTAATGCATCTAAAAGTTTGCCAACCGCCATACAAAAGAGAAGAGTTTTTCTCTTTTTTTTAAGAAAACATTTATTTTGTCACAATGATAAAGTGCACAATGATAAAAAACAAATCACTGGAAACAAAAATATCATATCAGGACAAGCTTAAAAATGAATGGTGGTTGTTAAGTCTTTGTTAAGTTTCAATTCTCCCTGAGTTGATGTAGTGTACAAAATCCCACTGAAGCCCCGTAGCTGCAGAAAATCCACCATATCCCCTGTGGCTACCTGGAAGCAAAACTCCAGCCTCAGCCTGGCCTTGACGTTGCACTTCCACAGAGACACGGCATAGAGCTGAGGTCCAGTCTGAAGTTTGTCTCTACAAGACAAACAAATAGTCATCTTTTCTTTGGCAATTAAGAAATTTAAAATCTGACACTTTGGTTTCAGATTTTCAGATTATGGGCTTTATTAAAATGCAGTCAATGAATAAAAATAGAACAGGTAAAAATAATGCCAAAACAGCTAAAAACACTCATCAATAAACTAAAAAAGATTGTCAGTCTCCTACAGTCAATAAAAACATGAAAAACACTCTCAGACAGACCACAGAAAAGGACACTCATTTAAAACACCTGGACTAATAGCCAATAAAAACGAGTTTGTAGCTATGACACTGTATAGGATCCTCCATTTGAGATCACCAGTCCGTTTCTTTATTGGACGTTTGTAGAGAATCCTCCACTGAGAGGTTTGTCCTCCCAGTCAGTTTGTCCACACGCTCACAGCTCTATTCTGCAGAGTTCTTTCACTCAGGACTTTGACACAGTTTCTATAGAGTACTTCTGGGCCCGTACTCTGAAGGCTCATCTGTGAGTCTTTGCTGGATAACAGAGGACCACTGTCTTTTGTGAAGCCGGTGATCAGGATCAAATCAGGGACGGAGTCTGTCGGGTCTGGTGAAACCAGTCCTTTGTGGAGCAGGTGCAGGAGACGCCTCTCCCCCGCGTCATCCTCTCCTTCACCATGGCCAGGAAATGCTGTACAAGTCTAGTAGACCGGACTCTCAATAGAGAAGCAACGGCCTGGGTGTTGGAAAAGTCTGGTCCGACTGTCTCCACTAGATGTTTCAAAATTGTCGTCTTGGACCTGCACAGCGACTCCAACAGTCCTGGTACCTCACTGCAACACACATCCAGTCTGAGACTAAAGGCTCGTCTAAAAGCCAATGCTGAGAGTGATTTGTCTGTGAATGACATCATTTAGAAAGGGCAAAGGATTTAAAAACATATTGATAAATCTGAGACAACCCCTTTAACTTTGAAAGACTAAAATCAGTACATTGATTCAACATTGATCAGATGTTGATCAGACATCAGGATTTCATTCATTAGATTTCAACCATAATACAACATTGATTCAATTACACATTCTCAACATTGATTACTTGACAAGAATTGGATGATTGTTTGATGGTTGGTCCATCAAACAATCAGAACCAGAAACAACCATTCTGACCAGGGACAGTGTGTAGAGCATCCCAGAGAGCGCGCAGCCGTGACGAACGCCATCTACACACCCTAAAAGGATCACACAGGCTACCATTGATCTTCAGCACACTCTCAATATCACTGTACAGTACTGGGATCTTAGCATAAAGACCATCTCTGAACTCAAACCCCCTCATGGTTTTCCAGAGGAAGTTGTGCTCAAAGCGGTCAAATGTCTTTTCTTGATCTAGTTGTTGTTTGTAGACACAATGAACTAGAGCTCTAACGTCTCGAGTTAGGTAGATGTTATCTACCATGTACCTGCTGGGGATGCAATAGGTCTGATCCCGGTGGATGATCTGCTCCATAGCTTCTCTCAGCCTAGTTGCCAGGGCCTTGGAGAGGATCTTATAATCAGTGCAGAAGAGGTACACAAGGCGCCAGTTTTTCATGTCTTTCAGGTTATCTTTTTTAGCCAGCAGGGTTACAACTGTTCTGCACCAAGAAAGTCTGAACCAGTGAGCAGACTTTCATTGTAGACATCCAGCAGGTTCTCTGCTAAAATGTTCCAGTAGGTTTTACAAAACTCTACAGTGAGCCCATTGATACCAGGAACTTTCTGGCCCTGCATACTAAGGAGGATTATATGGGGATCCTGAAGCCCCAGGGGTCGCTCTAGCTTAGTACTAGTCCCCTTGAAGACCTGTAGTAGTCCATTGCTGAACAGATCCCTGTTCTCTTTGTATTCACTCTTGAACAGAGAATAGTTCAGGAGTCCTGATCAGGAGTCTGATATGGAGGAGTCAGATCAGACTTTTCCTGATTTGAACCAGGTCAGATTAGGAGGAGTCCTGATCTGACTCTTTACTCAGTTGCTGCCCTGTGTCCGACAGCAGAGAGTGGATCAGCATCCGCTATTTCATACTATTGGACAAAACAATGGTCATTTATGTTCACATGAAATTGCAAATTAAGTTCCTTGTCACGTTGATTTAATAACATAAACAGTTGTCTCCGGTGACAGACAACATGTTTCAATAATAGTGATTTACACCCAGAAAGGACTATTTTCATGGGTGAGACTTTACCATGTCGAGACAGCTCTTTGGTCAAAAACTCATCACTGATGGAGGTATGTTCAACAATGTCGCTTTTGTTGAACATCACCAGCCAAACAAACTTCTTTCACGCTGCATGTAGAGCCAGCACTATGCAGCCATTCCTCAGAGTCAGCGTGGAGAAAACCCCAGCACCTGCCACCATGGAGTTGGCCAGCCAGACACACCTGACGACTACACCCCAACCAAAAAAAACCCTTAGAACTTGACAAAACAAACAAAAATCACAAGTAACATAAACACTCAGTGAAAATACAGTAAAAAATCAAATATAGAAAATTCAAAACTACTGTCTTTCTCTTGCTCCTTCACTCACAACCAATGTTCCCTCTAAGCTGCGCGCCTGCGCAATCGCGCACTGCTCACATATTCGCAGCGCACAAGAAAATCTATGTAGCGCATAAAATAAAGTCCAACGTAAAGTGGACATTGAGCTCAGACATCAGTTTTGACTATGGACCAATAATTTTTTTTTTCCGTACTACTTTGCGATCGAACTCAGTGAGTGACAGGAATCCAGCCAATGATACGATACGGTTCACTTTCGCTACGCAGCCAATCAGCATTGTGCTGATTAGCTGCGTAGCCAATCAGCCATCAACCTGGGCTATGTGGGTTACGTGCCTAGGTCATATGCGCCGTGCAGGTGAGAATAGTGCGGTAGAGTTAAAAAACGTGAAAGCCATCACCTTATCATGTCTACGTGGGACATCCACTCACCAAGCCAAAGTAAAAAAAAAAAAAAAAAAAAAGAAATGCACTTCTTCTAAGATCAAATGGAATCAAATCAAATGAAAGGAATGGTCTGCATTTGATATTGAAATGTTGAGTTCAGACTTTGACTATAGATAAGCAGACATTTGTACAATGGCAAAGAAGTATGAGGCCATTCTCCTCCACCCACAGATTATGGAGGCTATTAACAGTCAATATGCTGAATTCAAGTAGATAAAGCAAGAAGCAGACTGACCATCAACCTGGGCTAAGTGAACAACCACTGGAGAAGTGAAGAAGTGAGAAGAAGTGAGAAGGGCAGACGTGAAAAAAACTGTAATTAAATATTTTACAAGAATTTATACTGCATCACAAGCTACAGAAAATGTGAACATGAACAAAATGTGTAATATGAACAAACATTTATGTCTGAAAGATGTAATGTCTCATTTCTCACCCTGGCTGAAGCAGGACTCTTACTTATAGCATGCATCTCATGAACAGCAATGTTTTCTTTTCTTTTTTTTTATTTTAATTGAGCAAATCACTTAAATTAAAAGCAAACGAATGAAAATTGCTGATGTAATTTGATTTTTTTAATAAGCCATGCAACTTTCTATGATTCCAGATTTATGATACTTGTGCGTGGCCACGCCGTGTACACTGATGATGCTCACAGAGGTCCTCAGTGTGCCCAGGAAGCTTGTGTGTACGCCCAGACACATGAACAATTAGAGGGAACATTGCTCACAACCTCCTCTAATATCAACATTTCCAGAAAGCAGGCGATTGAACTGGACCTTCAACTTAATCTGCTCCCGGTTCAGCATTGTCATGATTGTTAATTGTGTTTATCCATCCATATTCTTTACACCCTTGTCCCTAGTGGGGTCGAGAGCGTTAGCGTGGAAATACTTTTTATGGAGTTGTTTTTGCGGGAAATATTCTAGCGCCTGACTGGAACATGGTGACCTAATAGCCCTCCTCCCTTCCGTGCAAAGCACAAAGTTGGATCAAAATATGATTTGGGAAGTAAGCTGTTTAGATAAATAAGAACAATAATTGTGATTAATTTACTTGTTTTGCAAATCTTTTGTTTCAAGTTCACTAGGTCAATTGCTCTAAAAAAGGTCCAATACACACCCAGTGTAAGAGCTGCAAGTATGCTGACATAAAACCAAAGCAAAACATGCACGGTCAAGACTTCCCAATGCTGACCAATGGAATAACAGGAAGTATAAAAAGGGATTGATGATAAGGAAGGGGGAGATTTTGGGGAAATACTTTTTGGAACAATGGTTTTGTATTGATGTATCCGTGGTAGAAGTTATAATAAATCTCTCAACCCGCCGTGGCTGGCATTAAGGGACTCGTCTCTGTGTATTATTTGTTAACTTATATAATCAAAAGTTTTGCACCTTCCGATTCTCCAACAGGAGGTGCTGGTGCCTCTCCATGGAACGTTTCAGGCGAGAGGCGGGGTCACCCTGGACAGATCACCAGTTTGTTGCAAGGCAACACAAAGACAGACCGGAAAAACAGCTATGCACACACACACACCTAGGGAGAATTTTTTAGAGAGACCAATTAACCTGACAGTCATGTTTTTGGACTGTGGGAAGAAGCCGGAGTACCCACCTGTTATTGGTGGGAGAGAACCCACCATGCACAGGGAGAACATGCAAACTCCATGCAGAAAGACCGCGGGCTGGGAATTGAGCACAGAACCTTCTTGCTGCAAGGCAACAGTGCTACCTATGGTAGGTAGCGCAGTGGTGCTACCTACATGACAACCTGTGGCAGCAGGTGAACATGGAAATCAAAGAGAACAAGGCCGATTCAAATGTCACCACCAATGCCATTATCAAGGTATAAATATGCATCTCTGGGGTGAACACACCAAGATCACAGTCAGGACGAGCTACAGTACTGGGAAATGCAAAGACTACATTACCCTGCATTGTACAAACTTGCAATTAAATTTCTATGTACGCTGTCAACATCAGTGCCCTGTCAAAGAGTGTTATCAAAAGCAGAAGAAATGGTTTGTAAACGGTGCAGTCGCTTCAGCCCGAAGCTGTAACAGCAGCTGATGTTTCTAAATGAAAACATGAATGAACCTTGTTCACTCTGTCTCCAGTCTTTATTGAATTTGCCTGCAATGACTTTGTAAATCCAGCAGATGTACCTGCAAAGTACATCTGCAACAACACAGTTTCAAGAGTATCGACACAGTTTGGGAAATGTGCCACACACTCAATGAAGCCTTGTCTGCCCATCATTAATTGTAAGCTATGCTCCATTGTCAGCTCTAAGCTTACTTCTGCAAACACTGAGCACTACTTTTTTATGACAGTAGGCAAAACATTGAGCACGCTCTCTATGTGTAACGTTATTGCGCCCACTACTGCACATGCGGGACACTTTCAGGTCGTGTACAGTTCACACTGGAGGCCAGTTTAATGCTATCCAGCGATTTCTTTTTCAGAGGTTTTGGACCAAAAGCAACAACTTCTGTCTTGTCAGAATTTAACAGCAGAACGTTAAGTCTCACCCAGGTTTAAAACTGACTGGACACAACAAGATCAGTATCAATAACCAATATGATTTATATTAACTGAGGCATACTTTGTAACAGTTTAAATCCATTTTGCTGTGGACAAATATTTTCCCTCATGTTTCCAGGTCAGTGTGGATGTGTTTAAAGGCTTCCCTGATGAGGACAGCATAGTCAACTACACCCTGAACCAGGCTTACCAGGACAATATTTCTGTGTTTGCCAGTGAGTCATTCCGTTCTACCTACAATGCCTTAATAAAATATTTACAACTTTTGACATTTTGTCACCTTATGACCACAAATCCTTTTTCTTCATCAAAAAACTGAAAAAATATTAGAATGCATGACATGCAAGAAGTTTAGTCTACATTTTTTCTATGAGCCCAAATAAATGGAGAACATAGTTACTTTTATAAAGCTATGTTTTGTCCATATATTCGTTGGAAATTGTGAAAATTTGGGTTATTCAGTCGCCATCACAGTGATTATGGACTTTTGATGTTCAACATGTTTTTCTGTCACCAGGTGTGATTTTTCAGACTAACAAGGATGGTTCTTTGCCACCTCATGTTCTGTACAAAATAAGACAGAACTCCAGCTTCACAGAGAAGACTAATGAAGTCAGAAGAGCCTACTGGCGACCTGGGCCCAACACCGGTGGGAAATTCTACTTCCTCTATGGTTTTGTGTGGATTCAGGGTGAGTCTTCTGGTGCTCCTGATTGGTATTAGTTTTTCAGTGTGCAGATGTGAGTGATGAAGTGTCAGAGCTTCTACTGCCGTCACAGGCAAAACTGGGTTCATATTGAAGCTCAGACAAGTCATGGATGAGCTCAGATTAAGTGTAGTGGAAATCAACTATTTCCAAGCACTGTTCAGGTAAAGTCACTCAATCAGGTTTATTCATTTATTGTGCACAATACAGAGAGCTCATAAGACAATCAGTAAAGAAAGCAAGTCTGGATGCAAAGCTCTGCCAGGCAGAGAAAACACATCAGTTTTATGTAAGGATAAGGGATGAAAAACAAGGGGTGAAACAGTCTGGTTCTGATGTTGCTATGGAAAACAAATTTCCACTACATGTCCAAATTCGTACATGTAACCCAAATAGTTCTTTTGGTTAGAGTTCATAAACATTTGATATGACATGACTAGCAGATGTGACCTTATTTTAATCTCTTCCGTCACATTAAGAAAAGCATTTTTTTATAAGTCATAAATTGCCCAAATCCTCTTCATTGATGGACATTGTGTACAGAGGCAATGTGCTGCTGTCTGAGGCTGGCCCATAAATGAAGGCCTAGATTTGCACATCTGTCAGGTCAAATGTATTGTTTTCTTTGGTTTACAAA
Organism: Poeciliopsis prolifica; assembly: GCF_027474105.1. Classification (NCBI taxonomy): domain Eukaryota; kingdom Metazoa; phylum Chordata; class Actinopteri; order Cyprinodontiformes; family Poeciliidae; genus Poeciliopsis; species Poeciliopsis prolifica. Next base: position 233,533 of record NW_026562508.1, on the reverse strand, counting down.
GATCGGCATTTATAGGCAGAAAATGCTTACCAGTGTGCAAAGTGAGCTGGAAGAGATGCCTGAGCCAGCGGCAGCAGAAGCACTTTTCCTTGGCAGGTCAGCTTTTCTGCAGGAAGCGGAGGGAGAGAAAAGAACAATACACATTCTTCATGCAGACACTGCAGGCCCATTTCTTATTTGTACATTAATTTGGATTGGAGAGAAATTAAAAATATATTTTCTCTTTGCCTGGAAATGTTATGAGAAAAATACAAAAGTTTACACTAGTTTCATTATTTCAAAGCTAACCTTACACACCATTTCATATTTTGTGGTAAATATTGCAGCATGGCCAAAATAAGCTTCTTCCATTCTTACAAGGAAATAGTTGCAGCCTCCTGTATTCAAATATGAGCATAGAGATTGAAATCACACACTGACAAATAAAGACACAGATTTATTCTCAAGTTGTTATTTTTCTCCTACGGGAGTGTCTCTTCGATGTTTTCCTTTAGATATGATAGAGAGAGCCATAATCAACACATTTGTGGGTCATGATGTGGTGGAACCCGGTAACTATGTCCAGATGTTCCCCTACCCATGTTACACCAGAGATGAGTAAGTAGTGTGGTTTTTATGTCAACCTCTCACTAATGTACTTTCTATACTCTATTTGTTGTGCTTCTTATAAGGCTAATTATCCCAGACAGAAACAAATAATCTTACATATAAATATATCTCTTACCTAAATAATGGGAGTGGTTTTTATGGGGGAATTTTAATGCCATAAGTCAAGAGCACACTTTTTTTTTCCAAAGACTTTTTAGCGGCGCTAGAGGCTCCCATTTTCAGTCTGAAAGCAGGACTTCGTGTGTTTGTACTCAAAACTTTCTTTCAAATATTCACTGTGCTTTCTCAAAGCTTTATCCTCACTCTCAAAACTTCTCTCTGCTCGGATCAAATCTTTGCTTGCAAACCTCTCTTCTCACTTACAAATTTTATCTGCTTTCTCTCCAAACAACATGGTAACCTGTCAGCTAGTAGAATGGCTGACGGGTTATAAATGTTATACTGGGTGAGTTTATTTCCTTCTAGTGCAAGGGCCAGCATCTTTTTCAATTCAGAGCCACTTTTACCACCTCCCCTACAAAATAAAGTTTGTCTACAGCTGTCTAAATAGGTCATGTAGGTTTCCATCTTTATGTTTTTGTGTGAATTTTGCCAATTTGTTTGGTATTATTTTGCCTAAAAGTATTTCACTACTTCTCAATGGTACAGCTTGGAACAACTTTTTTTTGGTAATTTTTTTCTCCAAGGATTTTGTTGGTATTTTTTTGAAAGTAGGCTGCTGGAAAAGAGAAGATGGAGAGAGAGGGGAAGACATGTGGCAAATGTTGCTGGGACCGGGAGTCGAACCCGCGATGGCCGGGTCAAGGACTTAGACCTACATAGATGGGTTGTGCTAACCCCCTACGCCACCACAGCATACCCCAGCTTGGTACAACTTAATCACATCCCTGGTTTGGGTATAAAAGCACAACACTCGTTCCCTCCTCATCTGTGTTCCCCCATCCACCCAATGGCAACTGGTGATCATTGATCAATAGCATTATTCAGCTTTTCAAAAGTGTGATTTCAATTCAATTCAAAAACACTTTAATAATTTATCTTTTAAGAAAACCTAGTGATCTTGGGGTTACTCAACCAGAGCTTGTGAACAAGATAATGTTGAGTGTTTTCATTATTCATCTCTTAGGCTGGTTTGGTCACATGAGCTGCAGATCAACAGACAAACTTATAAGAATACTTTTAATGGCAGTTAAGATAGCAGGTAAGTAGTGGAGAAACAAAAAACAACTCATGTCAGGACCTGTGTTTTTCTGTGTATTTGTTTTGAGTTTTCTACATATTTGTGTATCCGTGTTGTTCTGTCTCCCCTTGATTACTTCTGTATTTAATGCAACCTGTGTCCTTTATACATTGTTGGGTCCTTGTCGTTTGTCAGTTCTGTTAAGCGTCTATCTTGTCTGCATTGTTGTCTATTCAAATCACCAGTTGCCGTGGTTGAGCCTTTGCTTCTGCTCAGCCATGCTGCCTGCCTGTTGGACTGTTAACATTTGGATTATTTCATCATTAAATCTTTATTATTCACTTCAACCTGGGTCTACAGAGTCCTGCCTCACCACTTCCACCACACTTCATGACAACTCAACTGTTTGAAAGAACATGGAAGACATTAAAGAATATTTTATCAGAGAGCATCCATGACTTTGAACCTCTTAGCTCATGAAAGCGTTACTGTGTTCCTCTGGCAACTCAGAACATCTATTAGAAGTCATTCATTGACAGAGCAATAGTTATTCTTAACAAAACTTAACATTTACTTATAGCATGCTTAGTGCTCTACTCTGAATAAATTGTTATTGTGATTCTATGAAAGTGTTTTATTGTTTTAGACTCTGAGGAAAATTTCCATCATGATAGATTAAATAGTGTTTAATATAATTTTTTTTTATATCTAAGACTCTGCCAACAAAAAAATCTCTCAGAATAATATACATGGCACCGTAAAAACGAAAATGTGATTTTTTTTACTTCTATCTGTTTAACAACCCTGGTTATAACAACCAGATGTGTTATTCTTCTGTGAACCTAATTTATTTGTTCGTTATTGACTTTTGCTCAATTAAGTTTCTTACATAAACATTGTAAGTGGTATTATGTTATAGTTGATCATGTTGCTTTTCATGTCTCTTTATTTCTGTTATTCCTCTTATAATTGATGGCAATATATAGATATTATTTATAATGTACAAAGGTCTTGTTTATGTCATTTAATCAGCTCTACAATGTCAAGTTGATAAAAAATTATGGTCTTTTAGTAGAGAACTAATTTTTTATGGTGCCAGTAATGCTAGAATTAGTAAATGATGAAGACGGAGCTATTTTCATTTAGTGATGCAGTTATGTTATTTATGTTACCACTCCCACGCCAATAGAGGTAGTAGCAGACCCTAAAACTGCAACTAAACAGCAGATTTAGAAGTACACAGAAAGCTACAGAATTTAAGAACTGTGAGATGTTCTGAAGTAAATAAAAGCAAGAAGGTCAAGAACAGAGTGGAAGTCTTTCCTAAAGGTGAAGATATATCCCTGATTTAAAAAGAAAATGAAAATGGGAGGCCACAGTTAATATAGGAAATGGTGCCTCCTTCACTTCCGGAGTGCAAAGGTCCAATTTCCAAATAAAGTATGAGACTGACAGTGGTCTGTTCCTGCCCCTTTCTGTTTGCGGTAGCACAGTGAACTTGCTTTCGTTCGATAGGCTGAGAGGTCGCCAGGCGACGGTGCAAGTGAGCAGAGAGATTTGATTGATTTGATCCAAGCAGAGATAAGTTTTGAGTGTGAGAATGGTTTGAGAAAGAACAGTGAATATTTGAAAGACAGCAGGAGTTTTCAGGACAAGCATTACAAGTTCTGAGGAGAAAGCCATGAAGTCCTGCTTCCAGACTGAAAATGTGTGCTCTTGACTTATGGCAGTAAAATTCATCTGTAGTGTTTGAAACTATATGAAATTAAAGCTCTGCATTTGCTGTGAAGTGTGGTCTAATGGTTGTGTTCTTTCTGTTCCCTTTAGTTTCCTATTTGTGATTGAGCACATGATGCCCCTCTGCATGGTGATATCCTGGGTATATTCCGTAGCTATGATGATTCAGCACATAGTAGCAGAGAAAGAACATCGGCTCAAAGAGGTCAGACTGTTGACTGTTGTCGCCATGGTTTCATGTCAGCCTAGTTGTGATTTATTCTCACTGATCTCTGCTTGTATTTTATTATTTGGAGATTTTATTTTTGCCGGCGTCAGCACAGACTCATTTGATTTGTATTGCATCACGTGTACAGGGGCCTCCACAATGTGACAGTTTTCCTGCATACTGCCCCCTGCAGGACAGAATGATTTTGTCACAGAATAACAAAATGCCTTCAATGATGAGAATTTTGTTTTTAAATTCACATACAATAATTTTTATAGTGATGTTAAAAGTGTTTGCCCCCCCCCCCCCCCCTCCTGATTTCCTTTTTTGTATGTTTGTGACACTACAGTGTTTTCAAATTAAAGTGTTTATTATTATGGAAGAAAAAAACTCCAAAGCTTCCCTCCTTGGCACTGTGTAAAAAGTGATTGCCTGCTCTCTCCAGTCTGACAAGACAAAATTTGAACTGTTTGTGTGTTTCCCATTACATATGGCATAAAAGTTAAATCGTGTTTCATAAAAATAGCATCATAATGTTTCTGTAGCTTTAGAATCTTGAAAGGAACCCAGTATAAGACCATTATAACTTAAAGGAGTATGTCTTTACTCTTTTGTACACACCAGCAAAAAGCCTAAATATCTCAGCCTCCAAGCCAGCTTTCAGTAAGCTAATGCTAGCGGCAAAGAAGAGGCATAAATGGCTATCAGTGAATTATGAGGAGAATTAATGGCCACATTAATAACTACGTATACATTAATAAACTTCAAGAATTACAAATAGCACTGGGAAAGATAGAATCCAAAACAGATGACACCATGGGCCGGGTTGTGGAACTGGAGACTGCGGTCGCAGCCAACTTGGGCTCGGTCCATCCAAGCTAGAAAACGCACTGAAATCTGACCGAAGAGGAAACTTTTGAAGATATTCGTAGCTGGTTTGAAATTCTACTATTTTTCTTTTAACACCATAATATCTTAAAGCCTTACAAAACAGAGGCCCATTATGTAGAACATTTTATGTCACTCTCAACTGTCTAGTTTATTAATGTCGGGGAGATGCATTTTAATTTCTGAGCCTGCTAATATTTGCATCCTCTGTCTATTGTTCTGTTGATATGAAACTTATATCAATCAATCAGTTCATAAAACTACTCTGGTTATGTAGATAAAGTTATTTCACTCTTAACTCTTTATTTCTTCAAGTTAGCAGATGGATGCATTTTACGATAAAGCCTATTATTAGCCTGCCGATATTTGCATCCCCTCTCTATTTTCCTCAAATATTATCCTATTGGATGTGAAACTCATAACCAGTAGGAAGCAACAAGGTGAGACAAACAAGAACAATTATTGTTTTATGATAATCAAAAATGTCATAATTGCATAACTGCAATGTTAATTGTAGTTATCCCCTTATTGAGAGAGTAAATGCCCTTATTCATCCTCTCAATAAGTGCATTATGAGAAGCAAAGGGATGAAAGTGTCAAGGTTGAAACAGTCCAAAATGCCATCCAGCAAGATGTCATTTTATGTGGTGTGTTTGCTCTGAAAGTAAGTGCTGTTTAAAAAAAATTATATATATATATATATATATATATATATATATATATATATATATATATATATATATATATATATATATATATATATATATACTGAATGACATTGGGATGTCATTCGGACTAGAGAAGTGTGGTCGGCTGATCACAAAGAGGGGGAAGGTCATCCGTACAGAAGGGGTCTCACTCCCAGAAGGAACAATAGCAGACATAGAGGACAGTTACAAGTACCTAGGTATACCACAAGCAAATGGCAACCTCGATGAGGTCACAAGGAAAGGAGCCACAGCTAAATACCTCCAACGAATAAGGCAAGTCCTGAGAAGCCAGCTCAATGGCAGGAACAAAATCTGTGCGATAAACAGCTATGCCCAGTAATCAGATACCCTGCTGGAATAATTAGCTGGCCAAAGGAGGAGATAAAAGCCACAGATATTAAGACTAGAAAGCTACTAACCATGGATGGAGGGTTCCATCCCAAATCCAGCACCCTGAGACAGTACCCTAGCCGCAAGGAAGGAGAGGACCAGTGAGTGTGAGAACCACTGTCCAGGATGAAACAACTAAGATCCATAAATACATCAGGGACAAAGCCTCAACAGACAATGTGCTCAGTGAATGTCTCAGACAACAGGGAATGGAGGTTGAGGTGCCAGAGACCATCATGGGAGGACAAGCCCCTACATGGGATGTACCACCAGCAAATAACCGAAGTGGCTGATATCAGTAAATCCTACCAATGGCTGGAAAAAGCTGGACTCAAGGACAGCACAGAGGCCCTCATCCTGGCCGCCCAGGAACAGGCCCTAAACTCCAGAGCAATAGAGGCCCAGATCTACCACACCAGACAAGACCCAGGTTGTGCAAGGAGGCCCCTGAGACAGTCCAGCGCATAACAGCACGGTGCAAGATACTGGCAGGGAAAGCGTACATGGAACGACATAAGAAAATGGCAGGCATAGTGTACAGAAACATCTGTGCAGAATATGGACTGGAAACCCCGAGATCAAAGTGGGGAAACATCCCCAAAGGTGGTGGAGAACGAGCTAACATCCTGTGGGACTTCCAGATCCAGACAGACAAAATGGTAACCCAGTAGAATTGAACCAACCAGACATTGTCTTAGTGGATAAACAACAGAGGAAAGCCGTTGTGGTAGATGTAGCAATTCCAAGTGACTGCAACATCAGGAAAAAGGAACACGAGAAACTGGAGAAATACCAGGGCCTCAGGGAAGAACTGGAGAGGGCCTGGAAGGTGAAGACCACAATGGTGCCTGTGGTCATCGGGGCCCTCAGGGCAGTCACCCCCAAACTGGAGCAATGGTTACAACAGATCCCAGGAACAACATCAGACATCTCAGTCCAGAAATGTGCAGGACCCTCAAGCTCCCAGGCCTCTGGTAGAGGACCCGAGCTCAGAGGATAAGAACCACCCGCGGTGGGTGAGAAGGGAAGTTTTTTTTATACGCAGACCAAAAGTTTAGACACACCTTTTCATTCAAAGAGTTTTCCTTATTTTTATGACTATGAAAATTGTAGATTCACACTGAAGGCATTAAAACTATGAATTAACACGTGGAATTATATGCTTAACAAAAATGTTTGAACGACTGAAAATATGTCTTATCTTCTAGTTTCTTCAAAGTAGCCACCTTTTGCTTTGATTACTGCTATGCACAGTTATTGCATTCTCTTGATGAGCTTCAAGAGGTAGTCACCTGAAATGGTCTTCCAACAGTCTTGAAGAAGTTCCCAGAGATGCTTAGCACTTGTTGGCCCTTTTGCCTTCACTCTGCGGTCCAGCTCACCCCCAAACCGTCTCGATTGGGTTCAGGTCTGGTGACTGTAGAGGCCAGGTCATCTGGCGCAGCACCCCATCACTCTCCTTCTTGCTCAAATAGCCCTTACATAGCCTGGAGGTGTGTTTGGGATCATTTTCCTGTTGTAAATTAAATGATGGTCCAATTAAACGCAAACCGGATGGAATAGCATGCCGCTGCAAAGTCCTGTGATAGCCATGCTGGTTCTTTATGCCTTCAGTTTTGAAAAAATCCTCAACAGTGTCACCAGGAAAGCACCCCACACCATCACACCTCCTCCTCCATGCGTCACGATAGGAAGCAGGCATGTAGAGTCCATCCGTTGACTTTTTCTGCGTCGCACAAAGACACAGTGGTTGGACCCAAAGATCTCAAATTTGGACTCATCAGACCAAAGCACATACTTCCACTGGTCTAATGTCCATTCCTTGTGTTCTTTAGCCCAAACAAGTCACTTCTGCTTGTTGCCTGTCCTCAGCAGTGGTTTCCTAGCAGCTATTCTACCATGAAGGCCTGATTCACAGTCTCCTCTTAACAGTTGTTCGAGAGATGTGTCTTCTGCTAGAACTTTGTGTGGCATTGATCTGGTCTCTAATCTGAGCTGCTGTTAACCTGCGATTTCTGAGGCTGGTGACTCGGATGAACTTATCCTCCGCAGCAGAGGTGACTCTTGGTATCCTGTCCTGGGGCGGTCCTCGTGTGAGCCAGTTTCTTTGTCGCGCTTGATGGTTTTTGCGACTGCACTTGGGGACACTTTCAAAGTTTTCCCAATTTTTCAGACTGACTGTCCTTCATTTCTTAATAATGGCTACTTGTTTTTTTTACTTAGCTGCTTTTTTCTTGCCATAATACAAATTCTAACAGTCTATTCAGTGTCCAGCTAATAGTACTGGAAACACAGCTAATAGTGTGTCAGGTTAATCCCACTTATTAACGTGACAGGGCACACCTGTGAAGTGAAAACCATTTCAGGTGGTGACCTCTTGAACATCATCAAGAAAATGCAGAGTGTGTGCAGAGCAGTGATCACAGCAAAAGGTTGCTACTTTGAAGAAACTATTTTCAGTTGTTTTACACTTTTTTGTTTGTACATATTTCCACATGTGTTAATAGTTTGATGCCTTCAGTGTGAATCTACAATGTCAATAGTCATCAAAATAATGGAAACTCGTTGAATGAGAAGGTGTGTCCAAACTTTTGGTCTGTACTGTATATATGTGTGTATGTGTATACATATATAAATTTACTGAATGCCATTTTTATACTTTCAGTCACTTAAGTTGGAAAAAATGATAAAAAAGTAAACTCTAAGTGATACTTTCTTTTACCATAAATCTCAGAAATATCTCAAATACATGTTTCAATTCATGATTAGACAGACACAATGTGAGCATGCCTAATATGCGAACATGATGTGCAATTTCTATTACTTGTGTCTGTGCATGAGACCAGACATCATCAAAAAGGAATGATTAGATGACTGAGATATACACAGTATTATTGTTGTTCAACTTTCAAAAGAACACTAACAAATGGAATTATTTTTAAAAAATCCAAAACAAAAAACAAATGCTAAAAATAATTACCATTAATTTTATTTCATAACATTGATTTAAAGTTGCGGTTTGTTTTTCTGTAGAGTAAGTGGAGAACCTTTGCAGACACTGTGGCAGTGGGGACACAGAAGATGATATGTGGGTAAGACAACAATGTAATGTAGTGAAAAATAAATTAAAGCAAACCATATACATCCTTAAAATAGTTGTAAAGGAATTAGATATACAAAAATAAATCTAAATAAAATAAACACACAAGGCAAGCAAAGTGGAAAGTTATTTAAGTTTTTTTTTTAAAGTACAGTCATAAAATCATTCTTAAATACAATTGCTTATGGTCCTAGAAATTTTTTTACCTCCATACATGTCAAGAACATGCTGTCATCTCCTCAAACATTGAGTTACCAAACATATATTGATGACTAAGAAGAAGCTTTATATTGACAAAACCCAATATCACCTTTAGTAAACAGATAAGGAACTAAAAACATTCTTTATGTTGAATATTTTTATGTTATTTGACCATTTTGATATTTTTATTTACAGATCGCATGTGACAGATGCAACCGGTGGTAATACCAAGGCTGGCTTACGTTCCCACAACCCGACACAGACTACTGCTGTGCAATGTGTTTATAGATTTTATGTGTACACAAATATACTGCTTTAATGACGACAGTTCAGTGCATTTTCAGTTTTTACATGTGACATAATTTTTCTTTTGACATAATTGGTTTTTCAAAAATTACTGTTATGAATGTTCTTTTGTTGAAATAAATAAAATTGTGATTTAGTTATGTTAAGCCAAAATAAAAATTGTTTGTACATGTTTTACATTTAGCAAGATTTATTTCCTTCAGTATTCTTGCAATAGCAATAATGAAGAAAACTTTTTCTACATAACCAGAGTGGTTCTATTGTAAAACTCGTGGGTGTCCAGATACTGTGATTCTCCTTTGAAGAATTATCCACGGAAAATATTGCGCTCTTTCTCTGGATTGAACATTTAATTTCTTCTCCGCTGCTTAATCAGTTTGCCCCTTCTCCTCATTTGGGAGCCTTTAAAAAAAAACATTTCCAAAACATTTTACATTTTCATAACTCCAGTTTTCAGTCTTACACTATGAACTACTGGTATGAGGTTCATATCAATGGGATAATATTTGAGGAAAATAGAGAGGGCATAAAGATATCGGCAGGCTAATAATAGCATCCCCCTGCTAACTTGGACAAATAGAGTTAAGAGTGAAATAACTTTTTATACATAATTAGAGTAGTTTTATGAACTAATGGTATGAGTTTCACATCAATAGGATAATATTTGATGAAAATATGGAGGGCATGTAAATTCTCGCCAGAAATGCGTTTCTCGGCATAACACGTGTTACGTCACACTCTGTGCAGCAAACCAGACAACAGGAATGAGCCTAAACGAGCTACCACTCGTTTAGGCTAATTGAAATGCCACTATTTCAATGAGAAGGAGCCTTTTTTAAAGAAGGCAACAGAGATCAAACAACTCACCATTAAGGACAATGAAAAGTTTTTAGTTCTCACTGATTACACCATGGCTGTCAGCAAACAACGTTCAGCTTTTAACAGGTCAGATCTTTCCTGTCGGGGTTAAATATGCTCAGGAGTAATAGTCGTTAGGGTGAGGAGCATCGCTTTACAAACCCTTTAAAAGCCAAGGAAATCAGATCCACAAAGCTCTCACACTGAAAATAAGTTTCGTTCTGACTGGATGAGCAGGACCGGTATACAACTGAAGGTGCAGCAGGGCTGTGCAGAGACTTTTGGAGGGGCAGGGGCCCAAAGTTAAAAAAGGCACATTTAAAACACCGTACAACAACATAGCAACAATCCATAATAATCAAGAATTTCATTGAATCCTACTATAGCATTGCCATCATGTGAGGAAATGCAAAGCAAATGTACTATATTTTCCCCAATAGATATAATAATGACCCAGCTTTCTACTAGCATGTAAACTCACCATTTACACACAAATCAGGGAGCTCCAGAAGCGTGAAATGAATCTCAAGAATACTTGTGCACTCATAACAGGATCTGTGCTTAAATGCATTTTTGTGCACTCAGCATAAAACTGCAAGTGACTTGTGCATACTTTTTCAACATTTGTAGGTATAGGAGGAGGTTTGTTTTATTTTTAAGGTTTACAAATCCAATATTACACACACACAAATATTTTTACACATGCACAAATATTTTGAGACTATTTTCACTGCAAAGAAAGCTGGATAATTCAGATTATTTATTTATATGACTAGTAGTTTGCAACTCTGCCCTCCTCATATTTTTCTGTTAGCAAGAACTAATGTTTGTCTGAGCTATGATACTTTAGTGTATATAGATTTATTTTGAGAGAAAGAATGAATTTACACTCTTATATAAGCTGCATACAGACTTGTTTTCACTGTGTCAAAGTGTAATTTTGTCAGTGTTGTTCCATAAAAAATATTTAAATATTTGCAGAAATGTGAGCAGTGCACTCACTTTAGTGATACACTGTAACTGATACTGATCTTGTTCTGTTGTGGCAATTCAATGCAATTATTCCATGAAAAAAACTGAAAACATGCTGAAACCTGCATTTGATATTAGTAGGTTCAGACCACAGGATTATACTGTTCAAAATCAAATAAAAATCAAAGTACGTTTAACTTTGATTAAACACTGAAATTTGGACCATCACTGTTATGTCCAAACTTACAACTTCAATAGTTGGAAGTTTGGTGTTTTTGGATCTTGACCAATGTCAGTCAGAGTTCCACATGTTTTTATCTAATTGTTAATTAAGGCGGTGAAGCCCCGTGTAACCAGTGAGCTTCTTTGTCAGGTGATGAAGATGATGGGCCTGAACAATGCCGTTCACTGGGTGGCCTGGTTCATCACTGGCTTTGTCCAGTTCTCCATCTCCGTCACTGCTCTCACAGCCATCCTGAAGTACGGTCGAGTGTTACTCCATAGTGACCCACTAATCATCTGGCTCTTCTTAACTATTTATGCAGTGGCCACCATCATGTTCTGGTGAGTGCTTCAGATTTTCACTCAACTCTGTTAGAATGCATCATTGTTTCACTTTCAAACACTGGCGTCTGACTGCAGGTTGCACCTTCTGAGAGTCGATCTCAGAAGCTGCAGTAGAGAAATGGGAGAAAGTTCCACAAAGTCAACAATCACTACAGCTCCTCACCAGTTGGGGTTCAGTGGCAGAGTGGCCCGACTGAAGCCTCTCCTAAGTGCAAGACCTATGAAAGCCCTGACAGAGTTTGCCAAAAAACACATGAAAGACTCACAGACTGAGAAGTAAGATTCTCTACTCTGATGAGATGAAGATTAAACTTTTTTGTGTTAATTCTAAGTGGCATGTGTGGAGAGAACCAGGCACTGGGATTGTATCACCTGCCCAATACAATCCCAGCATGAAACATGGTGATGGCAGCTGCATCCTACGGGGTTTTTTTCAGCTTCCAGGACAGGACAGCTGGTTGCAATTGAAGGAAAAATGAATGCAGCCAAGTGCAGAGATATCCTGGACCTTTAGCGAGTTTTCTGGGGGAGCAAGTGATTTATGTAAATATACAAACTTTATGTAGGAAAAAAAATGTCAACCTGAAGGTACAAAATGCAGCTGAAATCTGAAAACTATCTGATTTCAGTTTAATCTAAAGCTACCAGAAAAATAGTTTCAGCTGTTTAATGCTGAAACTATTAATCTGATTGTCAAAATAATCAATAGATTAACTGATAACTCAAATCATTAGTTGAAGCCCTAATAAAAAATGTAATATCTTTTCACATTAAAATATATGTCTACAAGAGTAGAGTCACAGACATAGTGTCAGGTTTAATGCATTTGCAATTGTAATTGTAATTTTGTTCCTTCCTGCTGGTCATGAAAAGCAGTGAATGCTGATGTGTGCTGCAGGATAACCGTTTGCATCATACAGAGCAGGTGAAGTCACCAAGCAGTCAGTGAGAATTTTTCCCAGTTTACCTTTGAACCTATCTTCCTGAATGAAGTGTTATCACACACTGATTGGGATCAAACTTCAGCCAGTCCAAACAAAGGGTCAATACATGTGCCAAGTTATTTCATAAATAATGTTCTTTATTCAGATTTTGAGAAGTGAGATCTGTTAACAGCTACAGTTCATAATGAAATGCTTCATAGTGTATCTGTGTTTGACTGGTTCATCAGTTTGAGGTGGATGGTGTGTGAATGGTTAGGATACGGTCGCTAACTGCTTCCTCATTTTCCAAGTCTGAAATGTAAATATTTATCCTGCTCACACAGAAGATTTCATTCATCCCTCTGGTTTCCTCAGCTACATACAGTAAATTAATAATTTTAGAAAATCATTCTATATTATTCTAAGATGCCCTTTCCTCCTGAAATGTTGTAAGGCAGCATCAGTAAAGACTTGTATTCATATTCGACTCACATATTTGCAAAGGTTATACTAATGCACTGATCCAAAATTATTACTTGACTTTAATGAAATTGCCTTTCTGCCTTTTCATACATTGGCTTAATAACAACAGATTTATGTGTTTGCTGCAGTATAAACCCAGCTTTATTTGAATTTTCATTTTGTACCATAATAGCAAACAAACATTTAAGGTTTTACATAAAAGTGATAATGTGTTGAATTTCAATGTTTTTTTGTTTTAAAAGAAGTCTGACTTTACTAAGAAACTATCGATTGGTTCAGATTGCGATTGGTAATTGGTTTTGTAATGTTTTCTCTTTTTTTCTCAGTTTCTTGGTGTCAGTAATCTACTCCAAAGCTAAGCTAGCTTCAGCCTGTGGAGGAATTATCTACTTCCTCAGCTATGTGCCCTACATGTACGTAGCCATAAGGGAGGAGGTGGCTCATGACAAGATCACTGCTTTTGAGAAATGCATTGCTGTAAGGCCACTTCATTGTTCTTCATGTGTTGCTTTTGTACTTGTGCTCCTGACTCATAGTGCATGTGTTCTCTGTTGGTTCCAGTCTCTTATGTCCACCACAGCCTTCGGTCTTGGCTCCAAGTATTTTGCCCTGTATGAGGTGGCAGGTGTTGGCATCCAGTGGCGCACCATCAGTCAGTCACCTGTAGAGGGCGATGACTTTAATCTGAGCCTTTCCATGATGATGCTCATTATAGATGCTGGGGTGTACGGTGTGCTAACCTGGTACATAGAAGCTGTTCATCCAGGTGGGAAAAGACTGCTTCCTCAATTCAAGACCATTATTATCTCATAACACAACTTTCCCTCTTCCTCTACCCGTAGGGATGTATGGGCTGCCACGCCCATGGTACTTCCCTCTGCAGAGGTCCTATTGGTCAGGCAGTGGGCGTGTTGAGACCTGGGACTGGCCCTGGTGTGGAGGAGGAGCTGCCAGGCTCAGTGTGATGGAGGAAGACCAGGCTTGTGCTATGGATCAGCGCCAGTCCGGTATGGAGAACTCAACTTTATTGTGAACTTTTGATACAGGTTAAAAAAGACTAATTAATGCCACAAAGCCTCTCTGAAAAAGGAGCCTTGTGTTATTAATTACACAAAGCCTTTTTACTGTGAAAAACTTCAACACTTCAGTTAAAGATGAAAATGGAATCAGACACAGATCTGTGAATGTGATGTGCATTTGGTTTACTCTGTCTAAAAAATTACTGTTGTGTAAAAGAATTACTCAATGCTCTCTATCCTATTGGTTACTATGGGGATAAAATGATGTATGAAAGGTTAGATAGCAGGGGTGTGCAGAGGCCGTTGGAGGGGCAGGGGCTCAAAATTAAAAAGGGGCACATTGAGCAAGGACTTAAATCATTGTGCAACAACTTATGCTAATCAAGGATGTAATATTTAATAAGATTGTACTACATCATATTGATTTGAAACAGTAGCTTTTAAACAAACCATAGGAAAGAAGGTTGCTTGTTATGAAGTCAAGAAATAAATATCTTAAGACCAATTTTTGGGGGTCGGCAAAGTTACTGTGAAATGTAACGTAAGATATGGTTTAAAAAATGTTTTAAACCACAATCAAATTGCAAGACCAAAAATGATTAGTAATGCACATCAAACATGTTTTATTCTCAGTAAATAGCCTGCAGAGAAGTAAAAGTAAAATTCAAATGTTTCTTAAATACGAGTTTTGTTCAGTCTGATTGATCTAATCACCTTTACAAGAGTGTAAGGTTCTAAATATAAAAGCTTTAATGAGTAACTACTCTTAATTAAATTAAACTTTGGCAAATTAAATAACATGTCCTTACAGAGTTATAGATGGATGTGAATGCACTCAGGTCATATTCTTGACCTTTCGCTGAAACACCATCAGGTTTGAGCAGGAACACTAACCTACCCGGAATACTGGGAAGGTAGGATGTTGATGACGATGCCAGTTTTAAAAAACAATGTTTTTTCACCAGTAAGTCTGTGTTGATCAGCTAATATCAGAATGTGGTGGACTGGGAGAAGTTCTCTCTTTGTATTTCTATTTTTTTGTATTTTTGGTGTTGACTGGACCCCCTGTTGGTCACCACTTTATAAAATGACTTGTGCAAAATGTCTAGTCACTTCTGCACAGTGTAACCTGCCTTCACTAGAAAGAAAATGACCAGGAGAGAAAAGCTGTGAACTCATTCGTTTAAATTATGACTAGTTTCTTATATCTCATGGATATGACCAGTTTTCTGCAGGAAGCATGCCACAAAACCTCACACACTAACTGTGTGAGGTTTTGTGTTCTTCAGAACTAGTTATGAAGAACTAGTTAGTTCTTCATAACTAGTTAGTTCTTCATAACTAGTTCTTCATGTAGTTATGAAGAACTACATGCTAGTATTTGCTTAAATAAAGAAGGATCAGACAGAAATGTCTGTTCATCGAGTTTGTGGCAAATTTGTCATAAAATCATCGTATTATTCAATTGATATTTTTCTATATTTTATTATTTTTTGTCTATATCTTCAGGCAACTTTTATTCCAAAATTAGAAAGGGCTAACATCACAGTGATGAGGTGAGATAGATTAGAAATGATTATAATGTTTTTTTTAAAGTGTTGTTATTATGCAGCTCTTACTGGTCCTGTTCATCTGTGACTGCAGAGGAGATGCGGGGCATGGAGGAGGAACCAAGCCACCTGAGCCTGGTGGTCTGCATAGACAAACTAACCAAGGTGTACAAGACCGGCAGCAAACTGGCCCTCAACAACCTGAGCCTCAATCTCTATGAAAACCAGGTGGTCTCTTTCCTGGGACACAATGGAGCTGGAAAAACCACCACTATGTAAGGAGGAAGCCAAACTGTTTTGTGCTTTAATGGAGCATCTCATTGGTTGGATTTATGTTGTGTTTTAGCGAGAATGAAGAAGCACACAAATCTGCAACCAATATCAGATCTCATCTTAGAACCAGTTAGAACATTGTGTTCAGGACTTTTGCCTGGATAGCAAACCCTGAGCAGACCACTGTGCAGCCAGAGATTGGTGACATTCACAAAGCATTTGACAAATTATACAGAAATGTGTCAAAACACGGCCACAGGCATAATAAAGAAAAATCCAAAGAATTATTCATAAATTCAAGAAAATTATGGATTATCCTGACCATTGTCTTTATGACACTGTCTCGAGTAAGCAGAATATCTTCAGTCAGAGGCTTCTTCAAATTCACTGTAATACAGACTGCTATTGGGGAGCTTTGCTGCCAACAGCCATCACTGTCTACAATAATTCTTTGAAGAATTCTAGTTGATGTGAGTTACAACAACATTTAATTTCCCTCTGGGATCAATAAAGTATTTTTGTTTGAAATATAATTAGAATTTTAAAAAGGCATGTTGTGTTGGATCAAGCAGCGTGGACAGCCCCTTATTCATTTCTTAGTTTGCTTCAAATGCTGCTTTAAAATGACATTCCACAATAATTTCTGTTTAATCATCTGGTTAAAAATCACATTTAGTCCCCTCATAAAAATAACCAGAATCATTAGATCGCTCATTTATTATTTTTCTTCCAACAAGTCAGCCTCCTGGGCCGTTGCAGTTCAGATTAGTTATATTCAAACTCCAATGATCAGACTATTTGCAATAAAACCATTTGAATGATAATACATGCAATTATTTACACGTAAGTCATTTGATCAGATCCGTCAGAACCTGGCCATGTGTCCACAGCACAACGTTCTGTTTGATAAGTTTAGTGTAGAGGAGTACTTGTAGTTCTACTCCAGACTTGGACTCATAGTGGCAGAACCCACAAACCATGTTTTTATGCGTGTGTCTGTCCTCATCAAAGGTCCATCCTGACAGGCTTGTTTCCTCCCACCTCTGGCTCTGCCACCATATACGGCCATGACATCCGCACCGAAATGGATCGGATCCGTCAGAACCTGGGCATGTGTCCACAGCACAATGTTCTGTTTGATAAGCTCAGTGTAGAGGAGCACCTGTGGTTCTACTCCAGGCTCAAGGGTAAGGCAGAGGACGACATCCGCAAGGAGATGGACAAGTGAGTACCAGCCTGATGAGCCTAGTGCAGCTCCATGTTGCTGTCAGCTCCCACTGTGTAGACATGAACATTGTTTATTGCTGAAGGACAATGTCTCTTGGACATCAGCTGCTAACAATAGTAAAGTATTTAATTGTGTTCCACCACAGCCTGAATCTAACAGTGAGTGAACCTCGGCATGAATTAGCATTTTGGTGGGTTTCATTTTCTACAGTAGTAGAGTCAAAACTTCCTTGGATCAGCTTTAGCAACTGTCTCTATGTTTCTGAAGAAATCAAATAGGGTTGTTGTAACCGAATATTTTAGTAATAGAGTTCTCTATTGATTATTCTTACGATTAATCAAGTAATCGCATAAATAAATTGATAAAGCATTGGTAAATCTAGCATAACACCGGTGTTACTATTGGAAATCAACAAAAGTCCAGTTTTTCATTTTTGAGCATACCTAACAGTAACTTTTCTGTAGTTTAGAAAATTAACCTGTAACAATAACAGCTCACTTTCTGAGTGAGCTGTTATGCAAAGATATTCAAAGATCTGAAATTATATTCAATTTAAATTATATTCAATTTAACTTATAGGCAGAAGCCTATATGTCCCGTCTGGAACATTGTGCGCTAAATAATAAAATATAAATTAGCGAAGCTTCTAGGCAGATACATTTTCCTCGAGGAATTTTAATAATCGAGGTACTCAAATCATTCAAGGAATCATTTCAGCCCTGAAATCAACACATAAGGCCTGGAAATATGAGCTCTATAAATTTCCTGCTTTCTGCTCACCCTCCAGGTACCGAAACAAAGTAATTGTGAAAGCAGCAGAATTCTGTCTGCTTGTGGAATTAAGCTGCAAATCAGAATAGGACTGCAACCTGACTGCAGCATAGTTGATGGTAAATAATTACCATAAAGTCGGCTTTCTATCACCTGAAGAACATTTCCAGGATTAGAGGACTAATGTCTGAGCATCCACCACATGAATGACAAACTCACCCATGTGAAAACTCATCCAGACCGCTGCTGCTGACATTCTGACTAAAACCAGGAAGATAAAGCACATCACCCAGTTTTTTTTTTTTTTTTTTTTTGGAATACTTTATTTTGGATTTCTTTAGTAACAACATCACAATTATTAACTGACAGGACAAAATTGGTTCAGGATCAAGCAAAATTCAAACAATGAGACATACTTAAAGTAAAATACATTTACGATAATATAACAACAGCAAAAAAAACAAGAAGGACTGAATGGGGAAGGAGGGTGATCAATAAGGATTAAATAAAATGTATCTGAATAGGGTGAGAGACAGATGGTATTAGTATCGCTCATAGATTCTGTCCAGCTCGATTTCAGGAAGATCAGTGAATCCAATGTGCAGATAGGTTTTGCAATACCTAAAAAATGGCTGCCATATTTTATAAAAAGTCTTATTTCTATTCTGCATCAAAATAGCTATTGATCTCAAAGCTATTTTTTAATCGGAATGGGGCATCTGATTTCCATTTTGTTGCAATACATTTCTTTGTAATTGCCAAAACTTCTATAAGTTTCTTATCATAATTTGTCTCTAGATTGGAGTTTGTAACGTTCCCCAATAAACAAATCTCTGGTTCTGTTGGAATTGTGATGCCATGAATGTCTGATAACATTTTACAAATGTGCTGTAGTTTAGAGCAGTGCCAGGTAGCATGGAGGAACGTTCCTTCTTCCATGCTACATCTAAAACAAAGAGAAGATATATATGAATTATATTTATGTAATTTTTGTAGGGTAACATATAACATATAAAAATGTTTCAATAACATTTTTTACTGATGTAAAAAATGTTTAAACCAGATGTTTAGAGCTCAGGTCTTCTGGTTCTTTTTCTGCTCTGCATCCAGAACCAAGCATGGAGAAGCAGCATCCAGCTTCCATGCACCACAAATCTGGAACAAACTTCCAGAAAACTGCAAAACAGAGGATACACTCAGTGCCTTCAAATCTAGACTAAAAACCCACCTGTTTAGAGTTACTTTTGAAATATTGATTAATTTGAGATTGGATTACAGATTTTTAGGACTTTATTTTGCTGCTGAACTGTAATGTTTCTTTTCCAGTATTTTGTTGTGTTCTGTTTTAATCATCTAAAGTACTTTGCTCCTGAAATGTACTACATTTGTGTGTGTGTGTGTGTGTGTGTGTGTGTGTGTGTGTGTGTGTGTGTGTGTGTGTGTGTGTGTGTGTGTGTGTGTGTGTGTGTGTGTGCGAGTTCAGAATGATTGTGGACCTAGAGCTGTCTAATAAGCGACACAGCTTGGTCCAGACCCTGTCAGGTGGAATGAAGAGGAAGCTGTCAGTGGCCATCGCCTTCGTAGGCGGCTCCAGAGCCGTCATACTGGACGAGCCCACTGCGGGGGTGGATCCTTATGCCCGCAGGGCAATCTGGGACCTGATTCTGAAGTACAAACAGGGTGAGTGGAACTTAAAGCAGTCTTAATTCCATCCAACCTGATATTGTTGATAAGTGTTGTAACATTTGCAGTGTGTGTAACTGCTGACTTAAACACAAAGGGATCAGCCTCATTAAGTGCTGTCTGACTTCTTGTTCTTCATGTGTAGTTAAGTCCTCCTTGCTCAGAGTTTTATGGGGTCATATTGTAATTTAGATTCTGTTTGCCATTGACAACATTGACTAATGCTAATGTTTCCTGTAATGCTCCACATGTGTTTTCAAAGCTTCGTTGCCAATGTTCCTCCTGTCCTTTAATGTGTTGCTGTCAGTAATTATTTGTGTTTGTACGTCTACTGCAGGCCGGACCATCCTGCTGTCCACCCATCATATGGATGAAGCCGATCTTTTGGGAGATCGCATTGCCATCATCTCGCATGGAAAGCTGAAGTGCTGTGGAACACCACTTTTCCTAAAAAGCACATATGGAGATGGATACAAACTGACGCTGGTGAAAAAGCAAAGTGAAGGCAGAGGTGTGTATCTACAGCCTTAAACCGATGTCTATTTCTCAGATTCTCCTGCTTTGGTTAGGTAAAATCATTGCCTTGTTTTATGAGCATGTTTAAAGCTGCAGTAGGTGACTGTCTCTGTGAAGTGTCAAGCCCCTCCTCCTTGCTCTCTGCTTTGATACAGCAGAGGCAGCAGTGAATGCTAAGGCTAGTTAGCATGGCCACCAATGATGGCTGATAAACGGCTCTCCTGTATTGTTAGGTTGTCCCTGCCGTTAGCACAGCTGCAGCAGTACAAAATGAGCATGGGTGTAGAGTGAGTAGCACTTACAGAAGCTTGATTGACACTGCAAAGCCCTTCCTCATGTCTCTAGTTGTTTTTGACCTGGAGTGATGTATTTCTGAATATGGTAGTAACACCCCAGAGAGATGCGAGGAGGCAGAGGAGCTTTCACACATTATCAGTCCCATATTTTTATAAGTTACATATTGCAACATAATATTGTTGTTGATGTTGCTTTCAAATAAACTCCAACTTTCCTTCTCCCCCTCCTCCCTCCCCCCATGACCAAGCTGCAAGCCATGCTTAAACCTTGCTGTCCTGATCCTGATTGAGTCCATATTATTCCTGCCACGTTTGATTTGTTGAACCTAGATGCTTGATTCATTCAGTTACTGTTAGACTACATATCAGTTGAAGTCCTTGTGGTGTGCCTTTACCAGTCTTTGTGTCTTGGTTTGACCCTCCAGGCCAGGGCAGCCAGCCCAAGTCTCCCTCCTCTTCATCTCCATCCTCTTCGCTGTCACCCTGCTCAGAAACTCGGGTCACCGAGTTTATTCAGCAGTTTGTGGCTACCTGCCAGCTGGTGTCCGACTCCAACACTGAGCTTTCCTATGTCCTGCCCTCTGAATCAGTCAAGAAGGGCTGCTTTGAGAGGCTGTTCCAGGTACAAACCAGCTTCACTTGGAGTCAACAGGGTCTGTGAAAATCTGCAGATTTCTTCCAGACTGCATGACAATCAACTTTTAGTTAGCTGAGTTTAGTACCAAAATGTTTGAACTGTCCTTCTGCCACAATGCTTTTTTTTGGTTTAGATATTATTTGAGAAGAATGCAGATAAATTCCAGCCACAACTCAGCACTATATTCTCTAGATTGAGCAAAATTTATTTGTAGAATTT
This sequence comes from Poeciliopsis prolifica, assembly GCF_027474105.1. Lineage (NCBI taxonomy): Eukaryota > Metazoa > Chordata > Actinopteri > Cyprinodontiformes > Poeciliidae > Poeciliopsis > Poeciliopsis prolifica. The sequence goes on along the minus strand of NW_026562508.1, from coordinate 212,209 downwards.
GAACAGATGATGTGAAGTTGTATGAGCAGCATAATGTCTGATGAATTTGAAGAAGCAGAGTATATTTTCCATTCAGCAGAAACTTTTTTTTTAACATGTTCTGACCATGTATGTATTTGTGTGCCATGTATTTGATGCATTGTGGGGACAAAAGCCTGGTCCGAACAAGGAGAAAGGCTGTTTTTGGATTAGGAGTTAGGTTTAGGACGAGAGTGTGAATTGAGTTTTGGTTAGGGTTAGGCTGTAGAAATACATGAAAGGTTTTAGAAAGTCCCCACAAAGATAGCATGACAAATGTGTGTGTATGTATGTGTGTTTTATTAGAAGTGAAAGATGAATGTAATTTTATTTATTTAGCACATTTTCAGCAACAAGGCAGTTCAAAGTACTTTGCATGAATTAGAAGGAAATGCAAACATATGATCAAAACCAAAAGAAAGACACAAGGGGAACAAAAAAGCTTTTTCTGGCTTGCTAAATACTCCAAAATTTATAAACTCATAGGAGTTTCTCTAGGTCTTGCCCTATTATAAAGCTAAATGGTGGTCTAAAGTAAAAAGTAATTAAGCTTGGAAATGCCCTTCTGGTGATAATAACAATAATAAGAAGAATAAAAAGACAGATAGGGTGTTAAAATGACACAACAGGAAGCATAACGAAAACCCCAGCACATGTAGCAACATTATGGCGGCCAGCGAAAGGTGGTGAAAATCTGTACCCATGATATACAGTTAGGGCCAGAAATATTTGGACAGTAACACAATATTTGTGAGTTGGGCTCTGCATGCCACCGCATTGGATTTGAAATGAAACCTCTACAACAGAATTAAGTGCAGATTGTAACGTTTAATTTAAAGGGTTGAACAAAAATATGTGATAGAAAATGTAGGAATTGTACACATTTGTTTACAAACACTCCACATTTTAGGAGCTCAAAAGTAATTGGACATATAAACATAACCCAAACAAAAAAGTTTTTTCTCAATATTTTGTTGCGAATCCTTTGGAGGCAATCACTGCCTTAAGTCTGGAACCCATGGACATCACCAAACGCTGGGTTTCCTCCTTCTTAATGCTTTGCCAGGCCTTTACAGCCGCAGCCTTCAGGTCTTGCTTGTTAGTGGGTCTTTCCGTCTGAAGTCTGGATTTGAGCAAGTGAAATGCATGCTCAATTGGGTTAAGATCTGGTGATTGACTTGGCCATTGCAGAATATTCCACCTTTTTGCTCTCATGAACTCCTGGGTAGCTTTGGCTGTATGCTTGGGGTCATTATCCATCTGTACTGTGAAGCGCCGTCCGATCAACTTTGCAGCATTTGGCTGAATCTGGGCTGACAGTATATCCCGGTACACTTCAGAATTCATCCGGCTACTCTTGTCTGCTGTTATGTCATCAATAAACACAAGTGACCCAGTGCCATTGAAAGCCATGCATGCCCATGACATCACGTTGCCTCCACCATGTTTTACAGAGGATGTGGTGTGCCTTGGATCATGTGCCGTTCCCTTTCTTCTCCAAACGTTTTTCTTCCCATCATTCTGGTACAGGTTGATCTTTGTCTCATCTGTCCATAGAATACTTTTCCAGAACTGGGCTGGCTTCTTGAGGTGTTTTTGGGCAAATTTAACTCTGGCCTGTCTATTTTTGGAATTGATGAATGGTTTGCATCTACATGTGAACCCTTTGTATTGCTTTCATGGAGTCTTCTCTTTACTGTTGACTTAGAGACAGATACACCTATTCCCCTGAGAGTGTTCTGGACCTCATTTGATATTGTGAACGGGTTCTTCTTCACCAAAGAAAGTATGCGGTGATAATCCACCACCGTTGTCTTCCGTGGACGCCCAGGCCTTTTTGAGTTCCCAAGCTCACCAGTCAATTCCTTTTTCCTCAGAATGTACCAGACTGTTGATTTTGCTACTCCAAGCATGTCTGCTATCTCTCTGATGGATTTTTTCCTTTTTTTCAGCCTCAGGATGTTCTGCTTCACCTCAATTGAGAGCTCCTTTGACCGCATTGTCTGGTCACAGCAACAGCTTCCAAATGCAAAACCACACACCTGGAAACAACCCCAGACCTTTTAACTACTTACTTGATTACAGGTTAACGAGGGAAAGGCCTTTTGATTTACTTGCAGCCTTTGGAGTCCATTGTCCAATTACTTTTGGTCCTTGAAAAAGAGGAGGCTCTGCATTACAGAGCTATGATTCCTAAACCCTTTCTCCGATTTGGATGTGGAAACTCTCATATTGCAGCTGGGAGTGTGCACTTTCAGCCCATATTATATATAAATTGTATTTCTGAACATATTTTTGTCAACAGCTAAAATAACAAAACCTGTGTCACTGTCCAAATATTTCTGGCCCTAATTGTATGTGTGTGCAGTAAATCCATGAACCCCTTACAGCTGGCTTCTCCCAGGCTTAAGTCTCTGATTTTGTGGTCTTACCTAAGAGCAAGTCATTGGGAGCACTTGGCTCCACAGTTGCACAGATGTCTTGAGGAAGGGAACAAGGTAGGAAGGAAATTTCATTGATCAACTTAAAATATCAATTAATAGAAATAGCTTTGGGTCTGTCTCAAAGACATTGGACATGGAGTTTGTCAGGTTTGTGATTGATTTGGCGTGTAACAAAAGTGAAGCCACTTATGTAAATAAACATGTTTGTGTCCAGTCTATCTGCGTTTTGTTTTTTTCTAAGATTTTTTTAGAAAAAAACATACATAGATTTTGGTAGGGATTTAATTTGGAAGAAATATTTTTTTAAAAATCACAAAAACAATTACAAAAAGAAAGGAAAAAGAGCAAAAACAGAAGAGTGGTAGGGCATAAAGTTAAAAGGTATAGAAATACAGACAGACCATCAATCACAATAAAGTCCAATAGTCTTTTTAATTTAGAACCATACTGTGTGTGTGTGTGTGTGTGTGTGTGTGCGTGTGCGTGTGCATGCGTGTGCGTGTGTGTGTGTGTGTGTGTGTGGGTGCGTGTGTGTGTGTGTGTGTGTGTGTGTGTGTGTGTGTGTGTGTGTGTGTGTGTGTGTGTGTGTGTGTGTGTGTGTGTGTGTGTGTGTTTGCAGGCTTTGGAGCAGAGCCTGGCTGGCCTGGCGCTGACCAGCTTTGGAGTGATGGACACTACGCTGGAGGAAGTGTTCCTCAAAGTCTCTGAGGAGGACCAGTCTCTGGACAACAGTGATGCTGGTCAGACTGCACTCCTTCAGTCTCCAACTTCTTCTCCTGCAGGCTGAGTAACCTGGAGTTTCCCATCTGTCTGCAGACATGAAGAGCTCACCTGGGGGCAGCTCACTGGGGAAGCTGTCAGTGGGATCAGGGGCTCAGGATGGACCAGAGCCTGAGACCGGACCTTCGCTGCAAAACGAGAAGTCCGAGGTTGAGCTGAGTAATCTGGTGCAGTGCTCCAGGCTCAGCCAGAGCCAGGTGTCACTGAAATCCTCCTCATCTGTGGGCTCGGTGCGTGGAGATGAGGGGGGGCTGTACGCAGACTTCTATGGGGATTACTGCCCTCTGTTTGAGAACGGCCAGGAGTTGGACTCTGCCAGCCTGAGAGGTCAGCTCACGTTCTCTCACCATAAAGGGAAGCAGAGATCGAAGAAGAAAATGATCCACTCACTGTCCAGTTATTTTTTTTTTTTTTTTTGCTTTAAAAAGAACAAACTAAAGAGTCAGATTTTCTGAATGAAAATATCTCCTAATTCACACATTTCTAGTTGGATTTTATTGTTTTCACACCATTGCGTCCCTCTTCCCTGCAGGCGATCCAGAAAATCCCACCTCACCAGATCTGGAAGACCTGGAGGGGCAGAGCAGCTCCAAGCTGGAGGGATGGTGGCTGAAACTGAATCAGTTTCATGCCCTCATCATAAAGAGGTTCCACTGTGCCAAGAGAAACACCAAGGGCCTCTTCTCCCAGATCCTCCTGCCTGCTTTCTTTGTCTGTGTTGCTATGACTGTAGCCTTATCCGTGCCGGAGATCGGTGAGCTCTTTCTTCCAGTTAGAATCAATAATCTATGCTCCAGCCTTTATTGCTGGCTGTGCTGTAGGTGGTTAAAACATGTGATGAAAGATGGGTTTGTTGTGTTTCACAGGAGATCTACCACCACTCATCTTGTCTCCTTCTCAATATCATAACTACACCCAGCCCAGAGGCAACTTCATCCCCTATGCCAATGAAGACAGGCCCCAGTACAGGTAACAGCAGCTGTGGTTCTTCCAAGAATGGTGCCTTCCAGCATTCCAACCTTTTAAAATGCAAGCAATTATTCATTTGGTGAATTTTTTTGTTGTGGTGTTCATAGCTATGGGGGAATAGAAAGTGGCAAATTCATGGAATATATAAAACACACAGGACTTGGAGTTCCCACTGCTCCTGGCCAAATGGGAGAAGACTTTAATTGCACATCTGCAAATAAACAATAAGTAAACAGAAATAACACATCTTGTACAAATATATAAAATCTTCCAACTTTTGCTTGTTACATGCTTACATCCATCTCAGACAGTTTTGAATAGCCTTGATAAATAACTTTATCAAGTTGATATTTGTCATCTTTTCAAACAGAAATTATATTGAATGTTGCTTCTCCATACTTGGTTCTGGTTCTGGATGCAGAGCAGAAAAGAACCAGAAGACGTGAGAGTCTGAAAGGTTGAGAAAACAATAGCAGATCTTTAATATATTGTGGTGCTAAACCATTCAGTGATTTATAAACTAGCAGTATTTTATAGTTTATTCTCTGAGCTACGGGGAGTCAGTGTAAAGACGTTAAAAATGGGTGATGCGCTCTATCTTCCTAGTTTTAGTCAGAACGGCAGCCGCAGCGTTCTGGATCAGCTACAGTTGGATTATTGATTGTTTTAGGCAGACCTGTGAAGACGCTGCTGCAATGCGACTAAAGATAAACACATGGATGAGTTTCTCTACATCTAGCTGAGACATTAGTCCTCTAATCCTGGAAATCTTCTTCAGGTGATAGAAGGCCGACTTTGTAACTGTCTTTATGTGGCTCTGAAGGTTCAGGTCAGAGTCGTTCACTACACCCAGATTTTGGGCCTGATCCGTAGTTTCCAGCTGTAGCAAGTGAAGATGTGCATTGAGCAGGGGTGCGCAATATGTCGATCAGGTTTTGAGTCGATCTCGGCAGGAGGTGACAAACTGAAGGCCACCAGGACGCTGAGACACACACTTCCTCTTCTGACAGGCTTATCAAAAATATTCACTGAAATCCCGAACGTTTGTAGCTTTATTGAAGAATAATAATTTTTTAAAAATCAACAAAACGTGTAAAAATTAATAATCAGTAATTATTGTTTCAACAAGGTGTTGCACAAATTAGTGCGATTCTGTTGCATGATCAAAAAAAGGGACTCAAAGACCGACTGACTAGCAGAGCAGGAGTTTAAATTGCCTAATCAACCACTGCTGTGTTCATGAGAGGCTTATTAATAATCGAGAAATACATATCAAACCTGGCAACCTGATATTGTAACAGACTGAATGTTATAATTTTAATGTAATCTCTGCTCGGCTTGCAGGGCGCAGGCGGTTGCCACGGCAACAGGTGTGTTTAAATGATAAAGAGAGAGTAAAAAGGTGCGAGTGGTTTTGAGTTGATCACCTGATGGAGTAGTTTCACTTTTTTTTTTAACTTCGCTGTAATCACAGCCGCTGTAGTTTCTGAATGTTCATTAAACAACAAATTTGGACTAATTACCTCGTTCATTTGCAGTAAACGTCACAACAAACATCAAATAGAACAAATATATTTATTAAGGTTTAATAAACAAATGCTTCTACCACAATAATTATGTGAAATTAAATTAATTATATCCCAAATTCAGAAGATTTGCCTTTACCTTTACAGTGCTCTTTGGTTCCTCTCATCAGTCTGTAGTTTCTCATTTTGACGTCATCAAACAAAATTTCATATCTACTACGACTGACACCTGTTGGCCTCAGGTTTGCAACCAGCTTCTGACTGAGAAACCAGTAACTTCAGAATCTCACTGAGAAAGAAACCAGATTAGTTTTTCTATCACTTTATTATTTCTGATATAACTGATGCATATTTGTGAAGAAAATTAGTCAATAGGGTTTAATTTGCTAATTTTATGTCTTCATATCATAGACATCATAGCTGGCTGGTGAGAGAAAAAGTAGACCTTAGTCTCAAAAGGTTTTGGCTCCCCTGCTCTAGATTGTTCTTCTTTAGGTCAAAAGGTAATAAATTCAGTTTTGTTTCTGTTCAGCTGTAGAAAGTTGTGGTACATCCACACATTTATCTCTTCCAAGCATCTGTTCAGTGATTCGATGGGTTCTGACACTCCTGGTGGCATCGTAATGTGGAGCTGTGTATCATCTGCTTAGCTATGCTAGCTAATCTTATTTCCTGTTATAATCTGAGCTAGTGGGATTATGCAGATATTAAATAAGAGAGGTTCTAGGATTGAGCCAAGTATAAGTGAAGCAGTGTGCTGTATAACCGTCTGGTTCTTGGAATTGCAGGAGCACGTTGTCACCAGATGCCAGGCCGCACAAGATCATCAACACTCTGCGACTTCCGTCAGGTGTGGGGGCAACATGTGTCCTTAAGACCCCCTTCAACAGCACCCTGGACCAGCTGGCCCAGACCCTCAACCCTAGTGCCAACAACTCCAAGACCCTGGCTGCCCAGTACTTTGACTCTATGTGTCTGGACTCCTTCACCCAGGGGGTTCCCCTCTCCAACTTTGTGCCCCCTCCACCTTCCCCGGCTCCCTCTGATGACCCAGACCCTCGTTTTATTGCCCCTACTACTACAATTCACGGTGAGTCTTAGTCCAGAGTGTGTGCATTCCTCTTTTGTATCTAACAATACTGAGATATGCAGCTGCAACATAAAGACCAATGTTTGACCCGAGCAGGGTTGGCCCAAGGCAAAAGCAAACTAAGCAGCCACTTAGGAGCCCCCTCAGTGGAGCTGATTTTTATTTTCTTTTTTAGTAATAATTTCTGTCATTATAATATCAAAAACACACAGTTTCACTATAAACTGATTTGTTTTTACAATAATATATATTTGATAATGAATGTACAAATTATTATTTTATTGATAAAAAGAAACTGAGTTTTAACTCAGTTGATTCTCATGGTTAGCTCTGAATATTTCTGAGATATTTTTGGCTTCTAAATGCCGTGTTTGATATCATTAACGGCATTTAGAAGCAATGTTTGACATTGTCCAGAAAAAAAGTTTTTGTGTCAGGCTACATAGCTGCTACATCGATAAGTTGCTCTATGCTGTACTTAGAGATTTGTTGTTTGCAGCTGAGCAAATTCATTTTGTGGCTAAAAACAATTATTTTTACAACAACTTCTAAGTTATGTGAAAATTCTGTTAAATCATTTGAAGGCTCCGAATCAGTCCAGTACCAATCCATATTCTCAGGGGAGAAAGACTCACTTGATATAAATTATATTTTTAGCAATTGGAGTAATGCTTAAGAGAAATTTATCTAATCAGAGAATGTCATGAATATGTGTGTAGGGCTGCACCAATTGCAGTTTTATGACCAATCCCTGGATACTAATTTTCAAAAAGCCTGACCTGCCAATTTTAATTTTGGCCGATATGAACTTTCTTTCATTTGAAATGTTGCTAAATATAGCAAGAAAGTCACCGAGTTGGCAACAGTGGATGAATATTGTTACTGTAAACATTCATACCTGACCTGGTGTGCCGGTCTGTCAGTCAAACCTCTCACTGCAGAGGAGAAGAGGACAGAGGCTGATTCATAAATCTTTGCTGACGAAGATAGGATCAGGGGTTAAGATGGGCTTCACGTATAAGTATCAGCCAATCACGATCCCCCCAAATTAAGGAAATCAGTACCCAGAAATCAACTGGTTGATAAATTTGTTGGCCAATAAATGTATCCTATATTAGACATATATATCATGTGAACAGCACTACCAAACATGCAATAGGTTTATAGCAGTTGTGTGAATGATCTAATAATTGGGCTGTTGATTGCAGCCAGTCCACATTATTGGCAGAGATGGAGGACCCCAAAACCACATTTCGCTTAGGACCCCATATAGGGTTGGGCCGTCCCTGGACTTAAGTAAAGATTCTTTAGAACTTTAACAGGGGGCATTATGTAAAATAATGTGTTTTTTTCAGCTTTATATGTTAATCCCTCATCAAAAACATACCTGGAGTGTTGCTCAGATTCTTTCATGCATGTTTGAGAATTCTTTGAATCTCCCATGGCAACCACTCAGGGGAGTCTTAACACCTGTTCATAAAAGCTCTGCCTGTTTGCCCAAAGTTTGCTCTTAGAGCTGCAGTCACCAGCCAAGCTTCTTCCCCACTCAGCTCCTTCAGACTAGTGGCAGCAGTCATTAGCAAACACTTGGTAGAAGTGCATGTCTGCTGAGTTCATCATTTAAACTCCTACTCAGTGCAACGCTCCTAAGAACAGTTTTTATCGGCATAATGGAAGAGCAATGTAATTATGAAGTCCTGAAGGAGGAGTGTTGGAAAGGGTAAGATCTTCTTATAGAATTAGAGTCCATTTTCAAGGAGTCAGATACAACTATGATGTGAAGTCAAATTATTTTTAAGTCATGTTTCACATATACAGCATTTTCCTAACTACTGGAGATATTACTGGATTGTGCTATAAAACAACACTATATGCCTGGAAAATACATAATTCTTTAATAATAAGAGTTACTGACATTCATTAGCCGACCTCCGCAGTGAAGCTAGAGCTGAAGTATAAGAAAGGCATGAAACTGAGATAAAGTTGAATTTTGGGATCGTGGCTGCATGATTTCAGGTCCTAAGAACACAATTGTTGAATTTTGCAATGATAGTGGTTATGACTGAACTGCATGTTTCTGACTCTTTCCTTTTTCTCATTTATACAACTTTGGAGTTTTAGCATATCATATTAATGAGGAGGCATTAAGAGTAGTTAAAGGTCATGCAACTGACCATGCACAGTGTGACTGCATTGCAGATTTCATACCAAATATTCCAACAATTTCTTATGACTGAATGACTTTACTATCTGCAATAGCACACTTTTTTGCCTACTTTTCTTTTTCATTTCCAATATCACAACTTCTGCTGCATGAGGTCAAGCGTCACTGTCTCAGGTCCAGTAGGACTCCATCTAACTGACCAAATATGTTATTGGTTTATAGACTGTGGATCCAGGAAGGAAGTGTAATGTTCTGCCCATATTGCATCAAGAAATTGGTTGCAACTTTGATATTGTAAACATTTCATTTTCTAAAATAATTTTGATTAGCTTTTGTGCTGCCAATTTAAACAGCTTTGTGGCAACAGAAGACTAAATGGATGATGCAGTTACCTGAACATTAATTCCACACATTTCTTTTACAGACATTAATAGGCTGACCTTCATAGGTTATGACTTGATATTATGATAGAGGAGAAAAACTGGTAAAGAAGACCCTTATATGTTTGTCTCGGGTCCAGTAGGTTGACTTCATGACAAACACATTAAAGTTCATTGTATTTCATTCTGAGAAAAGAGAAAATCAAATTGGTGGTTAACATCAGTCTAGTAGCTTCTGCCCCTATACATAAAATGAAATAAAATAAATAACCCCAAACAAACTACAAAGCCACAGCAATTAACATAGCTAAAATGAGCAATGTTAACAATGAAAACATTTAAAAACATACAGAAAACACAGCAACTTTACTCATGAAAACTGTGCACCATCAAATGTGCCCAAAATATATTTTAAAATATAATACTTGTAAAGAAAACACAGAACTGATATCTTAGTGAGACAGCAACAGAAAAAAGGATGTCAGTTACCGGTTACTATGGTAACCACCAATTGCCAAAGCAACATAACAGAACTTTAAACACCAATAAAGATCTTAAAGAAACAACTTGTTGAATAAACAAAATAAATTCAAAGAAAAAGTACGCAAATTTTGACAAAACTTCACATATATAATATTGTCAGAATAAAAACATGAGGCCAGTCTCATTTTTGATGAACATCACTCACTGGTAGATGACAAAATGAATATCATGAAGTGTGTCATTACGTGGGAGTATTTTCTTGTTGGTTGATTTCAGAAATAACTCCCTTTGTAGAAGCCTGTGATTGTTCTGTTGTCTTTCTGCATTGGAATATTTTATTCTAAGCAGAACCATTAAAGCAAATTCTAATTCTGTAAAAAAATAAAAGAAAACAAACTAGTATTCCTATAAATATTACTCATAAAGATTACCGGTATGTTGTTATTCCAAAATATGCTGTGTGAATAAATGCTTGTCATTTTGTCAGAGCCTGTTACATCTCCTCCTACCCTCCCTCTCTCCATCCGTGAGCCGGTGCGCTGTACCTGCTCCATGCAGGGTACGGGCTTCTCTTGCCCCAGTGGGGTTGGAGGTCGCCCGACTCTCATGAAGGTGGTGACGGGGGACATTTTGGTGGACATCACAGGGCGGAACGTCTCTGAGTATCTGCTCTTCACTTCGGACAGAGTGCGGCTCCACAGGTGGGCAGGTGATGGCTCAGAGAACGGCTGAGACTTGGTGGGATTTCAGTTGAAACATGAAATTGAATATTTCCTGGATTTTTATGGGTGCTTTCAACTCCAGCAACTTCAGTTGTACAATGAAGGAGAAAATTGGAGGGGATGAGAGCAGCCCCTCTCCTTCATAGTTGCACCCTTTAGTTTCCACGTTTTTCATTGATAAACTTCGTCACATGGATCAGGGAGAGGGCACGAACTCTTTATCACTGCTTTATTGATCAGTTAAAAAATATTAATACACCATAGAAAATCTCCCCAGGTTTTATTGTGCTAATTTTTCTCTTTTTTGTTATGTCTGTTCTCCATGTATTTTAATGTGGCCTCCCCACCTCAACATACAGCGTCGGTCTTTATGATAGGTTTTGCTGTCAGGTTTTATTTCATTACCATATTTCAAACTTCTCCTGAGATAGTTTGCTGAGTCATGTCAGAGATGCATAAAAAATTAAGAAACAGCTTTAAATATCAATTCAAAGCAAGTCATATTAGGCCAGAGCTTACATGTTTTTTCCTGTGTGCTGTCTGGGTTGGGAACAGATACGGTGGCTTAACTGTGGGGAACATCCAGAAATCCATCCCTGCCTCCTTCGGAAAGAACATTCCTCCAATGGTTCGCAAGATAGCCGTACGCAGATCGGCTCAGGTGGGACAGGCACCCTGATGGTCTTTGTTGCACCTCTGCAGTGTTGCTTATAGCGCCTCCCTGTGTCCAGGTCTTGTACAACAACAAAGGCTACCACAGCATGCCAACCTATCTGAATGTACTGAACAACGCCATCCTGCGCGCCAACTTACCTACATCCAAAGGCAACCCTGCTGCTTACGGTATGGAGGCTATCAGGTAGTCAGTCTGCACCATGGTGCAGACTGACCTAACCTTTTCTAACCTTTTCCTGAAGAAGAACATCATTGTTTTTTTGTGTATTTTTTTTATTTTTATTTAAGGAATCACACTGACCAACCATCCGATGAATAGAACCAGTGCCAGCCTTTCTTTGGACTATTTGTAAGTTTACCAATAAGCACTTGTGTATATTATATTATATTAAGCGAATTGTAGAGTTATGCAGGACTTGTGTTTACCGACCCACATGAACATATTCTAAATGCTTTTCAGGGCTGAAAAGAAAAGAGAGAAAAGAGTTTTTTCTCTTTACATTCAAATTTAAGTAAAGTGCATTTATAATTTTATATACCATGCCGACAGTATGGTAGTAGAGTTTGCTTTTCAATCGGTTGGTTGAAGGTTCGATCACCGCTCTAACTGCCTCTGTTGTTATGTCCTTGAGCAAGACACTTCACCCACCTTGCCTGCTGGTGGGGGTCAGAGGGCACGGTGGTGCCGATGCATGGCAGCCTGGGTCCTGTCTGACTGCCCAGGGCAGCTGTGGCTACGATCCAGTAGCTTGCCACCCTCAGTGGGTGAATAACTAGTGTGAAGCACGTTGTAATGCTCTGGGCATGATAAGGTGCTATACAAGTACAAAATCATTTACCAGCCATAATTTGGAGATTTTACAACTTGGAAGATGTTGGAAAACAAGAACTGGGTGTAGATATTTTCCAAATAATGAAACACGTGCATATTAAGTAAAAAAAAAAAAAAAAAAAGCCGATGATAACAGTGAAACTTGAGCCAAGTCTGGATACTTGACCACTGTTCTGTGCAGAATTCAGAATTGTTTTCTGAGTTTCTTACCAGTACTAAGTGGGTTTTTTAAGCATATTTTACTCATGTTCAGTAGGGTTAACTTAGGATCATAATGTTACGCTGTTTATCCTTCAGAACCAGTCATTTGTCTGATAAAATTCTAGATTGTGTCCACTTTTTAATGTTCAGCTGTTGATTCAAGGTGAGTTTGGATGATGTTATGGTACACCTTCCTTACCACATCTTCTTTGTGCAAATGACCAGAACCCTGGCAGCAACCCCACAGTAAGATGCTACCGCCACCACCATTCGTCATTGTTGGTAGTGTTCTCTGGTTTAAAACCTTCACCAAAAAATATCTGACTCTGAAATCCTCCAATGTGCTCACCTCCACTGAGTAAGGCGTTACACATTAACACATTACTGACGTTGGACCACTTCTTTCAGCAACGAGTAATTTAACGCGTTGCTACTTCAAATCCAGTAGTCAGACTACATCTACTTATTGAAACCACTTTGCCTTACTATTTTCTGAGTTGAGAAAATAGTCTAACCACTCCCACAGATAATGAGCATATTAACCAATTGTAATAACAGATTTTTGGCAAAGCCACACCACCTCTGTCAACAGGGAGCTGTAGAGCTTTGATTTTCTGTCGTGGCTTCTTGCCATCCCAAATGAATTCGTAAAATGCTCTCTCTATATCCGCATTAGCTTTTTTGGATAGCCAACGGGGTAGCATTTGGAGGGAATATAAAAGCTGTGGGAAAATGTTAATTTTAATTAAACTTATACGCCCCATAAATGATAAAGACAGGTCATGCCACCTTTCTAAGTCCCTCCTTATTTTCCTAAGTGTTGGAGAGAAGTTAAGCTCCTATAGCTCTGTCAGGTTAGGGGACACATTAATTCCAAGGTAAGTAAAACCATGTTGGGAACATCTCAGGGAACAGCTAGAGGGTAGGAATACCTTGTGGCATTACCTCCAATTTACCAAAATTGATTTTATAACCTGAAAAGGAACCAAACTTATAAATAGTGGACAAGATAGCTGGTATTGAGATATCGAGTTTTGTTATGAATAGCAAAATATTGTCTGCGTATAACGCTGTTTTAAGGACTTTACTGCCAATAATCACGCCATGTACATTTTGCTGTGTTCTAATCACTGCTAGGGGCTCCAGCGCAAGAGCAAATAGAAATGGGGATAGAGGACAATCCTGTCGAGTTCCCCTATACATTGTAAAAGGTGGAGATTTAACACCATTAGTCATGACATAGACTGACAGGGAACTGTAAAGTATCTTAATCCATTTCAGAAAATCACCCGTTATCCGAATCTCTCCAAAATATTAAATAAGTACTTCCAGTAAATAAGCAATCCTATCAAATGCCTTTTCAGCATCTAAAGATAAAGCAAAGGCTCTACAATTTGTTTTGGCTTGAGTACTACATTACACTAAGTAATCTTCTCATATTTGTGAAGGAGAAATTATTTTGTATGAATCCAGTCTGATCTTGGTTTATTAAGAAAGTCAAAAGCTTCTCCAGTCTTGTTGCAAGTAATTTAGAGAACTGCTTACTATCTATCCCAATAAGGCTAATAGGTCTATACGAGCCACAGATATCTGATGGTTTATCTTTTTTAAGAATGAGGCCGCCACTGCTGACTTTTGATTTTCCTAGTTTGAAGGTTTCTATTCGGAAACTGTCTTTGCGGGTATCTGGGGGAAAAAAAAAAAAAGTCTACCCAGGTAAATCTCTTAAGTATATTTTTGGGTGCAGCTAAATGTGTTTCAGCTTTTCTGCCACTGCTCTTCAAGTGATTAAAAAAAAAGACAAAGACACTGCTAAGATTAATAACTAACATTCCTGAAATTAATAATGGGTGACCAAAACTGAAGTTATTCCAGCATAACTTGCATTATACAGAGTAGGATTCACAGAACATGTCATTGAGTGATCTATGTGATGATTTGGACTTTAGGCTGCCCCCAAGACAAAATGCGACCAGACACAATACTCCCGACCTGGAACATAAAGTACAAAGTCTAAAAGAAGAGGTGGACATGCTTCAACAATGTCTACATGAATCTTTGGATCTCCAGAAAAATATTCTGGAGCGTTGGACCCAACAAGTCAGAGCTATCCCTGGAGTCCCAGCTGCTCAAGTTACTCAACCTTTTCCTCAGGCGTCATCTACTCCGTATGGCCCTAGTCTACATACCAGGGAGAAGGAGCAATACATTTCAACACCTGATCCCACTCAGTCCACGAGGGATCCATCGCAGGTCCATCCGGATTCGCTGGAGTTAATTAATACTACCAGAGTCCTTGCTGCTGCTTTGCACCAAGCGAAATTAGAACCCACTGTGTTCACTAATGATGGTTGTCTTCACCCACCCTTCACTGTAGTCTGTGAACGCTTACAAAACCTCTTTGGACTTATCAGACACACAGATTCTCAGAGAACTACTACATTTTCTAGCTAAGGAACCAAGGAAGTGGTTTAGTGTTCTCAGCTCTCATGAGTCTATTTGAACTGAATTTTGTGAACTTTTCAGAAATGTGTTTTTACCTGCTGACAACCAGGAGCACATTATGAGAAACATCTTGGACTGTTTTCAACATCCTGAAGAACCTTTCCCAACATTTGCGGTCCATGAGTTCAAACGACTGAGGAACCCTCCGTCTGAGCAGGAGCAGATTGACCTTATCTGTAAACATGCGGTGGAGAAGTACAAAGTGGCACTGTATGGAACACCTATCAAATCAGTAATTGATTTGGTGCTGTGTGCCCATGAGCTACATTCTGTTCTTGGCACCAGCCTACTACAGCCATCAAGAGTACAGATGAAAAATAGAAACGCTGGTGAACCATACTGTTTTAAATGTTCCATGCCTGGTGGGACATCCCGCACATGCCCGAACTGTTCCACTGAGTATCATGACGCTCGACATTCAGCAAGACCTGCCAGAGGGCGCCCCCAAACTCCACCCGCAGAGTATCAGTCTGCACAGCCAGAAAGTGGTAATGTGGAGAGAGAAACAAAACCAGCAGGCAGGTAGCTGGGAAACTTCAGGGGGGGAGAGTTTTTCACAGGGCCAACCCTCCCCCCAGTCAATAACTCTGCTCTCATTGCCTGCATCAGCCCCAAATTCACCACCTATGCTCAATCCCATCGAAGATGGAGCATCACAATCATCTTGGAACACTTCTTTCAGAGTTAAAATGAACTTTAAAGGAACAGCTCTGGGGGCCAGGTGTGTCGCTTTCAGCAGTAAATGCAGACTTGATACCTTAAATCTGCTGGCCTCTCATTGAAACTAAGTAAATGTCAATTCTGCCTTACTGAACTCACCTTCCTCGGCTACCGTGTTACACCATCTGGCATTCATCCTGACCCTGACAAGGTAAGAGCGGGGACTGAGTTTAAAGTGCCAACCATGACAAAACAGGTGCGACAGTTCCTTGGCTTAACAGGTTACTACCGCCGCTTTGTGCAAAACTATGCCAATCATGCAGAACCACTCTTCGCACTCACTAAGAAAGACGTGCCGTTCAACTGGAGTGACGGGTGCCAAACAGCTGTGGACTTTCTAAATCATTCCATAACTTCGGCACCAGTCCTAAAGTTCCCAGATTTTACGCGTCCGTTCTTCATCCACAATGTGATGCTGGACTTGGAGCAGCATTGATGCAGAAGGATGAGGATGGCAAGGATGTGGCCGTGGCTTTTGCTAGCCGTGCGCTGCATAAGTCAGAAAAGCCCTACTCGACTCCAGAAAAAGAATGTCTGGCTGTTATCTGGGCATTGGAACATTTCCATCCCTATGTCGAAGGTTTGCATGTAACTATTTACACCGACCAAAGCAGCCTCAAGTGGTTGATGTCATGACCAAATCCCTCCAGTAGGGTTGGCAGGTGGTCTCTCCGCCTTCAAGACTTCGACTTCAGCATCATCCACAAAGCTGGAGAACGTAATAAGGTGCCTGATGCCCTTTCATGTAACCCACTCTCAGAGTGGGTTACATGAAATGCACCAATAGATCTTCTTCCTCCCTATGCCATGATTGGAAGCATGGATCTTCGTGCTCTGCCTTCTGTGATTGTATCGGACCGTCCTCATGTTCATCAGTTGTAGCTGGAAGACCCAGTCACAGGCACTTTGCTCCGTCGACTTGAAAATGACCAACAGAGTAAGGAGGATAATCTAGATCTGCAAAAGTACATTGTACAAGATGGACTCTTATATTTCATTGATCCAAAAACAAGGTGTGGTCTTCAACCACTCAAGCAGATTAAACTTTTTGCTCCTTCTACACTCTGTGGTCATCTGCTCAAGTATTACCACGATCATCCTACGGCCAGACATCTAGGCACTCTGGCACGTTTGAGTCTCAGATTCTTCTGGCCAAACATGAACTCTGATGTAAAGAAATATGTGGTGTCATGTTGTTCATGCCAAGTCAATAAGCCATCCAAAAGAAAATCAGCAGGTCTTATGGTCCCAATCCAACCACAGAGGAGTACACTGGTGTGGACTACATTGGCCCACTACCCCGCACACAAAGGGGAAATTTATATATTCTTGTTTTCATTGACTATTTCTCCAAATGGATTGAAGTGAGTGCTGTAAGGGAAGCAACAGCTCAAGTTGCCGCAAATAAGTTCATCACTGACATATTTGCCAGACATGGTTCTCCATCCTACCTTATTTCAGATAGAGGAACACCTTTCATCAGTGACCTGTTTGGGCATGTTGTGTCAACACTTGGAACTGAGCACAAACTGATCCCACTCAGTCCACGAGGGATCCATCTCAGGTCCATCCGGATTCGCTGGAGTTAATCAGAACTGTGACGACGATGATGATGATAATAATAATAATAATAATGGAGGAACTGGGTTCCTGTCTAAGAAAGAAATTCAAATAATTTATTGATGATGATAATAATAATAATAATAATGGAGGAACTGGGTTCCTGTCTAAGAAAGAAATTCAAATAATTTATTATTTGAAACTAATGCAACTGAACGAGTGAACCGCACTTTGAAAACAGCCATTCGAGCGTATATTGAGGACAAGCACACTTCCTGGGACAAATATCTTCCCCAGATCTGTTTCGATCTGCGTACTGCGCCTCACGAGAGTACGGGCTTGAGCCCATCAATGATGCTCTATGGACGAAAGTTGGACACTCCCTTGGACCTCATCACTCAGCCGTCGTGGGAAGGGATGGACGATCTGGGGACTTCTTACTCAGATCACCTGAGAGCTTCGATTCAAGATGCTCATGACCATGCTCGTACCGTTCTCGCAGATAGGCGAAAGCATTACTATGATGTAAGACGGTGCCCAGTCTCTTTTAAAGTTGGAGGTTTGGTCAGAGCAAAGTCATACCCAAAGTCAGATGCAGCATCTAACTTTTCAGCAGAGCTGGCACCTCTCTACACGGGTCCCTACCGTATCTACAAAAGGATGTCTGATGTGAACTATTGTCTGACCAGAGCTGACACTGGAGAGAAAGCTGGAGTTTTTCATGTTGCAAACCTTCAACCATTCTACACCTGGGCGACAGCTTCCTCTGACAAACGCGCAAAGCAACAGGCTTCTGCAGGTTTGGATTTCGGCTTGCCAGACAGCAGTTCACCCCCGGCTATTTTGGACCCAGAGCCTGACTGTCACATTGTCGACACTGTTATTGTCTCTGGCGACGAACCAGCTGAAACTGACTTTGACTATGCTGACCTTGTTCCACCCTTTCTGGACCACAACTCTGTTCATGACACCGATACTGCTTTAGGGACAAACAGTTCATCCCCTGCTGATAATGGGTGTGCTGCTAGTGTTTCTTATAACTTTTGACCACGACGTGTTCCGAGGGTTACCACTGACTGGTCAGTCAATAAGTGGACCAACCCTTTTTCATACTTCCAGGTTTGACCTGAAGTAACCTTATTAGCATTTTATGGTTCTCTGTGTTCACTGGTGTTATATGACTGTTGCTTAAGTTTTATATGGGTCATGTTTAAATGGTTCTCACATATTATTCTAATTGTTCTAGCATTCTAAAAAAAAAAAAAAGTACAAAACGGGAATTCATTTTGCAGTTGTCCTGAATGCCCTAAGTTTATTTTCGCTTTGCCGTATTTGTCCAAGTAGACATTCCCTTTTTTGGAAACTGTTATGTATGCCATGTATATTCCCTGTTTTCTTTTAACAGCTTGTCCATGTATGGAGGCTTGTTAAGTATCGACTGTACCTTTGCTGTGTTCGGCTGAGGGCAGCCTTTTTTTGACCAGGGGGGCATACGTAACAGCTGTAATTGTGAAGTGTCTCTTTAAGATACTGTAGTATTGCTAATGATGTCATAAGTATGTGACATGACTTCTCTGTAGAGAACGAGGGAAGAACGTGGACATGTTAGCTTCCTAACTCATAGTAACGCTACTGGTTGTTTGAACTCTGCTTCTTTTCATGTTTGGTAATATAGCAGCCGTTCAACCGGGCTTTGTAAGTTTGGTGAAGAGAGTTTATTAAAGGACAACACTGTGGAATTCCCAGTACCAGTGTGGTTGTGAGTGTTTGACCGTCCTGTTGAGTCTGCCGGCTCCTCTCTTCCCTTAAACACAACCCAAGCGTTACAATCTGAAATTTAGGATGTGCACCACTTCTGAAGTCTGATTTCCATCCATCTTTACTAGGGTAAGGCAGTGAATCCGGCTCGAAGGACCATTAATGTAGCTGAGTCTGCTCTTAATTTGTAGGATTGTTTAAAGGCACTGTTCAGATTTATCACTGCTCTCAACCTGGAGTGTCGGTCAGAACACTACTTAGACCAGGATTCTGTTCAGGACCAGATGTGGTGCAGCAGGTGGAAGAAGGAAGACATGAGGCAGGATCCCTTTTACTTTCTGTATTCCAAGTCAGGTCACAGATCTTAATCCAACAACAGTAATCGGCATCGAGGTGTATTTGGTGGGTGTGGGTGAGTGGTTCACATATGTGTGTAGAAGCAACAGAAATACAGAAAATAAGTTCCAGGTGTTCTATCATGACACCTTACATCATACTATTACACCTTTGATAAACAAAATAGGAAATAGATAAAGCCTAAACAAGCTTAACATCAGAATCACTATTCATAAGCGAACTAAAACAAATGAACTAATATCCATGCCTCTGCGTCTCTCAAGTACATCGCACAGCGCTCCACAATACACATATATAGCCGATAGCTCGGACTTAACGGTAAATAACGGTAAACGAATAAACTTCAAATCACTCATTTAGCTTCAGTAAACACTCATATATAGTAACTTACTTGTCCATAATGCACACGTATATGGCGAACACACATATCCTGTCCCTCTCACATATTAGCACAGTGGCTCCACTACCCCTCCTCCCCTTGTGATATCAGGATCGGTTGATGACGTCATCACCGCCCTAAGTGGGGTTAGTGACTCTCCAGGTGTCATACAGTTCTAAGTCTTGGCAAAACTCTCGTAGTCTCAGACTTTTTCTTGAGGTCGTAGTAGATCTAGGAGGAGACTGGTCAACACATGGGTCATGAATGCAATTAAAATCGCCCCCCCCCCCCCAAATACAATATATGGTGTGTGTACCGATGCAATATCAGACAACTACATTTTCTTTCTCTCCACATCTTTCAAATATATCACTATTTTTCCTCCCAATTAAACATAAAATGTCATTTTAATCTCATCATTATTATTTATTCCCTTCTGTTTCTCTCATTAATATTTTTAACTATATAAAATATAAACTTTGTCTTTTATTATTTTCATTCCACCTTTTTTGCCATATTTCAATTCCTTTACTCTTAATAAGTAATTTCCTTTCCCATTTCCCAAAAGGAATTGTAATCATTGCCCTGCGTAAAGCCCTGTTAGTTAATTTATCTGCCTTTTCATTTCCTTTTAAACTTTCGTGTGCTGGCACTCAACAGAACCACCTCTGTGTTCTGTTTTTCAATTATTCAGAATGGACTGTTAAAGCAGTATTATTAGGCCTGTCGCGATAAACAATAAATCAATTAATCGCATGATAAATTAAAACTATCGACCTGATTTTCATTATTGTCTATATCGTTTCTTCCTGCCTTTTTCTCTTACTGTTGATGACACTGAATGAAAAAAGGCTCAACTCCCGGTGCTCTCCACTGACCCTCCCTTCCTTATTTCTTAGTGTAATGCCCAGCGCGCGCTGCACAATCTTAAGTCGCTGATTGTCGGCCCATTATTAAAACCTGAGAGACCATTAGCCGACAGAAATCCTAGCTATAACGGTTCAATCGAACCGTGTGGTGTCCAACAATGGACACAAATAATAAGTCCAGCTAACTAATTTTGAAACCAGGCATTAATCAATTCCTTACTACAATCAGCCTGCAATGCATGTGGCTAGTGTCAGTCCAGACTGAATGAATAGCATTATAACCTATTTATGTCACATTAACAATGAACAGCTGAAAAGTTACCGCTTTTTCTGCTAGAAATTTCGCTCCAACTTCTCCCGTAGTTATTTATATTTTCTTTGCATAAAATGTTGTTTCCGATGTCTGCTGGGCTTCGGGTTGCATCGTGTCAGCTGTTCGTGATTCCCTCAGTGTTTCCCCTCAGAAAGCAGCTTTCTGATTGGCTACCGGTCACATTCAACAGGCTGCGTTAAGCTCTCAGTCTGGGCAAATCTTTGATTTAGATCGGAGCGGCCACAACGATCTACCGTAACACACAAGTGACAATCTCAGATCGAATAACGTTCTAAGATTGTCGTAGTCCAGTAGTTTGAACTATTGCATCAGGCAGTCGGATGTCTTTTCTATTTAAATCTAATTATTACTGAAGGGCAATATTCTATACAGACTTTATAATCTGCACTCTTTGGTTGAATGCAGTATTCATTCCCACTTTGGCTTTATGTTGTTCAGTTTTAATTCAAGTACATTTATTGTTAATTTAGTTTACTATTTTATTTTTGTTTTTGGTTGTTTTATTTATTTTGTGTATCAATCCCAGTGTTAAGTGTTCTTTTGAAAGTAAAGTGTAATTATTTGGCAGGAAATCGCAAGTATCATTACGTAATTTCCATTAAGTCAATGTAAAAAGGTCTTCAAACAATATTATTGTTTATCGCAATAATTTTTTAGACAATTTATCGCCCAGCAAAATCTGTTATTGTGACAGGCCTAAGTATTATTGCTTATTATAACTTTTTTCTAGATTCACAGAGTGACATAAGTGCTGTCTCTCTAGCCCACTCTTGGTTGGTATCACACACAAATATGTCCCCCCGGGAAATATTCCTTTCCTGTGCCCTGCTCTTTGGTTGTAAGATCTCTCCTGTCTCAGTCTGCTGTTAATTAGTTCCTGTTTGTTGTTTGACATCTTGTAGGAAGAAGGGACTGGGTCCTCCTACTGAGAAGTCTCTGCTTTGGACTTGTGGCGAGGCCTTGACTCCTTGTGTCAGCTGGACAGTATGGATCCTGTCCATCTGTTGCAGCTTTTTGCATGAGGTGTTTTATTGTTTTTACAGCCTACTTTGCTTCTTCAGGTCTTTCCAGCTTGTCCAGTAATGAACGGAACTGACGGTGATTCAAACCTTTCGCTATTATTTTGTTCACAATCTAAATGACAACATTCATTACTTCTGTGCATTCCGGAAGAAATGTTTGAGCACACAGTGCCTCTTGGTGCAGGATGCAGTGAAAAGTCAGCAACTTTCTGTCCCGCAATTTCTGCAATAAAGCCACAAAGCCCTTGTGCGCTCCTGTCATACTCGGTGCCCAGTCTGTAGCCACTGACTCCAGGTGGGTGGTGTTTATTCCTTTTGCTCTTAAACAATTCAAGACAGCCTCACAGACATCCTCCCCCTGTGTTTGGCCTTTTGGTGGTATCATCTCGATCATTTCTTCTTGTGGCCCAGTAGAGTTTACATACCGGCAGAACAGCGCTATTTGTTCAATATCACCTTTGTCTTTAGATTCATCACAGGCAATTGAGTAGGCCACAGCTGAATTGATGTCTTTAATTTGCTGTCTGATGATGTCTTCTGCCATTTTTATGGTTCTGTCTTTGACAGTCTTTGCAGAGAGGGGCATATCCCTAATTTTCTGCACAATTTCACTCTTGTTTTTAAAGTCCGTGAATAGATGTTCTGAAATCTTAATGAAAGAACCTTTTATATATTCTCCATCTGTGAACGGCTTCCCGTGCCTCACTATTTCCGGAGCGGCAACAAAACTAGCATATGCACTTGAATTTGCTGACTTCATCCACTTCTTGAAGTGATTTTTGCTCAGATCAGCCTTCCGTGTCAGTTCCAAAACAGCTTTTTTTTTCTCCTCTCCATCCGGATATTTAAAAGCAAAGGCTACGTGTTTATTCTGGAAATGTCTTGCGACATTTGACTTTTTGTTGTTAGCTAGTTTCTCATTACATATCAAGCACACTGGTGAACCAGTCTCATCAGCAGTGAAAGCAAATGAATCTGCCCACGTAGCACTGAACGTTCTGTTTTCATCAGACACTTTTCTTTTCTTTGAATTCTCCATAGTTGGCCTATCTGGGGTCAAAAAGTTCAAGAAACCGCACACTGGCAGTGGTGGGTGCTGCACATTGGATGTTGAGATGTGTAATGATAGCGACAAAAATAGTTTAAATATTAAATATCCAAATATAAAAATGTTTTTGATGTTACAAGATCGCCATAATCTTCATAGAATACATTTTGAAAATGAACGAACTAAAATAAAATAAGTTTTAATTAAATACTCATTAATTATTTTCAAAAGCTGAGCCGCATCAGAGGGATCAAAGAGGGATCATGCGGCTTCGGAGCCGCAGGTTGCCGACCCGTCCTAGAGTAATGTCGTGAGCTGCTGACAGCATGCATTAGCACTCTTCTGTTTTCACGATTCTTGCTGTTTTAATTCTCCCTATTTCTTCCTCTATTATATTTATTTATATTTTTTGTTATTTATAGACAAACGGTATAAAAGGATTTGTTGAAGTACAAGGAACAGTGCAACATAGACAGGGGAAAAAAAGGAAACAAGAATGGGTTTAAGCTGCAAAAGACAAGCACATAACTGTAATGATGGAGCAAGTTTTAAACTTGAAATTTGTTTTCATATACAGATTTCAAGTATTTCAGTGAGGAGTAATACAGTTTAAATTGGTTTAGAAAAAAATTGAATCAAGGGGTAAAAACTCGCCACTTGCAGCAGTCTACCATACATGATATTTAACAAGTAAGAAAACAATATTTATCACATCAGATATTTGGCTATCAAGGTCACCAACCTTGTATAGCATATGAGTGACGGTAATCTCTCATATACTAACTTCCTCAATTCTAATTTATTCTTTTTTTAAAAGATTTTGCTGCTTCTAGTGGTCAGACAGAAAAGTGCACAATGAGAGAGGGGGAAGACATGTGGCAAAGGTCATCAGCCTGGTGACTAACAGGAAGTAAAAGAGCTCAGGGTGTATGTATTAAGTTGTTTCAATAGAATGGGTTGCTCACATTGGTCTGCCCTCTATCTGCAGGCTGCAGGGCACCGACGTGGTGATAGCCATCTTCATTATTGTTGCCATGTCCTTCGTACCTGCCAGCTTTGTGGTTTTCCTGGTTGCAGAGAAATCCACAAAAGCCAAACATCTGCAGTTCGTCAGTGGCTGTGATCCTGTCATCTACTGGCTGGCCAACTACATCTGGGACATGGTGAGCAGAGCAAAGTGCAGCTGCCGCCAGAAGAGCAGCTGCTGCCTGCATCCAGATCAGATCATTTCAGCTCAGCTCGTTGTCTTCTCTGTCCGCAGCTGAACTACCTGGTACCTGCCACATGTTGCGTCATCATCTTGTTTGTGTTCGACCTGCCAGCCTACACCTCCCCCACCAACTTCCCAGCTGTCCTCTCCCTGTTCCTCCTCTACGGGTGAGACTCTAGGATTCTTTCTCTGCCAGTACAGACCAGGTTCAGGGGTCAGGAGTCTGTCATGACCCACACAAGTGTTTCTTTGCAGGTGGTCCATCACTCCCATCATGTATCCAGCATCCTTCTGGTTTGATGTTCCCAGTACAGCCTACGTCTTCCTCATCGTCATCAACCTCTTCATAGGCATAACTGCAACTGTGGCCACCTTCCTCCTGCAGCTGTTTGAGCATGACAAGGTGTTTAAATGTCCTAAGCTAAATGATTAGGATTTTACATCAATAACATGTTTGACCAGGATGTCAGACTACCGTTATGCATAGTTAATAAGATATGACATATTTTTAAAAAAAGGCAATTTGGTGAAAGAATAACTCAGTCAACACCAGTGTTGTTTCAGTAACGAGTAATCTAACGCATTGCTACTTCAAATCCGGTAGTCAGACTACATCTACTTATCAAAATCACTTTGCATTACTATTTTTATTTGTTATTTAATTGTATTTCCTGTTCGCGTCTTGTTGAGTGAGTAACTTTTTCAGTGACAAAAATGGAAACAATGGAGGGAGATGTGCATTTTGTTGGTGGAAAAACAGGAACTATTTTGAATTTCTGTCACCAAGTCCGATTATGGTAAGTGACTTTAATTAATTAATTAATTAATTAATTAATTCATTAAGGTAATTAATTAATACCTTAATAAATTTGTCCATCATTAAGGTAGTTTAAGTCAGACTCTCCCTGTCCATTATTTTCTGGATTATCAATCCCGCTCTGTCTTTGTTAATGTCAAGTTAATATATTAACTTTTACGTCGAACTATCCAGAAAATTGGAAACATCGAGACTAATCTGAACAGCACAATAAACATGAAAAGTTTATTGCGCTGTCTGTAAAGTTGTGCAACTAAGCGCCATTATTATTATTGATATTAAGATAAGTGTCATAAATCTGTGCAGCCATCTTAGCTCTGGAGCCACAGGAGGAGATCTGTGCGTTTCTCTCTGACACCAAAAACAGGGCCGTAACACAGAATCTGGAGGCTGCGGGCGTGGATGGGGGCTTTAAAATCCTTCTTAAAGTTTTCCAGACAACAGTGGACCACACAAAATCACACACAAATTATTAATATTTTTTTCTGTTGTAACCATTAAAAAAGTTCAACCTTATCAGTGGAGATACATTGTTGATGTTACCATAATAAAATAACTTGCAATTACGTATTGGCAAAGATCAATATAAGTTTCACAGGTGGTGGAGTGTTTTTGTTAGCAGCTGCTGAAAGTAACTAAAAAAGTTACTTTGAATGTAACTTAGTTACTTTCCAAATCGTAATCAGTAATCTAAGTTACTTTTTTGAGGACTAATCAGTAATTCGATAAGTTACTTTTATCGAATTACTGCCACAACTGGTCAACACAGTGATTAACCCAAATGTGTAAAAAAAAAAAATACAGTTAGCATTTAAGATAAAAAATAACCTCTAAAACCCCAAACTCCTCAGGTGAAAATTTTATCTTCACATGAAATAAATTTTGTTTAAAAATCTCATATCAACCAAATATTAATCAGTAATCAGTCAGATCAGTCCTGTGCTGTGCTGTGCTGGAGAAAGGCCTGAGCTTTTCACATGTTAATGTTGGAAGATGCTGGAGAATTATTCTTCACTCCAATTAGGCTCTTAAAGTATGAGGTACAAGAAGAGTCAGTGAGTTGAATTTATGAATTCCATTTATTAAGACTAAAATGCAGCGCTGGTCCATTGTCATGTTTTCCTTATGGGCAAAAACAGCCAAATTGCCCCTGGCAACAACTTCTGGTTGCTTTTCTGGGCCTCGATTTCAGCTACGGCTAAAGAGGCTGTTCCTTAGTGTGTCACTTCCTTTAATCTTAGCTTTGTATGTAAGTGTGCTCGTGTGTGTGTATGTGTGTATGAATACGAGCATGCAAGCATCTAAAAGGGATAGAAGAAAACAGAATTATTTATTCCCAATAAAATGGCTTTTAGCTGCAGATGCTACCTTTGCTCCAAATTGCTTCTTATAAGATGTTTTTTTTATTTAAAAAAAATATATATTCATTTGCATTTTTAAATGTATGTCTAATATTGTATGAAATAAACTTCTAATTGGTAGAAAAATCAATCAATCAATCAATCAAATTTTATTTGTATAGCACATTTCAGCTACAAGGCATTTCAAAGTGCTTTACATCATAAACACAAAACACAAAGGCATGCAATATAGAATAAAATACCAAGTTTTTTTTTTTTTTTTTTTTTTTCCCTCTTTTTTCCCTTTCTTCCCCCTTCCCTTTGACACGGAATTTAAGCGCCTGTTACCGCCGGACTCCGCCGTCCGTTTAACCACGGGTATTCGCCGGCCCCGTTGCCCACAACAGGAAAAAAATAAATAAATAAAATAAATAAATAAATAAATAAATAAATAAAAAAATTACATACATATCCACAAAATCAAATCCATACATATTACATTTCAAATGCAACTCTAAACAGGTGCGTTTTTACTTGAGATTTGAAGGAAGTCAGGGTTTCCGCTGTTTTACAGTTTTCTGGAAGTTTGTTCCAAATTTTTGGTCCATAGATGCTGAAAGCTGTTTCTCCTCTTTTGGTTCTGGTTCTGGGGATGCAGAGCAGACCAGAACCAGAACCTGAGAGGTCTGGAAGGTTGATAGAACAACAGCAGATCTTTGATGTATTGTGGTGCTAAACCATTCAGTGATTTGTAAACTAACAACAGTATTTTAAAATCTATTCTTTGAGCTACAGGGAGCCAGTGGAGGGACTTTAAAACTGGTGTTATGTGCTCTATTTTCCTGGTTCTAGTGAGAACGCGAGCAGCAGCATTCTGGATCAGTTGCAGCTGTTTGATTGATTTGTTGGACAGACCTGTGAAGATGCTGTTGCAATAATCAATGCGACTAAAGACAAACGCATGAATGAGTTTCTCTACATCTGGCTGAGACATTAGTCCTCTAATCCTGGAGATGTTCTTCAGGTGATAGAAGGCCGATTTTGTTACTGTCTTTATGTGGCTCTGGAGGTTCAAGTCCGAGTCCATCACTACTCCCAGGTTTCGGGCCTGATTGCTAGGTTTTAGTTGTAATAACTGAAGCTGTGCATTGACTCTAGATCGTTCCTCTTTAGGTCCAAAAATAATGACTTCAGTTTTATTTTTGTTCAGTTGGAGAAAGTTTTGGCACATCCACACATTTATCTGTTCTAAACATTTATTCAGTGATTGGATGGGGTCAAAGGTCACCTGGTGACATCGTAATGTAGAGCTGTGTGTCATCCGCATAGTTGTGGTAGCTAATATTATTTCCTGTTATGACCTGAGCTAGTGGGAGAATATAAATATTAAATAAGAGGGGTCCTAGGATTGAACCTTGGGGTACCCCACATGTGACCTTTGACCTCTTTGATGAGAAGTTTCCAATTGAAACAAAGAAATCCCTGTTCTTTATGTAGGATTCAAACCAGTCGAGCACCGAACCAGAGAGTCCAACCCAACTTTCAAGTCGATTCAGTAATATGTCATGGTCGACAGTGTCAAAAGCTGCACTGAGATCCAACAGAACCAGCACCGTGGTTCTCCCACAATCCGTATTTATGTGGATATCATTGAATATTTTTACGAGGGCAGTCTCCGTGCTGTTGTGAGCACGAAAACCAGACTGGAAAGTGTCAAAGCAGTTGGTCATCATGAGGAAACTATTTAATTGTTTACACACAGTTTTTTCAATAACTTTGCTGATGAATGGGAGGTTTGAGATTGGCCTGTAATTCTGCAATAGTGATTTGTCCAGGTTGTTCTTTTTTAACAGTGGTTTGATGACTGCTAAAATAAAGACTTGCTGCATATGAAACTTAATTTGTCTAAGTTGATTCTATTCAACTATAAAGCATCTCGGTGAAATTTTATGTATTGTTGAAGCTGATGTTTTAAACAGAAAAGCAACAATTTTGCTTTCTGCTGAAAATATAATATTTATGTATATTCATATAATATATTACTATGTAATCTATAACATTTAGATTCAGACTCAAACATGGAACAAAATTTGGTCTTATCTTCACTGACTACTTGGTGACCAAGAAGCTGCCTTATAGAAATGTCACTCATCGCTTGTCATGTGTGGGTTTAAAGTTAAGTCGGTTACTTCAGCCAGCTGACCAACAGTATGCAGCAATTGGTGGAGGAGGGGGAGTATTGCATTACTTTGCTGTTAGCTCCATATAAGTAGAAAAACCTCAGATCATTTCTCTGGACTCTCATTAAAAGGGCTTTAGACCAAACATTTTTTAGGTTTTGAACCCATAACTTTTTTAAAGCTCAGCAAAACACCGTGCATAACTGCAGCAAGTTGAATTTTTTTATCTTCATTTCTGGATTGTTTTCTTCTCCTCCAGGATCTAAAGAGAGTCAACAGCTACCTGAAGTCCTGCTTCCTCATCTTCCCCAACTACAACCTGGGTCATGGTCTGATGGAGATGGCCTACAATGAGTACATCAATGAATACTACGCCAAAATAGGTACCAACAGCACCAAGCTGGCCACACATGTCGGGCAGTATGAGCAGTCCCTGCCATGTCTACATAAACCAAGCTCAGATTGTTACACAACTTAATGATGATAATAATAATAAAGATAATCAGTTTTATTTATTGCCCTTTATATCCCAGTGAACCCATGTTTTCTGTATGGCCGTCTATTAGTAGAAGAAGTTCTGAGTTATGTTTTAGACAAAATGCCATAGAGACAAAGAAACATATTTTTTCTCCAACCTGATTAGCAACTCCAAGCAGCTTCACTCCACTTCTTTTCAAATGTGCAAAATGTACTAAATGACATGGTTGAACCATGGTTTACCTGGAAGCTCATATCATCACCAAGCAACAGAACACTTTACTTCTCACCTGTTGCTGATTGGCAGACAGCTGGCTCTCTGCAGCAGGAGCCTGCCAGCCCAGCAGGGGAACATCAAGCTGCTTAAAGAACCATGAGTGTCCCTGTGTGTGTGTGTTACAGGCCAGTTTGACAAGATGAAGTCTCCGTTTGAATGGGATATTGTGACTCGAGGACTCGTTGCTATGATGATAGAAGGCTTTGTTGGCTTCCTTATCACCATCCTTTGCCAATACAACTTCCTGAGGAAACCACCGTGAGTGTGAGAAGAATCATCAAACAATGATGACGATGTCATTGTCTGATGGTGTCGCAGACGACACCAGCCCACACCAACAAGCACACCAAGCTTGTCATAAATACGTTTTGGGGCTTATTTATGATAGTTTCAGTTGACAGAAAGCTGTAGTGAGGTCACAGAGTCGTCATGACAACAATAATATTAATGCATCATATTTTAGAGACTTTGTGTTAATTATCTGTGCAGAGGAAACACTTGGGATTGTGTTTGAGTTAAAAAAGCATGAGCACATTGCTCAGAACATGAGGTTAGTTGTTATTTGTTAGTTTTGTATGTTTTCATTTAGTTTTTTTTTTGTTTTTTCATAATTTACTGTAAACTGTCATATCTAAAAATCAAAAAGCACTCTGTCCTGTATTAGAACATAGTTAGAAACTGAATTTTCACACTTCTTTACAGGCTCAGAAAATCAATGTGATTATGATTTCAATCATCTTTTTCCTATTTCTATGCAGTCTTGTTAAGAAACATCTTGAGTCATGTTTGAATTTTTTAAGATTTCCTTTAAACAAATCAGACATCTCCTCTAATCTTTTAAAGTGCTTTCTGAAATTCGTTCAAAGTTTCTCTGCAGACTTACAGTTAACACTCTAGAAAGGTGAGTCTTAAACTTAAAAAAAAATCCCATTCTATGCTGACAAAGAGGCAGAGAACCAATTTTTTTTTTCCATTTTTCTTTTTTTCTTTTTCATCGTGTAAATATATGAACCAATCCCCAAAAGAACATCTTGGTATGTGTGGCTGTATGCAGGAGGGTGCCGGTCAGCTGCCAGCCTATCGATGATGATGATGTAGATGTGGCTTGTGAGAGACAGAGAGTGCTGCGGGGTGATGCTGACAGTGACATGCTGCAGATCGAGAACCTGACAAAGGTTTGATTCTCTGTTCTACCTGACCAGTTCAAGTTAAACTGTAAGCCAGACTTGGTGCTTAAAGTGTTGCTTTGCTACATGTTAGGGTTAAACACCTATAAAACACATATTAACAAAGACAGAAAATACAAAAGAGCTACAGCTACAGCGTCAAATGTCATTCACTAACTGACTAATATTTGATTAATAATATCACAATTTCTCCAATACTACCTGCCAGGTGTATAAATCCAGGAAGATGGGTCGCATCCTGGCTGTGGACCGCCTTTGTCTTGGCGTCCGGCCCGGAGAGTGCTTCGGGTTGCTGGGAGTGAACGGAGCAGGGAAGACCACCACGTTCAAGATGCTCACCGGAGATGAGTGTACCTCTGGAGGAGAGGCTTTCATCAACAGAAACAGGTCAGACCATGGCTTTGGCCTTCTATCCATTTAAATTTTCTTCTATCCAGCAAGTCTCAAGTCTGAGGCTTTTAGAAATAACTAACTTTTAGAGTGCAAAGGCTTTGGCATGGTTCTATCGTAGCTCACTGCGAGTGTGGGAGCTCTGCACCATAGCTATAAGTAAGAACATGTGTTGGAGGCTGGTGTAGGAAAGGATCGATGAGTCTAGGTGTGACGGTGATCAGATTTTTCCAGTCGTTGTGGAGAAGATGAAACCACAAGGAGTACCTTCCAGAAGTAGAAAATCCTTTTTATCTTTTTAGATTTCCACTTTGTCATTTACAAACGCTACAAGAATCTTAAAAGGCATTTTGTGAACATCCTTCATGGACAAATCACTAATCACTAATGATCAGTAATCATTAGTGAACATACATTGTCATTGTCATTGGGGTTAGTGTTAGGGTCTGGTGGTGATAAAGTCAATCTTCCAACTGGCGAGAAGTGCACACACCTCCAAATTGTGCATAAGCTTGGTTCTAGGTTCACTGGGGTTCTGCAGCAACTATTCAAGAAGTAGTTTATTTTGAAAATAAAAAATATACATGTTAAGCAGTCCAGAGAAGATGAAGAAGAAAGAATAGGAATAGTGGCGAGTTGCTACTGAAAGTCCCTTGGACTCAACTTCAAAGAAAAGGAGTTTTCTTCGTTGCTGCTCCTTTTCTCTGGAATAATCTAGATCTGCCCAGTCTGGGTCATTTTAAATCACTTCTTAAAGTTAATTTTTATTCTTTTCTATTTAACTGATGCCTGATACTGTAACTTTTCTATTTTGATGTTTTATTTCTTATTTTATTTATTTATTATTATTACACTTATTTTGTCATATATATTTTTTGTATTTCTTTCTCTTTTCATCAACTTATTCTATTATCATTATTATACAGCACTTTAAACCTGTTTTTAAAATTTGACATTGACATTCCAGACAGAACAACTGAGCAGTGATGAATGTTGCTGTAGCTCAGTGGTTCCCAAAGTGTGGGGCGCGTTCCCTAGGGGGAGCTCAGGGCCATAGCAAGGGGGCGTGGGATTTGGTATGGATGAATGAAAAACAAAAGTTACACAAAAGTGTTTCATCATTGAGATGGGTTGTTGTTTGTTTTGTTGCAACCTGAAGTGTGAAATAAACTTCAGTGGAGTTTGAAAACAAAATATGTGTGTGCCCAGTTGATTTCATTTTCTTTTTTGGGGGATTTTATTATAATCCATAAGGGGGCCCAGATGAAAGTCTTTGGGAACCACTGCTGTAGCCCTACATCTGTTGTCCTTTCAGACTAAAAGTGTCTGTTTATAGCTGTGAGCATCTCTCTGTGCTACAGGACTGAGATGGTGTGTGTGTGTGTGTGCGTGCGTGTGTGTGGGCGTGTACTTGGGTGTGTGTATGCGTGCACATGTGTACATTTTCAGCATCCTGAAGGACCTGCTGCGTGTTCAGCAGAGTATTGGCTACTGTCCACAGTTTGATGCTCTGTTTGATGACCTGACTGCCAGGGAGCATCTGCAGCTTTACACTCGCCTCCGTGGCATTCCCTGGAAAGACCAGGAAAGAGTCAGTCTCACACACATAGACACACACTTTTTTACTGTTGTTGAGTCTTGCCAACCTGGAACAACTGAGCCATTCATTTTGATAAAATCTTTCATCTCTCCTTTAGTGTTGTGAGAAAATATTTGTCTCTTCTGTTACTTTACTTAAAAAAAAAAAATCCGTCCCAATAAACCTGGCTGTGTGAGACAGTACTTAATAAAGGTCATATAACCGGAATCATCATTACAGATGATTCCGAATGCTTCAGAAAGTCACAGTGAGAACCATTCTCCACAAACAGCAGCATGTTTAGAGGCAGGTGTTTGTGGACAGCCTGTCCAGGAAGTCAAAGACAAACAAATATCCAAACCACAACATCAAGCTAAACAAATGAAGGCCAGTCTGGACTTCAGTCTCACTGAACCTGGTCTGACCTGAAATAGGCTCCTCCAGCATGACTGAATTTTAATGATTTAAGGTTCTTCAAAGAAAGGTGAAAAAAGTCATTATTAACTGCCAAATGCTTGAGGATAATTGCTGTATCTTTACAGACATATGAGGATGTTTGTGGAAGAGGCTTGCTATATCTCTCTAACATCCTCCGAATGGATAACACATTCATGAGTCACACAGGAACTCAGACAACTTTGCCTTTAGTGAAAACATCTCCTGCTGTGCTTTAACTATTTCTTTGTGTGACTCCAGGTTGTGCAGTGGGCTTTAGAAAAGCTGGAGTTGTCAAAGTATGCAGACAGGCCAGCTGGCACTTACAGCGGAGGGAACAAACGCAAGCTCTCCACGGCTATTGCTCTGATCGGATATCCGTCCCTCATCTTCCTGGTAAAATATTTTACTAGATTTGTTTGCTGGTCATAAGAACCAGGAACATGTGAAACATTTAGATGAACAATGTAGAGAAACCAATTTACCGACCAGTCATGTTCTTGGGCAGCGAGAAAGCCAGAGCACCCAGAAAAAAACACAATTCTGACACTTGATTTTTCAGTGTGAATAATTTGACATAATATATTTTAAAAAAAACACTGGACATATACTTATCATCCGGATGATAATATGCTGCTTCACAAAACAGCATATTTTTTCATCCGGATGATAATATGCTGCTTCACAAAACGTTCAAAACACTCAGGATTTATCTGCAAATGTACCACATCATTCCCTTTTCAAAGGACTTCATGAGCCTGCTGCCGCTGACATAAATTTATGCCTCATAGTTAGTCAGCTATGATGAATATTGATTAAGAGTTCTGGGGGAAAAGTACAAAAATCTAAAGTTTTACTGACAGGACTAAATACAAAATGATTTTTGTATTTAGTCTCCAAACCAAAGTGATAACTCAATATTTTTTATTGTTTTAATATGTAATTGAATATTTCTAGAAATGAGACAAAGCAGTTGGGTGACATGTGGTTAGTGTCTTTTGTGTATGTGTAGGTGTGTGTGTCTGTGTCAGAGCCTCTGCTCTGTTCCTGTTTTCTCCAGGATGAACCCACCACTGGAATGGACCCCAAGGCCCGCAGGTTCCTCTGGAATCTTATCCTGGATATAATCAAGACGGGCCGCTCCGTGGTGCTCACATCACACAGGTAGGGGGCGCTGCCTTCAGCAGTGTGTTTAACATTCTGGCTCTGATTGGCTCTAACATCTGCTTTGATGTATTCACCAGCATGGAGGAGTGTGAGGCACTGTGCACTCGACTGGGAATTATGGTAAATGGCCGGTTTAAATGTCTGGGCAGCATCCAGCATCTAAAGAACAGGTGAAGAACAAAACCTTGACTATGATATTTGTGAAATCCACTCTGGTCCACCTTAGTTGTTGTGGATGTCAGCATTTATTTGGCTGTTTTTCTGGAAAATATCTGGACTGGCTACTTTAAGCCAGCTGGAGGAGAGGATGGAGGATGTTTGCCATCTTGTACCTTTGGTGTGAGGGATGTGTGCCAGCTGCCTCAGTACAGACGCTGCCTATAAAAACCATTCACTCCCTTGGATGTTTAAACTTTGTATCGCTTTTTAAACTCAATCATTTGACAAAAAATGTTAAAGCGAAATTGCATAACATATGTGATTGCATAAATATTTACCCCCTTTAAAGTGACTGACCTAATTCAACAGAGGTCTGGTTGGCCAGCTGATCCTCACTCAGCAGGAAGAATGGAGGAAAACTGCAGCTTCCTGACTGAGAGCGATGCACACAGACTCCCTGCTGGGACAGCAGCCAAATACTGACTTAAGCAGTGATTATTTATTCATATATTTATATGGGGAGTTGTCAAAAAAGCCAAATATTGCTGATTGTGATTGATTGGCAAAAGCAACAAAAAGGTGAAATACAGGCTAAAAAGCATCTTAGTTGTACGACGCCACAAACTTCTTTAGGCAAGTTGTTTATGCAAAACTATTATTTTTGTTCATGAGAACAGAACAAATAAACTTAGTCTGTCTGGTCTCAAGCTGACCTGCTGGGTCTGCAGTTTGCCTCAAAAACAAAGAAAGAATCTGAGAAACAGAGAATCCAAGTAAATGTTTTGTACATTTTGATTATTTGTTCATCTGACTGAGGTTTATTCATGTCTCATTTTTTGTTGGATATTAGTAATTATTTTATGACATCTTTCCTATTTTTAATATCACTATTTTAAATTCTGGCAAGTTCAGGGCAGAAGCTTTGGAGAAAAACAAGAACTGCTGAAAATAGCAAATAGCAGACATAAAGAAAAAGAGAAGCTGAACTGATTATTTAAGACATACAGTATTAAGAACGAAGGCTGCATAAATAAAGTGAATTAACAAAATCAACATACTGACAAGAGCTCATGCTGTGTAACAAGGACTGGTAATCTGAGCATCATGAGAGAGAGTTGAGACAATGAAGATTGAATTTCTAGATGACGGCTTGTTGCTAGAAAGTTTGAATGATGAATCAGAGGTTTGGTGGAAGCAAGCTACCACTGGAAGTATGTGTTGTTCTGTGGTCATATTTCAGATTTGGGGATGGCTACATGATAACTGTGAGGACTAAAAGCAGCGGTAATGTGAAGGAGGTAGTGCGGTTCTTCAACAGAAACTTCCCTGAAGCCATTCTAAAGGTAAAAGCCAGCAACCAGAACATCTGACTCCTAAACCGGTACAGGTGCTTCCTTTAATCTGCTGCCATCTTCCCAGGAGCGTCACCACACAAAGGTCCAGTACCAGCTCAAATCTGAGCGCATCTCCTTGGCCCAGGTGTTCAGTAAGATGGAGCAAGTGGTGGAGGTCCTGGGCATTGAGGACTACTCCGTCAGTCAGACTACCCTGGACAATGTGCGTCCCCTCAGATTGCATCCATAGTTTAATGAGGGCAGCTGAATTAACTGCTGCTTTCTTCCTGTCCAGGTGTTTGTTAACTTTGCCAAGAAGCAGAGCGACAACCTGGAGCAGCAGGAGGTTCTGCCCCCTGGTGGCGGGCAGTCCTCTTTGCAGCGCATCTTCAGTTTCCTGAAAGTCCAGCCTGCTAACACGGAGTTGAATGCTCTGATCAGTGAGGCTTCAGAGGAGCTGGAAAGTGATGATGATGAAGGACTCATCAGTTTTGAAGAGGAAAGGGTGAGTAATATTTCAGATATATAAAAACCCAACAACAGGTTATTTACATCCCTTCTTTGTCCAGTTGGGCTCAGTTTGTCTGTAGAGCAGCAGGTGACATCAGTTTATCTCCAGGCATTTCACAGGACAAACAGATGAAGATTATGAGCTGAGGAGGCCAACACCACCTCACCATCTGTTCACTGAATATTCATGAAAAGTCTATTTATTTCAGGAACTTTATGACGAAGTGAAATATATTAATAATTACTCACAGATGGCTGTTTTTCAGTTTATTTCTGTTAATTATAATGATTTTCCACTTAAGATAAGATAAAAGTCTTTATTGTCAATGCCACAAGAACAACAAAATTTTAAAAAAGTGCTATCAGTCAGTGCATACGCTGAACAAACTATCTCACAATTTACACACGATATAAAAAATACATAAATAGCTGATATACATCACTCATGATAATTGATAGTTATTTTTTTATTGCATTTAGTTTTGTTATTGCTTTCGGGTAAAAACTGTCTCTATGATGGTTGGTTCTTGTTCTTCTGATTGTTCTGTATCGTCTGCCTGAAGGCAGAAGTGTAAAAAGAGAGTTTCCGGGGTGGGAAGTGTCCTTTATGATGTGTTGTGCTTTTTTTAGACAGCGGTTGCTGTACAAATCTTCCAAAGAGGGGAGAGGGAAATCAATGATTTTTTTGGGCTATTTTCACAACCCTTTGGAGAGCTTTCCTTTGAGCCGCAGTTATCATACGCAAATACTTCCAGCTAATGAAATAATTACATTTATTATTTACATCAGACAAATAAAAAATTGCTATTTTTAAAAGTACCTGATTACAGATTATTTTAAAAAGTTACTGATAAACCAGCCTCATCAGGACGTAGATTGTGATTTATTCAATATGACTGTTCACCCTGGCATCCTGTCCATGTGCACTACAAACTGAATTTGTACCTTTTCCACAGCTGATTTTAGACACAAATGTCAAACCAGTGGCATAGAGAGTTACGAGGCTCTTTGAACTCGGCATTCTGTCACATGGTTCATGAAGCTCTCAGTGGTCCAAATATCTCAGCAGCTTGTGGCACTACGTATCGCAAATAAATGACATTCATTAATTATTGGGCAATAATGAACTGATTATTTCACTGTGTGTTTAATCAAAGCAATTTTTGATGCATCAGGGATATTTATCAGTGTTGTAAATTTTAGAGGGAAATGAGACTGCAAACACATCATACAGTATATTTGGGCTACAGACCATATCTGTCAAATAACAAATATACTATCCATGCATATCTGTAGTATCCAGATATTACAGATGGAAAAATTACTGAAGAAATATGTAGCTGGGTTGACTGAAAACTTGTGATGAAACCTTTATTTGTGTCAAAGACGTTTTTTATGTGAGTGAGTATGTGGCTCTAGAGCAGGGTTAATGGATTGTGCTTGTAGTCTGATAACTACTGATGTGCTCTACGTATAAGATATTTAGTTTAGACACAAAAGATCTTTTTTTTCTATACAATTGAGTTAATAGTAAAGAGGGTCAGATGATAACTTAAAGGAAAATCTCTGTACACACAGTGTGAACAGCTGCAGGCGCTACTGTACTGTGATTAATCCATTATTGAAATAATCATCTAATTTAGTTATTGACTGTTAACTAGAGAACACAAACTAGAAAAGATGCCATTTGCTGAAAAAACAACACACTGTAAGAGCAAAAATTAACCCAGAAGTGTACAAAAGATATAAACGTTTCTATCTTTTATGCCTAAACAAACCTCATTATTTCTCAAGGTAATAAAACTGAGGGGTTTTGGTCCTCGAACTGGAAAACAGACCTTGTTGGTGCACAGAAGGTAAAATGGGTGAGCTGCAACAGAAATGCCAGTGATCAAGAGTTGATTTGTACTTGCATGGCTCCCAGCAACTTCTTTTAAATATGAAAGCTTCTCCGAGGCCCAAGGGAGAACGGGGGGTGATAGACATGCAGCTGGAAAGCACTGAAAAACCAACCTTCCTTTTGTGTGTGTGTGTGTGTGGGGGGGGGGGGTGTTTGCGTGTGTGTGTGTGTGTGTGTGTGTGTGTGGGTGTGTGTGTGTGTGTGTGTGTGTGTGTGTGTGTGCGTGTGTGGCAGGTGCAGCTCTCCTTCAACACAGACACCCTCTGTTAAAACAGAAAACCTTAGGAGCAGAAACTGAACTGATCCCATTCTTTTGGACCTCAAAGGCTCAGAGTGACCTCTGACTCCGGGGGACGTTTGGACCTCTGCAGCCTGCTGGATGGGACAGCGGGGGCTGCAGACTGAGCTACAGGAGCAGGAGGAAGGGTCACTCCACCCACAGCTCTCCTGAATGTATGAGTGGCTGACGAGCAGCTACAACTGGATGGATGGTTCTGCAGCTTACTTTGACCAGAGTGGAACCCTCGCACCAATCTCAGCTTGTCTTGAGAGCATGCAGTCATGATAAGAATGTAATAGTCTATTTTTCTGTGGCAGGAAGAATGATTTATTTTGGATATTGTAAGAACAGCAGATCTTACATGGAGACGCTTTTTGATGTCAGTCACCTAGAGGCCGTGCACAAAGCTTGATTATTGTCCTGACGGTGGCACACTGCTCTCATCTTCTTCTGTGTCAAACAAATATTTTCCTTTGTGCTGTAGACACATAATGGTTTTGTGGACTATCAGTTTTCTGTTATAGTGCTGACAGTGTGTATAGTAAGTTAACAGTTACTGCATCGACCTGGAGAGATGACGACCGCGCTACCATCACTGTAACAATAAACCCAACTGAGTCCACAATATTTACTCCTGGAACAAGTTCAGCTTAATGTTTATTAATTGCAAGATTTCTGTGATGTATTTTATATAAACGTGCAAAAGACAGAAAAAAGAAGCATATTTCCAGAAAGCAGAAGTTAGATTATTTGCTAGCATGTGGATTTAAACAACTTTTTTCATTAGTTTTGTAAAATCAAGTAGTGATTCCTCTGTTCAGAATTATTTCATTCATCCTTTCACAAACCTTTACAGTCCCTGATTTTGGTTTTAATATTTAAGTACTGGTATTTTTCTGATGTGATTGTTGAACTTGAAACCTTTTGATTATTTTTTTTTTTGTCTGAAGGTATTTAAGTAGACAGGGGCATTGTCAGCTTGTATTCATTTTACTGTAAAATCTGACTGAAAAGACCACATCTGGGTCTGATCACCTGTCTGAACTTTTTTTTAACAGGAAAAAGCTCTGAACTTTTTCCTGTTAAATTGATGGAAAGAATCAAAGATCAGTTTAGTTCTTCATTTTTTTGAATGCCAACATATAACTATAGTAATCAGTTTTACCATAATTAAGTCTAATTACAGAAGTGGTGTGGAGATCGATCCTCACTGCTGCCATAGGAACCATATGCAAGGAAGAATAAGATGTCCATTAATTCACTAGGTAGAAGAAACAGCATTCACTTGAGATCAATCTGATCATTTCCAAACAATCTGAAGTTCATTAATGTGATAAAGAAAGTTCAGGTAGGAAACCTGCCAACCCCAAAAGAAAAGGCCCACCTCAGACTCCTCAGACTTCAGTTAAAGGTTAAAGTTCATAAAAAGACAATTAGAAATATTGATCCAAAACTACAGTTGAATAAATCCAAAGTCTTCTGGACTGTATGAAGAGCAGATGAGACCAGAGATCAATCACTGCTGGCACAGTGATTGTAAACACAGTAGAATGGTTACAGACGACAAAGAAAACTCAAAAGTGTTTGAGTCCATCTGGCCCATTCAAAGTCTAGAATGGGCCAAGCATTGAATGAAATTCTGTGGTGAGACCTTCATAGTCATGCATTTAGAAATGCTGAAGATGTTAAAGTGGAAACTTTCAATTAGTCACACACCGCTTCTGGGAGTGTTCAGTTATTATGTCATTATGATGATTTTATTACAAACTGGTTTAGTTTCAGTTCATGGAACAAAACACCAAATCTTAAATTGAAAGTACCAGTGATCTGTTTATTTATTGACCAGATCATTTTCTACATGCAGTTCTAGTAACAGGACATCAGAAATGAATTTAGACTTTACTTCTAACTGGCACTACAAATCAGCAGCAACTTGTTTCAGACTAACAGGGCAGTAATTCATGTCACCAGCAGCAGATTTATGCAAACTTAAAAAAATTACTTGAAATCTGGAACTTCAAAACTTGTATTTGGAGGTGATGAGAATCAGCAGGTTGTCATTTGGGTGATGTGTTTTATGTTAGCATTTTACTTTCATAAGGAAACAGTTATTTCTGAGATAAAGGTACAGTCACCCACCGGACCTTAAAGTTGTTAAGCTTTACTTTAAGCTTTGTAGTACTGAAGTAAGCTTTTGCTCTCAGAAATGTTGGTTCTTTTTCATTTGGGGCTCTTGATTTTGTCTTGTTTTCATATCAGCAAATTTAAACATAACTTTCCATATACAGACTGCTCAGACATTCCCAATAAAGCTTTCTGTGAGTATAAAATCACACAGACAGCAACATGGTCAATTTTCTTCATTAGCTTCATTAGAAACTCGCCAATAAATATGTGAGGTCAGAATCAAGTCACTGTATTCCCACACGTATTTTTCATTTTGAAATTTCAGTCAAATGAGTTCAGAGGCCTTTACAGCCCATTTAACATAAAATGCAAATAACTTCACTATGAATTTATGGGAAATAAATTTCCCATTAATTTATTTCCCATAAATAAGTTTATGGGAACAAAAAGGACATGAAAAGAAATTAAGGAAAGAACACAGAAAGACACAAACGAGGGACAACAAAAGTAGGAATGGAAAGAGGATTCAAAAGACAGAGAGAAGAGGGAGGACAAAGAGAAGATACAAGGAAGTAAAAAAACAGAAAGAGGGAAGGTCATAGAGAAGAAGGAAAGGAATTAAGAATACAACATCTTCATAATATAATAAAATCATTTTGCTATTGTCATTTTATTTTTCTGTACTGATTCAGTCCTGGAAAATGACCAAATCAATTCCAGATTTTTCCAGTCATTATGATAAATAACTTGTGTTTCTTGTCACAAGTTATTAGTCACCAGTGATCCAGCACAGAAATGTTGACATGAATCCTAACAAATGGCACCAAATGATCCTTCGTTTGGTGCATGTACATCAGCAATTTTGTTCATTTTTATTTCATTTTTTGGCATAATCCATTTTACATTACAATTCCAGCATTCACCAACACTCTGAACTTAAAGAATAGAATTTAAAACTAAAAGAATGCCATGTTCCAATTAAAGCAAGGATAAACAAAGTGAACTGTTTCTGCCCACTGAATGGACCATGTGCACTTGATCCACAATTCCCATGTTATTATGTATGAGTGCTCATGTTGCTCATGTGCAACTGTGTGTTGCATGAATTAACCTTTTGTAAGAGAAGGCACCTAATCTCATAATCCATATATTTATTTCATGTCCTTTATAATGACAAAGTTTATTATAATCCAAATTAAAAACATTTAATAAAAGTACAATATCAGTGCTACTTTGGGTGATTAAAAAGACAAGTCCCTCAAAGTTTAGACACCTTTAAAACATAAAAAAAATCATGAAAATAAATCAGACTTCATCTTCATCATCAAAGGCTACGCCGGTCACTTGCACC
This sequence comes from Poeciliopsis prolifica, assembly GCF_027474105.1. Lineage (NCBI taxonomy): Eukaryota > Metazoa > Chordata > Actinopteri > Cyprinodontiformes > Poeciliidae > Poeciliopsis > Poeciliopsis prolifica. Next base: position 170,653 of record NW_026562508.1, on the reverse strand, counting down.
TTTCTGCAAAAAGACGGAAGCTGCTGATTCAGACAGACAGAAGCTAACAGGCTGGGATGTTAGACTGAACATTACTTCTTAGTGCCGGGGTTGATCAGTGAAGCCCCAGGAAGCCTCCTCTTGGTCACAGTCGCAGCGCCGTTCTGTTGCTGCTGTCGGGGTTTCAAATCTGAAAAAGGAGAGCTTTTAGATTGAAATTCACAATAAGCAATTAATTCATCACATGACAAATGTTCATGATTTATTGTTTTTTCATCCCTCACTACATCACCAGAACATCAAGAATTACTCTTCCAACTCCACTGGAGATAAAACCTGCTCATTGGTCAACAATCAACAAGTTACAAAAAATAAAAAATAAATCATATACTGTACATGAAGTACAGGCCCATTAAGAAAGATTTGCAAATGGAGTTATTAAAATAAACTCCCTATAATCCTTAACTGCTTCACTCTTACTGCTGACCAACTTTTTTTCAGAAGATGCTTTTAATCTGACAGGCCTCAGTGGAACCCACACCCTGGTCTGTTCATGAAGATCCTGGCTTGGAATTCAGTTCTGTGGTCTTTCTGTATCTGTACATTGTTTTATAATTATAGAGTCTGTGGTGTTTATAGATTTTTTTTTTTTATCCAAAAGTTGTGTTTCTCCTTTCTGACCTCCTGAATCAGGGGTGGGCACTCCTGGTCCTCGAGGGTCTCCTGCAACTTTTAGATGCATCTCTAATTCAACACACCTGAGTCAAATAATGAGGTCATTAGCAGGACTCTGGAGAACTTGACTGCATTTAGGAGGTGATTCAGCTATTGGATTCAGGTGTGTTAGACCAGGAGTTGTAAGACACCGGCAATCGAGGACCAGGAGTGCCTACCCCTGTCCTAAATGGTACCCTGGGACGGGACAGAGGCTTACCTGCTGGGGATCGCTGCAGGCTCTTCAAAGGATTCCCAGCTGAGCTCCCGCCTGAAGACAAACCCATAAAAACCTGCATCAAATCTGAAGAACTGATACTCAGAAACATTTCCAGAAGAGGAGCTGGGATGTTATCAATCGCTCAGCACAATCAGCAAAGACAAAGTGATAAAATCAAAGTGAGGAGGTTTGGAAACTCCAAACACCGACAGAAGGGCTCTGATTTCTACTTTTGCCGTTCAAATATTCTTTCCTGTTTTACCCGTATTACTGAATACCATGTTTGTGTTTGTGTCCTGCTTAGAGTTGCAGCTGCACCAGGGTTCGGAACCGCATCATATCTGGGCCAGAGCAGTTTCTCATCATTGTGGTCAGGTTTTAGATCCAGCTGTCTTTTCTGGAATATGTATTCTTTCACTGGTTCCTCTCAAGACATGATATTTCAAGAAACATTGGAAAAACACAGCTCTGGTGATAAGTCTCTGATTTAAATATCAGTGAGCTAACTTAAGATCTGTGTGCTGTTGCCAGTCTTCTCTTGGAGAAGACATTTTCAATCTCAGTGGAATATTCCTGGTGAAAAACAAGTTGGATATAAACAATAAAATAAAACTAGGTAACTGTTTATGTCCCAGTGGGCCAAACACTGAATAAATACTGTTAGTAAAATCATAAATAACTCTGTAATCGAGATTGATACTTTGAAAAACATGATCCCATGTGGACCAAGGTTGGGTTCTAAGACTTTCCCAGGAATCCCTCTCTTATCACAACGAGCACAGAGATTCAATTTTGTGATTCCAATAGAGTTAGGAAGCCAAGCTGCAGCAGACTCGTAGCTGGTTAGGAGGCAACAGGATGGAGAAGAGGACAAACGAACTGTCAAGCTGTGCAAGTGTGTCAGCCATGGTGAAGAGCAGCTCCTTGAGCTCCTCTGTGGCCTGAGGAGCCTCCATCCTGGTGAGGGTCATACTGAGTCCGTCTGGCCAAGAGCCCACATGAAGAGCTGCCCTGGTATGCTGAACCACAACTCTCACATTCCCACTGAGGCATGAAGTCCTGTAGGGACAGCAATGCACCGAAGGCAGGTCAGCACGTCTCAGCAAGCAGGCAGCTCAATGTTCTTTACATGATCCAAACAGAATACAATAAATAAGAGAGATGTACTGAAAAGTTTTGATCCACAGTAGAATTCATTCATGCACCATTTATTACAAATCAGCTGTAAACACGTGGCTTTTCAGCCTTGTTAAAGGAACTCAGTATTTCAGGTGCTTTGCGGTTTTTTGGACGTTTGTTCCAGATTTGTGGTTCACAATCTAAAATCTTTTATGACTCACACCCCTCACCTGAACCTAAAGATGTAATCCTCTGTGGATTTCAGGGCCAGCCCGTGTCCCTGAGGGGACAGTGGAGTCAGATGGGGGGAGCTGGTAGGAGATACAGGACGGGAATCTACCTGCGGCTTCAGGACGTCCTCAGAGCAGTCTGTGCTCCAAACAGCTACTGTGTCCGTCACACTGCAGGACATAGAGACACTGACCATTATCACCAATCCAGGTTTCTGCTGCAGCCTACAGACTCTTCACTCTATCCACAGCTGATTAGATCACATGATCTTACTCACTTAATACAGAGTCCTCCTCCTCCTCCCTTCCTGCGGGTGTAGCACACATATCTATCCTGACTCTCCATGTCTGTCACAGTGCAGAACCAACTGCTGTCCATGATCCTCCTGAGCTCAGCGAACCTAACAAAGAGGAGACGTGTCACAGTGAAACTCAAACTTTAGCATATCTACATCCCATTCACAGATGTGAAACTTTCACATCTGAATGGGTTGAAACTAGTGATGTTACGGGATGTGCCGAGGCTTCGGAGCGTGTGTCGAGTAAAGGAGGGTACGTTTCCGTAAAGCGCGTATCGAGGCTTGTTTCATTTAGGGGAAGAGCCGAAAACGATGACGTCCGAAGCCTCACTGCCTGGCTGTACCACGTGATTGCTTCAGGAAGTGGTTCAGATTTTGGCGCGGGGTTTGACAGCTTTATAAACCCCACAGGCTCCATTCAAAATGTGGGTTGTTGTAGGCGAGTTGCGGTCAGTTGAGAGAGTGGATAGAGGTTTGATAGTTTGGATAGTTTATTTAGTTTGAGTCAGTTAGTTTGGTGTTTGGAGAGTTCAGTTTAGGAGATGGATGGATTGATGGATGGATGGATGGATGGACGGACGGACGGACGGATGGATCCAGCCATCCATTTTCTTCCGCTTATCCGGGGTCTGGTCGCGGGGGTAGCAGCTTCAGAAGGGAGGCCCAGACTTTCCTCTCCCCAGCCACTTCTTTCGGCTCTTCTGGGGAAACCCCAAGGCAGATCTACCTGCGTGTGCATTTCTCCATGGAGACTAGCTCCTCCCAGACTCAACCTTTGCTTTGATGGGGACGACGGAATCAATGATATCTCAAAAATTAGAATGGAGAATATCTACCAACTCATCTACATCATTATAGCTTAGGGGTGAGGAGGAAGAGTAGATTTGATGAAATGTTCCTGCTTTCTTGTTTGTGAAAGAACGTTTTGTGATAGTACCTTTTTGGCTAAGTGAATCAATGTTGATTTTGCTTTCAAAGACCAGGAAGACCCCAGGAAGACCAGGGTCTTCTGCTCTGCCAGGACTTTGGAGTTTGGATTATTTTGTACTTTTTTGCTTTATTGTCCCTCTGTCTTATTTATATTCAGCTGCAGCTGTGAGGCTTTTGAAAATAACTCTTTCTTTTAAAGCTAAAAGGTTTTGTACTTTGTTTTTAAGAAGAGTGTTGGCTTATGTCAGCTGCAGCTGATCCAGAACGCTGCTGCTCGCGTTCTCACTAGAACCAGGAAGATAGACCACATAACATCAGTCTTAAAGTCCCTCCACTGGCTCCCTGTAGCTCAAAGAATAGATTTTAAAATACTGTTGTTAGTTTATAAATCACTGAACGGTTTAGCACCACAATACATCAAAGATCTGCTGCTGTTGTATCAACCTTCCAGACTCTCAGGTTCTGGTTCTGGTTCTGCTCTGCATCCCCAGAACCAGAACCAAGAGAGGAGAAACAGCTTTCAGCATCTATGCACCAAAAATTTGGAACAAACTTCCAGAAAACTGTAAAACAGCGGAAACCCTGACTTCTTTTAAATCACAATTAAAAACACACTTGTTTAGAATTGTTTTTGAAATGCAATATGTAACAATGTATTGTCTATTATATGTTGCATGACTTTGTGTTCTTGTGTTTATGATGTAAAGTACTTTGAAATGCCTTGCTGAAATGTGCTATACAAATAAAATTTGATTTGATTTTGATTTGATTTATGATAATTCTGTTTTATTGCCAATAACTGCTAAAAGCTGTGCGTTTTTAAGTTATTGTTCGTAATTCTGTCACTATGATAAGAGAGGCAACCGTGTCTGATTCCTCTTTCTACTTTGAATCTAGAGCATGTACCTTCTGATAAACACAGCAGTTAATATTGGTATTTATTAGAGTAATCATATCACCAAATCTGTGTCTGAATCCAAAATGTCTCAAGATGTCCACACAAAATATTGACACTTACGGAACTTTCACTAATGTGTGTACTCACTTTTGTTGCCGGTGGTTTAGACATTAATGGCTATATATAGATTTAATTTGAAGGAAGAAAAAATTCACACTCTTACTTCCTCCCAAAGTCCAAAAACTTAACTGTCAGGTTGATTGGCCTCTCTAAATTCTCCTTAGGTGTGTGTGTGTGCATGGTTGTTTGTCCCATCTGTCTCTGTGTTGCCTGCTGTCTCAGGATTTATTTGGGTTAAAATCTGCTCAAGTTTGATTTGTTTGCACAATATTTTTTCTATATATTGTTGATAATAATTAAGAAGACATTTCAAAGAAAGGAATAAGCAAAAGTGTATCAAAATATTGTTTCCAGGTTTTATTATGAAAAAACAGAATTTTCAGCATTTCTCAATGAAATAAAATTTTCAGGATTTCAAAATTGCACCTATTATTGTGTTTTCTATTTTTATTTGTTTTTATGTTTAGGAAATCTAAATAAAATCCTCTTTCTGTACTGGCAGATGATTCTGCTCAAGACAATTTTTACACCACAATATGATCCATCCATTCATTATCTGTTCACCCTTATCCCTATTGGGTTTAGGAGTTGCTGGTGCCTATCTCCAGATGCGTTCCGGGCGAGAGGCTGGGTACACCCTGGACAGGTCACCAGTCTGTCGCAGGGCAACATAGAAACAAACAGGACAAACAACCATGGGAGTTAGGATTAGGGAGAATTTGGGAAAGACCAATTAACTGTCATATTTTTTTGGACTGTGGGAGGAAGCCGGAGTATCCGGAGAGAATCCACACGCACAAGACGCTGGGCCGGGAATCGAACCCAGGACCTTCTCCAAGGCAACAGTGCTACCACTGTGCAGCCCCACAATGTGATATATTTATTTATTATTTTAGAAGATTGTTTTGCAGTATGTGTGGAAAGGATGACTTGAGATTTCAAATTTATGAAAAATAGAAGACAGATCTGTAAATTTCTAAACATTTATTCATATTTTGATTATAAAAAGGACATTAACTGTATATGATTTAGAAAGAGTCCAGATAAATGACTAAATCTGTTAGCTATAGGTTAAACAATGAATTTAAAATTCATATAGTACTTTTCAGGTTCATTCTCATTCAATATTCATTAATATTAATAGTAGTAATATATTAACAGTGATATTAATTATGATAACTAATATTATTATAACAATAATAATCTGATGATTATAGTAACATTAATTATCATAATATTTAATATTACTATTAATGTGACTATTAAATAAATTTCAGTCATCACAATGACCAATTATTAAGAATGTTCTATGCTGTGCTGCTAAAATTTCATCTACACATTTTAAGTTACTTTACGCTATATGAATTTGGAGGTTGCAAGGTTGATTATGTGAATATGCAGGCAGGATTACATATTCTGCCTACATACTGTTCCTCCTGAAACATGAACTGGAATTTCCTCCCTGAGTCTGTTCTTCACTATTGTGGATGTGTACATGGGAACGTGGACAAGCCGGGAGCGTGCAGCAGTTTTTTGTGCTTGTGGTTCTGAAGGGCTTAAACAAACCCAAATATTTAATTTTGTCTAATAGAAATTAATTGCTGGCCCAAATACAATGAAAAAGATTCAAATAATTTAATTGCTTCTATTGGAGAAGAGCTGGAACACTGAATCTGGACACTGATCAGATGCAGTATCCAAAAACTTTTGGTAGGTCATGAGAAGTTACACATGTGTTACCAGATTTCATGATTCTCTTTCAAGGATGGTTTGAGCTGATTTCTTTAAATCATTCTGGAGGGCGTTGTTGAGAATGTAGGCCACGCCCACCAAATATTGGAAAGCAGTTCTGTAGGGATCAATCATTTCATTTGACTGGTTTCACTTATCAGGAGGTTAGCCTGCTACTGTTTCAGTGTAGCTTCGTTTCAGTTTAGTTTAGTTTCAGATTAGGATCATTTATTCTGGGTAGTTACTGATTAAAATAATTTTTTAGGAAAGGGGGATTCTGTTGTTTAGCCCTCCGGCTCATTTTAAAGAGACTGTTTCAATTAGACTGAAGAAACTAGTGGAAGGGGAGTTTCATTTCTTTGTGGTATTCTCTAGAGCACATGTGTCAAACTCAAGGCCCGGGGGCCAAATCCGGCCCGCCATAGCTTTTTATGTGGCCCTCCACAGACTAGACTAAACACTAAGTGTGATAAAATATTATATTATCAATTATATCAATGCAGTTCTTATCTGTTTACTGCCAATTTGTGTCAATCAATCCCTCCAGTTTCTTGAGAATTTAGTTGATGTATGATTATAATCCATGATTTATACAGTGGGTAAATAGTCGCATTTATTCCTGAAGGGACTGAAAAGCTCTTCAATAATATTATGTAATTTTAAGAATTCATTGACATATTAACAGTTTGTGAACAGGTTTTATCAACACATTCTGGCACAACCGGCCCTTTAAGAGCCTTCATGGTCTTGATTTGGCCCAAAACGAAAATGAGTTTGACACACCTGCTCTAGAGATTTTGTGTGAGTGTGTTTTTGTTGGGGGGCACTTGGCTGTTTTTATTTCTTTTCCTTATTCATTATTTGTCCCCAAGCAGCAAACTAAATATTTCAAGGGGAAGCTTTGACCTTTGTTTAAGGTTTTATTATTTTGTGTCATAAAATAATTTCTTTGTGTTTACACTTGCCCTTAAATCAGGGCATCTGTGAATTTATGAACCAAATGAAAAGTATCTAATTTGCAAGCAGTGCCTTTACTAATTCTCACAAACATATCTGTGTAAAGGTTTGGTAAAAGGACGATTTAAGGTTCTTCTAACACTCTATATTAGCGGCGATTGTACTCAAGGTCACAATAGGAAATGCACATTTATTACTCCAGTTTTCCTCACGTTTGATACACAAATATACATTTATTTGATACATTTTTTAATTTCAGAAAATATCAGTCAAAGGAGTTTAGTGAAATGGAACCAAACTGTTTTTATCTGTATATTTGTGATTGTATTTATATTATATAATATTTTTTACAATTGCAATGAAATATAAAAAGAAAAATAAATAAAAACACCCTACCGGAAGTATTTTCTTTTAGCACATGCGGAAATTAGCTAAGCTATAACGGAAATACTGACCCGGAAAAACAAAATGGCAAAAAAATGGGGGATCACAGGTAGGCGAAAACAAAAAGACTTTGTAATCTTAGTTATTTTGTCTTTTCATGACGCTGCGAAGGTAGAAAAGCTGTAAACATATAACATGGTGAACTGAAAAAGTTGGAGGACATTTATAAGCATAGAGTTTCAATGGACTACAGATCTTAAACACTTCTAAGAATAGCCTTATGCTAACAGTTTTACTTTTCACGAAGCAGCTCCTTTGTGTTTTATATTTTGAAAATGCACTGCTTTTTTACATTTCTAAATAACAGTATAGACCCTTATGATTGCATTAAATGAGAATTAAAAATCGTTTCTAACATCTTACGGCGACTATACTATTGCATTTGTACAGCTCAGTTTGTGGAGTTCTCGAATCATTTATTGCAGTAGACAAAGGAAATGTCAACTATTGCATTTTTATATGGGTCTAAAGCAGTCGTTAGCACGCTACAATTATAAATCAGCCCCGAAACGGCAAACTTTGATGCAAGAAAGTAAGAGGATGACTACAGGGTTGCTAAAGAATGAAATGACCAGCAACGGTTGACTCCTCTTGCAAACTCAGTGCAAACCTCTGGGATTTTTATTGTTTGATTTGACACTTTAAATGCCCTGTTTTGCTGCGGGTCAAATTGACCCAATATATAATTTAAAAATTTAAGAAAGAATTTGTTCAAAGTACTTTTTCTAGTTGAAACATCATAACCATGATGAATATAAGATGGGTTATTTTTCATAGTTGCACCACGTCACACATCTCATAGTAAATAGATATTGTTTGAGTCAGTTTGACACAGCAGTCAAATTAAAGTGTCAGAAGGGTTTAATATTGATATTATTTGTTTGTTTGCCACTAATTTAACCTAATACACTGACAGACAAATGCTCACCCGACCCCCTTTCCTCTTTACCTCACCAGCAATGAACACTAATTGTGTACACTGACCATCAGTGTACACGGCGTGGCCACGCAAAAGTATAAAACTGGGATCATAGAAAGTTGCATGGCTTATTAAAATAATCAAATTACATCAGCAATTTTGATTGTTTGGTTTTAATTTAAGTAATTTTCCCAATTAAAATGAAAAATAAAAAGAGAAAACTTTGCTGCTCATGAGATGCATGCTATGTTATAAGTAAGAGTCCTGCTTTAGCCAGGGTGAGAAATGAGACATTACACCTTTGAGAGATAACTGTTTGTTCATATTAAAATATTCACATTTGGCACAATGATATGTCTGTAGCTTGTGATACGGTATAAATTCTTGTAAAATATTTAACTACAGTTTTTTTTACGTCTGCCCTTCTCACTTCTCCAGTGGTTGTACACTTTGCCCAGGTTGATGGTCAGTCTGCTTCTTGCTTTATGTACTTGAATTCAGCATATTGACTGTTAATGGCCTCCATAATCTGTGGGTGGAGGAGAATGGCCTCATACTTCTTTGCCAGTGTACAAATGTCTGCTTATCCATAGTCAAACTCAACACTTCAATATCAAATGCAGACCATTCCTTTAATTCATGCTCTGAAAAACGTTCAATGTGATCACAAAGAATAATCTCATCAGTATTTCTGCCATCACCTAGTTAGGTGATGGCAGAAATTTCTTTCCTCTCCAGCCTGTTTTGGTAGTGTGTACCAGTTTGTTATGCTTTATAATTTCTACTTGAATCAATTCTATTTCATTTATATAGCAATCTTAAAACACCTGTTTAAAAATATTGAACTCTTTGTATATTATTTTGTGGGTTTGCAGCAATGTTCCCTCTAAGCTGCGCGCCTGCGTAATCGCGCACTGCTCACATATTCTCAGCGCACAAGAAAATCTATGTAGTGCATAAAATAAAGTCCAACGTAAAGTGGACATTGAGCTCAGACATCAGTTTTGACTATGGACCAATAAAAAAGTTTTTCCGTACTACTTTGCGATCGAACTCAGTGAGTGACAGGAATCCAGCCAATGATACGATACGGTTCACTTTCGCTTCGCAGCCAATCAGCGCATGCTGATTGGCTGTGTGTACGTGGGTTACGTGCCTTGGTCATATGCGCCGTGCAGGTGAGAATAGTGCGGTAGAGTTAAGAAACGTGAAAGCCATCCACCTTATCATGTCTACGTGGGACATCCACTCACCAAGCCAAAGTAAAAAAAAAAAAGAAATGCACTTCTTCTAAGATCAAATGGAATCAAATCAAATGAAAGGAATGGTCTGCATTTGATACTGAAATGTTGAGTTCAGACTTTTGACAATGGATAAGCAGACATTTGTACAATGGCAAAGAAGTATGAGGCCATTCTCCTCCACCCACAGATTATGGAGGCTATTAACAGTCAATATGCTGAATTCAAGTACATAAAGCAAGAAGCAGACTGACCATCAACCTGGGCTAAGTGAACAACCACTGGAGAAGTGAGAAGAAGTGAGAAGACGTGAGAAGTGAGAAGGGCAGACGTGAAAAAAACTGTAATTAAATATTTTACAAGAATTTATACTGCATCACAAGCTACAGAAAACAATTCATTGTGCAAAATGTGAATGTTTTAATATGAACGAACATTTATGTCTGAAAGATGTAATGTCTCATTTCTCACCCTGGCTGAAGCAGGACTCTTACTTATAGCATGCATCTCATGAACAGCAATGTTTTCTTTTTTTTATTTTAATTGAGCAAATCACTTAAATTAAAAGCAAACAAATGAAAATTGCTGATGTAATTTGATTTTTTAATAAGCCATGCAACTTTCTATGATCCCAGATTTATGGTACTTGTGCGTGGCCACGCCGTGTACACTGATGATGCTCACAGTGGTCCTCAGTGTGCCCAGGAAGCTTGTGTGTATGCCCAGACACATGAAAAATTAGAGGGAACGTTGGTTTGCAGTGTTTGTATCTTTATTTAATTTGTGAAATGTTGTCTTATGTAGTCTCTTTTCACTATTGTAAGCTAAGCAGGTTGTAACCTTGGTTTGGAGGACTATAAATAAAATGTACTGACAACTATTCTCTGTTGGCAGGAGTCAACCCTCTAACATAAACCTCAGCCTCTTGACAGGCGAAACAGCAGTGTGGTACTGTGCCAAAACCAGCATGAACCTTCAACAGCCTGCCCCTCTCATTCCCCCCGTCCATCCTGATGTACAGATGAAACCCCTGCCCTTTTATGATGTGCTGGATGTTCTTATCAAGCCTTCAAGTCTAGGTCTGTAATGTTTTATCATTTGTCATCAGCAAAAATGAGATGAGTAACTTTTTACAAGAGTTGAGTTCAGTACACGTGAACATTACTATTTAAGGCTACAGCCTTATTTTTACGTTAAAAGTCTGAGAATCAATGTTCTCAGACTTTAACGTAAAGTTGTTGTTTTTTTGTTTGTTCATGAAGGGCTTCTGGACCAGAACTAACACTAGGGTTAGGGAAAGTATTCAGCATTTGTTTGTACTTAAGTGTTTGGGGATCATTTCCAGTATGATAATTTAACCTGTGAAGTCTTAAGACCACTGTTTTTAAGGTTGGGGACAAAGTGCACATTAACTTTGCGTTGAATGTTAGTAATCTACTGGTAATGGTTAGGGTAAGTGGAAGGGTTAACAAATAGAGTTGATAAAACTTTATCTTAAGTCAATAGAGTTCTACCCTTGTGAAAAATAAATATACTAAGTATATTAAATCTTAGCTTACTTGAGCAGGCTTGATGCTGAAGCACAACGTCATATGTTTTAACTACAAATGATAAAAGTCAGATCACAAGTTTTCTTTGAGATTAAGGTCCGGGGAGTTTGCTGGCTACTCCATTACATGGATTCTGTTTCTCTGGGACCATGACTTTGTTCGATTGCTGATGTGTTTGAGGTCATTGTCTTGTTGAAACAAACATTTCAAGGGTTTTTCCTCTTCAGCTTACAGAAACATAACTTCTTCCAGTATTCTGGTGAACTCAAACAGATCCATGATCTCTGGGATGCATTGAATAGGACCAACACCGTGGGATGAAAAACATCCCCATATCATGATGCTTGAACCACCGTGCTTAATCGTCTTCACTGTGGGTTGAATTCAGAGTTTGCAGGACGTCTGACAAACTGTCTGTGGCCCTTAGAACCAAAAAGAACAATTTTACTTTCATCAGTCCACAACATTTTATGTCATTTCATTTTAGGCCAGTCAATATATTCTTTGGCAAATTGTAGCCGCTTTCAGCACGTCTTTTTTTCAACAATGGGACTTTGCCAGGGCTTTTTGCTGGCAGCTTGGATTCTCATGGATGTCATCTGATTGTCACAGTAGTCACAGCCAATTATAGATCTTCTTTGATTCTCCTGGAGCTGATCATTGGCTGAGCCTTTGGCGTTTTGGTTCTGCTCCGATCCATTCGAATAGCTGGTTTTCTTTTTTTCCCCCTCAACATTCTGGTTTTGGCTGCCATTTTAAAGCATTTGATACCATTTTAGCTGAACAGCCTATAATCTTTTGCACTTCTTTATGGGCTTTTCTTTCTTTAATTAAATTTTTGATCAAAGAATGCTCTTCTTCTGAACAGTGTTTTGAACGATCCATGTTACTCCATTTTTCAAGGACAAAAGCACATCCAGCAAATGCAGCATCAGTTGCCTTGATCCTTAAATAAGGGTCACCTGCTTGACACCAATGTTTTTTCACATAATCAATGACTTCACTAATTGAACTCAGCACTGCTATTTTTTGAACATACCTCTTTCAAAAAATGATTGAGTTTCACAGAATCAGCAGCAAGCACAAAATGCTTGTTGGGTCTGTTAGTTTTCTCAAACTTCACTAAGCCTTTTAGAAACTTACTGCAGTGTAGAAGTTGAAATTCAAACAAAAATAATGATTTATCTTGCAAGTGACGTGGGACTGCTATTATTTTGAACACAACTGTATGTCTCTCTCTCTCTCTATACATATATATATATATGTACATATATATATATAGCTCAATACATAAGGCATCAGTATATCACCCGAGAGGGCGGGGTTCGAATCCAGTCTGGGTCCTTAGGCAAGACCCTTCAAGCTACTGCCTACCTCATACCATGAGAGATACTAAGTTGCATAACATGCCGGCTCAGACGTCGCCCGGCCAAACAAGGTCTGCGTCAGGTGTTGGGGAACCAGAGCACCTTGATGACAAATGGGCTGCTGGAACAAGACGGAAATGGGCGAGAGATGAAAATGTGGATCTGTTGGAATGCTACTACTCAAGTAACCCTAGTCAGAGAGGTTACATGCAAAGACTGGGGAAGGAATGGTTACTTCGACATCCCCAGTCAACACTAAGCGCTAAACAACTAGCTAAACAACAGTGTTCCAACATTCGCAAACGGCAACTGCTATCACAACTTGAGATCAGAACTGTGGGGACTTAACTACAAGTCCCCACCCAGTGAGGGGATACACGGCCCCAATGAGCGAAACAGAGCTGAACGAGACAGCTGCTGACCTGAGAGAGAGAATCATGACCCGGATCACCTCCCCGGCGCCAATTACAACGGCTGAGTGAAGTACCATCTGAAAGTCTCATTGAGAATGTGAATGCAGCATTGAGAACGATCCCTACCAACACCATAACAGAAACCAATGAGCTGATCTACAACTCAGCATCAGTGATCCTTGAGACGCTTGGCTATAAGAGCAACCTGAGACCCAATACCCACCATGGAAAAGACGGTTAGAGGCTAAAATCAAGGTAACAAGGAGGGAAGTGAGCCAACTGTCAGAGCTTCACAAGGGTGCAATGAAAAGACCAGTACCCAGAAAGTACAGGCAGATGCCCATACCTGAAGCACTCGAAACTGCCAAACAGAGGCTCCAAGCCTTGTCCAGCCGCCTAAAGAGATACACAAGGGAGAATGAATCCAGAAGGATTAACCGGCTCTTCTCCACTCAACCAGCTAAGGTGTACTCTCAATGGCAGGGTAACAATAACAACAGAGCAGACCCACCAAGGCTGGAGATGGAACAATACTGGAAAGGCATATGGGAAAGGGAGGCGTCCCACAACAGCAATGCACAGTGGCTGATCTTGCTCCCTGAGCAAGCCCCGGTAACCATCACTGTGACAGATGTCCAAGAAAGAGTCTCAGGTATGAAAAACTGGACAGCACCAGGGCCTGACATGATCCATGCCTACTGGCTAAAGAAACTCACTGCTCTCCATGAGCGACTGGCAGCCCAAATGAACCAGCTGCTACAAAGTGGGACTCACCCTGAATGGTTAACTGAAGGGCGGACAATCCTAATCCAGAAGGATACATCAAAGGGTCCAGTCCCACCCAACTACCGACCAATAACCTGCCTCTCCACAACCTGGAAGCTCATGTCAGGCATCATAGCGGCCAAGATAAGCAAACACATGGATAAACACATGAGCACGGCACAGAAGGGTATCGGTGTAAATAGCAGAGGAGCCAAACACCAACTCCTCGTAGACCGCACAGTTGCCCGAGACTGCAAAACCCGACACACCAACCTGTGCATGGCTTGGATTGATTACAAGAAAGCCTATGACTCAATGCCGCATACTTGGATCATTGAATGCTTAGAGATGTATAACATCAACAGGACTCTGAGAGCCTTCATTGCAAACTCAATGAGGCTGTGGAAAACCACCCTTGAAGCCAACTGCAAACCACTTGCACAAGTGTCCATCAAATGTGGCATATACCAAGGAGATGCTCTGTCCCCGCTACTGTTCTGCATAGGCCTGAACCCCCTCAGCCAAGTTATCAACAAGACTGGCTACGGACACAGACTCAAAAATGGGGCCAATATCAGTCACCTACTCTACATGGATGACATCAAGCTGTACGCCAAGTGTGAGCGAGACATCGACTCACTGATCCACACCACCAGGATCTACAGCACGGACATTGGGATGTCATTCGGACTAGAGAAATGTGGTCGGCTGGTCACAAAGAGGGGGAAGGTCATCCACACAGAAGGGGTCTCACTCCCAGAAGGAACAATAGCAGATATAGAGGACAGTTATAAGTACCTAGGTATACCACAAGCAAATGGCAACCTCGATGAGGTCACAAGGAAAGGAGCCACAGCTAAATACCTCCAACGAATAAGGCAAGTCCTGAGAAGCCAGCTCAATGGCAAGAACAAAATCTGTGCGATAAACAGCTATGCCTTGCCAGTAACCAGATACCCTGCTGGAATAATTAGCTGGCCAAAGGAGGAGATAAAAGCCACAGATATTAAGACCAGAAAGCTACTAACCATGCATGGAGGGTTCCATCCCAAATCCAGCACCCTGAGACTGTACACGAGCCGCAAGGAAGGAGGCAGAGGACTAGTGAGTGTGAGAACCACTGTCCAGGATGAAACAACTAAGATCCATAAATACATCAGGGACAAAGCCTCAACAGACAATGTGCTCAGTGAATGTCTCAGACAAAAGGGAACAGAGGTTGAGGTGCCAGAGATACCATCATGGGAGGACAAACCCCTACATGGGATGTACCACCAGCAAATAACCCAAGTGGCTGATATCAGTAAATCCTATCAATGGCTGGAAAAAGCTGGACTCAAGGACAGCACAGAGGCCCTCATCCTGGCCGCCCAGGAACAGGCCCTAAACACCAGAGCAATAGAGGCCCAGATCTACCACACCAGACAAGACCCAAGGTGTAGGTTGTGCAAGGAGGCCCCTGAGACAGTCCAGCACATAACAGCAGGGTGCAAGATACTGGCAGGGAAAGCGTACATGGAACGACATAACGAAGTGGCAGGCATAGTCTACAGAAACATCTGTGCAGAATATGGACTGGAAACCCCGAGATCAAAGTGGGAAACACCCCCAAAGGTGGTGGAGAACGCCAGAGCTAAGATCCTGTGGGACTTCCAGATCCAGACAGACAAAATGGTAATGGCGAACCAACCAGACATTGTCGTAGTGGATAAACAACAGAGGAAAGCCGTTGTGGTAGATGTAGCAATACCAAGTGATTGCAACATCAGGAAAAAGGAGCACGAGAAACTGGAGAAATACCAGGGCCTCAGGGAAGAACTGGAGAGGGCCTGGAAGGTGAAGACCACAGTGGTGCCTGTGGTCATCGGGGCCCTCGGGGCAGTAACCCCCAAACTGGAGCAGTGGCTACAACAGATCCCAGGAACAACATCAGACATCTCAGTACAGAAATGTGCAGTCCTTGGCACAGCCAAGATACTGCGCAGGACCCTCAAGCTCCCAGGGATCTGGTAGAGGACCCGAGCTCAGAGGATAAGAACCACCCGCGGTGGGTGAGAAGGGAATTTTTATATATATATATATATATATATATATATATATATATATATATAAATATATATCCTCTGAGCTCGGGTCCTCTACCAGAGGCCTGGGAGCTTGAGGGCCCTGCAGTATCTTGGCTGTGCCAAGGACTGCACATTTCTGGACTGAGATGTCTGATGTTGTTCCTGGGATCTGTTGTAGCCACTGTTCCAGTTTGGGGGTTACTGCCTCGAGGGCCCCTATGACCACAGGCACCACTGTGGTCTTCACCTTCCAGGCCCTCTCCAGTTCCTCCCTGAGGCCCTGGTATTTCTCCAGTTTCTCGTGCTCCTTTTTCCTGATGTTGCAATCACTTGGTATTGCTACATCTACCACAACGGCTTTCCTCTGTTGTTTAACCACTACGACAATGTCGTTCGCCCTTACCATTTTGTTTGGCTGGATCTGAAAGTCCAGACAGATATATATATATATATATATATATATATATATATATATATATATATATATATATATATATATATATATATATTTACAGTACAGACCAAAAGTTTGGACACAACCTTCTCATTCAATGGGTTTCCTTTATTTTCATGACTATTTATAAGGTAAGAAATCTCACTTATTAACCTGACAGGACACACCTGTGAAGTGAAAACCATTTCAGGTGACTACCTCTTGAAGCTCATCAAGAGAATGCAGTGTGTGCAGAGCAGTGATCACAGCAAAAGGTTGCTACTTAGAAGAAACTACAATATAAGGCGTATTTTCAGTTGTTTTACACTTTTTGTTTAGTACATATTTCCACATGTGTTAATTCATAGTTTGATGCCTTCAGTGTGAATCTACAATGTCAGTAGTCAAGAAAATAAAGGAAACTCATTGAATGAAAAAGTGTGTCCAAACTTTTGGTCTGTACTGTTTTATATATATATATATATATATATATATATATATATATATATATATATATATATATATTATATATATATATACATTCCACACAATATTGTTTTTGTTTCTACTTCAGAAAAGTATTTTGTATAAATTTGTAATATGTTTTTAAAATGTACATTTAAAATATATATTTTTTTACAAATACATGCAGAGTGTATTTTTGAAAGGATTATCCAAAGTATAATTTTCGTAATATATTTAATTTGGATTTAAAATATAGTTTAGAAAAATATACTTTTTGAAAGTGTATCAAAATAAATTTTTTGAAGAAAATTAGAAGCATACATTAGATATGTATTTATTTTATATTTTTAATATAATCTTAATAAGTCTAGCCAGTTGATAAAATACTAAAAATGTATTTCAGAAAAATAAAACATATTTAAGTGTAAATATATTATTTTTTCACAAGGGTAATATAGTTAGAAATGCAAATGTGTCTGTATGTGTTTTGTCAAGGTACAGTAAATAGTTTTATGACAACAGCAATATTTTTTAGGAGCAAGTACTGCACAGAGGTACCATCAAGAAAAGTATTTTATTTTTGCATTAACACCTCAGCAAGTTCGAGAAGTATGCATATCCAGGTATGGACTGTTTGTTAAATTTCTTCTCTTGAAGAAATCTTATATATTAAAATGAGTGGTTTATGTTTTACAGAGACTTCCTGCCAGGAGGCAGAAGGGACTATATGGTTCAAATTCAACTAAGGTGAGAACTTAGTTGAATTTTAGTTGAATTATATGAGTAATTAATTCTTACTAATTAATGTTATTTAATATGACATGACAAAAGAGATTAGTAACTTTTAAATAAATTTGGTAGCTAAAAATATAAAGGTTAATATTAGAATTTTAGCTACTCTCCATAAATCACAAAAACTGTTGTCAGTTTTTTTTTCCAAGTCAGAGTCCTCCAAAAATAACATAATGAATGAAGCTATCCAAAAAGTAATGAAGGGAACAGCAATGCCCCTTTTCACAACATGGTTTTGCAATAAGATGTCATTCAGACACTTTTAGTTGATCAGTGATTCAGCAATTGTATCCTATATTAAGACATACTACACACAAGATTGTATGATGTATATAATTTTCAATAACAATTCAATTCTAATATTTACATTGAGGCACCTTGGATTATTTAGTATTCCTCTCACTTGACAAAACTAATAAAATAAAACCAGCAGGCAACACATTGCCTGAAGGAGCAATGTGCTCTGGTGTGCATGTTTCAATGCATTAATTGCACTTTTGTGTACATACTCAAGGGGAGATCATCAAGTTCAAGCCCATTGGAACCGTCCTGCTCTGCAAGTCAATAGTGTCTGCATTGCAATATGACAGCAACTTGTAAAACATCAGGGATTTATATCCCAAGTAATCAGTATCCATGTTCGCATTATTTACTGAATGTTTTTACACCTACTTTCCTGACTTCATAGATGAAAACCTTAGGGAAATGTTTTACGATCCAAGAATATGACATTTTGTTATTTGTAATTTATAAAGTACAATTTGTGCATTAACACTCAAAAATTTCAAAGATATTTAACTTTTTGTTTTTGTGTAAAACAGATAATCTAAAAGAGTGTGGCATTTAAATTGATCAACTGAATCTCTATGTGACCAATTTGTTCTCATACAGTAAGATGACAACGGACTTCATGTATTTTCATAGAAATCATCTGGATTTCCTTAGATTGAAAGTCATTTGACAAATTGGCAAAATAGTTGTTTTTTAGCACATTATTTTAGCTAAGGTTTAATTTAAATAATGGTAGTTTCAATTTAATGTACTCAACTACATTAAATATACTGAACATCTGCATATAAATTTAATGTGATTACAAAACACCTTTATGGCTGTTATTGAGACTTTGCACTATATAACAAAATTAATTAAATTATACAGTCCCTTCTTGCCTGCAAACTCCTTTGATACAGCCTAGCATAATATCAATATTATGCTTAAATGTTTTGTTTATTTTTACTTTCAGGTTCTGCTTGGCAGAGACAAGTTGTCCACAAGATGATAATTTCCCTAACAGTCTTTGTATAAAGGTCAATGGCAAGCTCTTTCCTTTGCCTGTAAGTGCTATTTTTCCTTTAAAACAGTAAAGTCTAAACCTTCCACTAAAGTATTTAATGGGATAAGACACTAAATTTTCTATATCTTTAGGGATTTGCACCACCACCAAAAAATGGAGTTGAACAGAAGAGAACAGGAAGACCCCTAAACATTACCTCCCTTGTCAGACTTTCATCTGCTGTGCCAAACCAGATTTCAGTGACATGGACCCAAGAAATGGGAAAGGTGAGATTCACAATATCTTATTGAATTTAAGCAAGCTATTTAAATCAGTGGTTTAAATCAGGTCTCCACTTTTTTCACTTCCAACACAAATATCTGAGGTTTAGTTGATACCAGTACCAATCCAATACAGAATTGACTTAGAACATTTTAAATTACTTTGTTCAAATGTTTCAAAACACAGAAGCAAAAATTCTCTTTTGCACCAGGAAATATAAAAAGTTATCCAACAATTTCTAACAATTTCTACATACCTGTTATTTTCATTTTTAAATTAAATAAAAATGACAATATAAGTTGATGAATGAGCAGAGCAAGCTAAGTCAAACAACAAAGAACAGCTTCAGTCCTACTGCTCATGGCATAGAGCGGTTCAAAAGAATCAAATTGCCACATCATGTCACATCACTCTCAACAGATATGACTTGTCTTTATCTAGTTAGAAATATATATTTTTAGATGTTTATTAAATCTGTCTTGACAGCTTTTTTTATGAGCTCTTGTGACGTTAAACAATGCCAAAATACTGGAGTGTTTCTCAACTTTAGATTCTCTCTGATGAGCAGAAGAACCTGCAGAAAGCTAGATGTAAATATTTTATTTTAGGTGCAACCTGGGGTGGAAATTAGCACCCGCTGCTGGGAGTGGCGCAAAAAGTGGGTATGCACTGTATGCAACGCATAGGGGCACTGCACTCAAGGGGGCCCAAAAACGATGTGGGGAATTGTTTTTCTAATCAGCATTTTACAGTATATACTTAACAGCTGTTTGTTTATGGAATGATCAGTAACAGAGAAACAGCACTGATTAGGGACCCCTTCCCTACCCTCCAGATGCTCTCCCCTCCCATACAGGTAGCTTGGGCAGCGTCCCTTCAAGAACAGGCTGAGGCGCGTTTTTTTTTTTTTTTTTTTTTTTTAATTTTAATTGTAGGAATGTACTCGACAACAGGGAGCTAATGATGGGGTGGCAGAAGAAACTCCGGGGCACAAAACAGAAAACAGAAGAGGGGGAGAAATAAAAATGTTGGAGAAACTAAGAAAAGCTTTTCAAAATGGTTGAAAGACAGAAGGTAAGTAATGGCAGTGTATCAACAAGAGTTGTAAATATTCAGGCTAGCTAAGCTAGCCAAAATAACAGGTGGTTGTTGTCTTCGCGTCGTATCGAACCAATACGGGACACGATTTATTCCGTATTGCTATAAATGTCTGACATATCACACACATCTCAACAATAAGTGTAATAATAACGATCAAAGCAAAACACGAGAAATATTAAGGTCAACTAAATTGTTGTTGCGGGATCTAAATAGGACTCCCCTTAACCCCCCCAGGAACTGATGCTGTTGTCACGGTTGCTTAGAGATGGACACTATAGCATCGGTGATCTGCTGTCAACCCGCATCTTTTGAAAATGTTCACCCGATACCACACCGTCCTTAGAAAAAATACAGACTTGAGTGGGAAGATGCACATTCCAGACTAAACAATTACAGTGAAGTTTAAAAGGGGCATTAAAAAAAAAACAGTCAGCGATATTCAGGGCACAGTTTGATATCATACACAATGGGTCAGGAGAGGAACACCGCAGACCCGTCAGAACATAAAGAACCAGACATCAGTCTCTTCATCCCTCAATCATTTCCTGAGACTGAAAAATAATATAAATGGCAAAGAAAACAAATCATAGAAATAGATTATAGTAAGTAAATAAATATGAAGAGAACATTAAAAACATTTGTTAGGATTGTGTAGGAAGAATGTTGATATCTTTTATAAATAGTGTTTTATGATCAATATTATTTCACCATTTTACTAATGTGGGTTACCAGTTTGGATAAGGGTTCTCATCAAGCAAGAAGAATGATAGAAAACATGGTAACACAATGCCTCAGACCTGCAGCCCATAGGCGGTTCTAGATACAGGCTAACAGCTCTTTGGCTCACTTGTATATTAAATGATAAAATATTGCCCTGTTTTCTGTTTTATTCTTTTTTAGTTGCCCTGTAAGAAGCAATTTATTCACACATATGTACTATTATTATGTATACTTTAATTAAAGATAAATTGTACAAGTTTATGTCATATTTGGGGAGTTGAAGGGGGAACCGCTGATGACATGTTCACCATTGGCCAAATGCGGGTAAAAGTATGAAGAGGCAAGTAAATCGAAGCAACACACCCGCCACCATGGCGAGTTGACAATTTTTTTTTAAAATCATTTTCTTCTCAGAGTTTTTTGCGGCGCTAGTGGCTCGTATTTTTGACAGTAGGCAGACAGGAAAGAAGGGGAGGAGAGGGGGAAAGACATGCAGCAAAGGTCACTGGGACCGGGAGTCGAACCCGCGACATCCGTGTCGAGGACTGAGACCTCCAAACGTGGGGCATGCTAACCCCTACGCCGCCACAGCACACCCCTAAGTTGACAATTTGAAAAAAGAAAAGAAAAAAAAAGCCGCATTTAGTTTGAACTTCTGACCATTTGGAGGACTGACCATCTGGAGTCCCGACTGATTTATATAAAGTCCATATGACATGAAATGGCTGGTAGAGAAAATTTTTAATTTCCACCCCTTGGTGCAACAGATGTACTTCATCAGCAGGGCGCTCCACTGCTTTCTGCCTTATCACTGTCATTGCACTGAGCAGAGCTGAAGAAGTGGAGCCCCAGGCTGGGCAGACCTTGATCTGCCGGTGACATGCAATGTGTTGTAAAAGTGTTCTAAAAACAATAAAAACTCTTCAATTCACTCCAAGAAACGATTCCATTTGGCATGAATTCCTCTGATCATGTAAGTCATTCAGTCCTAGTTTTCCTTTCACTGGCATCTTTTTTTTTTTTAATTGAAGTTTTTCTTTCTTTTCATACATACAGTTTGTGAATACAGAAAAGTGTTTATCTGACATAATATACAGAAAATTAATCCCTACAAAGTAATCCCATTCAGCCCACCCAGATCATAGCCCAGAAGGTCCATGCACTACGTTCCTATCCTTGACAGAAATGGAACAAATTTTCATAAAAATTTGTTTACTTAATTAACCTGGAACATCATTGCATGTTTTGAAAAGAGTCAAGAAAGGGCCCCCATGTTTCTTCAAATTTACCAGTTTTTTTATTTGATTACTCGATTAATAATTAGAATAATCTCTATATTACTTGAATATTAAAATAATCATTTACAACAACACCAGTAAAAATAGATTGACAGGATTTTTTTGACACCATTAGTCAAAATAAGGGACAATGGAAAAGTCTAGCACGACCCTGCAATCTGACTTCTCCTACCTATTTATTTATTTATTTATTTATATTTTGAGGATTAGCAAATTTGTTGGTGTATTACCATGACCACCTGGTATGAAGTGTGCTTTAGCCTTTGAGTTGCACCACTGCAGCCCAGGATGAAAATCCAGCAGTGATATTGGTTTGAGTGTGTGCTTGCTTTTATGAGTACCTACCATTGTTATGGGGCCCAATATTAGGACGCCTTTAATTAATATCTTTGAAATGATAGCAACACAAATGAAAATTTTGGCTGCACAAAAGGGACTGACAACTTCCACCAACCATTTTTTTCGTAATGTTGGCGGGAGGCTGGTTGACCTGCTGAAATATGAGTGAAACTCATTATGTGAGTAGTAAAACATTGATCATATCACATGATTTAATATTTTGAAATGAGATCGTCAGACTGACAAAAATAGAAATTGATGTGGAAATTCTTGTATTTTACAAAATAACTTAAGGGCATAGAACATTTATACATAAATCTTTGCTTCCAAGAGACCGTGATACAATAAATACATTTATTTATTTTTATAATAAATGTATGTTTATGTGGACTTTTTGTTGTCTCTATTTACATTTGGGAGGGAGGAGGAGGTCCAGCATTGCCTCCCTGCCAATATCTCTTGCCACTATTTTGTCCCCCCATTTTCTGCCACCGGAAAAATATAGAAAGAAAAAATGGAAATAAAAGTTCTAAGGGACAAAAGAAATAAATAAATTAAAGAGACATGAATGCATCTATAAGTGAAAGGAAAAACCAAAGCATATATTTTTATAAACTGGATAATTTAAATTACGTGCTTAAAAATATTTTTGGGAAAATTTAGATGGAAAAATAAAAACCAATATGACTTAAATTATACAACAAGGTAGAGTTCTTCTTTTAAGGTGTGCATTTTAAATATAATCATTTATTTATTGGGCACTTTATTCAATGTAGTTCAAGTCAAACCTTTTCCCCAAAGGGGCACATTGAACATAAAAAAATACAATATAAAAACAATATAAAATATCTAGAGTGCAGTATGCATTAGCAAGTAGCATATGTGCATTGAGGTAGGTAAGTTCCTTTGTGCAACTGAAGCCCCATGGATTTGTGCACAGTATGCTTTTATATGAATGTGCAGTGGGCATGTAAGGTGTGAATGCATATATGTTGGGAGGGGAGATGTTTATGTGTATCCATGAATATACAAATATGTTTCTACTTTTTTTGTCAGTGAGTACTTCATTCTTTATACTCCTCCTTATAAAGAGGAGATTTAGATTATTTTTCTTCTTTTGCTCTTTCCTTTGGTGTGTTATTTTGTTTGTATTTTATTTTAATTCCTGTATAGCACTTTGTATTGCCTTGTTGAAGAAAATGTGCTATATAAACAAAATCATCTTTACCTTCACCTTTGCTCCTTCAACAGGATATTACAGTTTTTTGATATTTTTGATTGTTTTTTATTTTTTAGACTTATTCTCTCTCTGTGTACCTTGTGAGGCAACTGACATCACCATTGCTCCTGCAGAGACTGAGGATGAAGGGAATCAGAAGCCCAGACCACTCCAGGGCCCTAAGTAAAAATTTTAATTGTTGTATTAGTTTCATAAGATATACTGTGCTTTTTTGTTGTTGTTGTTGTTGTTGAAGATGGTTTGTCATTGGATCTCAATCCTGGCCCCAGGACCTTCTGTCCTGTTCTAGGTGTTTGCTGACCTGGTAATGTCCCCTTGCTTCATACAGAGAATCTGAACCCTCTGCTATAGAGCTTTGGAACTGACGTCACTGCGTGTGACATTTACGTCGCTTGGCGCCATCTTGTATGGCTACAGACCAAAACAAACTTTTTTCACTGTTTTCATTGTGTTACTGACCGCAGTGAAGTTGTTGTCAAGTCGGATATCGGATATCCGCGCTCCGTGGTGTAAGGGTTGTTTAGCTCAAGGTTGATCCGATTTATGAACGCTATTTCCGGCCAGCTGTTCTCTACCGCTCCCTCCTGAGCGAAGTGCTCGGAGGTTCACTTAGGGACTGTCCATTTCTGAACCAAACACTCATGTAAATAACTGATACAAAAAAAGTGGTAATTCATGCTATTACACGAGACCACTTAAATGAACTCAACATAACTGAACATGAGTAACCTGGACAACATCATAGCAAAACATTATAACACCACACCAACAAAGGAATTTAGACACTCACCAGAATGGACATGTCTGGAGCAAACTTGTAGATAACTTGGATGTTGGAGAAAGTGATATCAGGATGTCTCACCACTGATACCCAGGACATTCGTCTTTTTCCTTAGCTCAGATAGCCTAGCCTCCTGTATTTCCAGGCAGAAAAACAGTGAAACGAAAGTCCGTTTTCCATTTTTTTACCATTTCGGTTGTGGTGATTGGACATAACACCTAATAACGCAGCATGTGTGTATCATCGCTAAATTATTTTAAGTAACTTACATTCAAAAATTCAAAATATCTGTGAGACAGTCGTTTTCTTGGTTGTGTTTATGGCCATACAAGATGATGCTCATACCCCTACGCCTAGAGCAGTGACGTCACATTCTAGAGCTCTATTGAGAAACTATTGGATGCTGAAGGTGTGGACTCAGTTGAGCTGTAAAATGTGTCTGCACTGTAAACGACCAAACAACAATAAAAGATAAGTATCAAGCTGAATAATATGGCTGTTTAATATGAATTCAGTATTTGGAAGCATGAATGGTTTTATTCATTTGCTTCTCTCCCATTACCAAACTAGAGGCAAAGTACATTTCTTAAACGGCATAGAAAATGGACGTGTTCATTCATGGCTTTTGCTTCTGTGTTATGATTGGCCTGGTTGAAATTCTACTGGAGAAATTGGTAGAACTTCACCAGTAAATTGTGCTGGATAGATTTCCAGACAGGCTTTCTCTCTATGGGAAAAAGGTCAGACAGAGGGAGAAATGAATCGAGTGGGAAGACATTGGCCAAGCGAAGTGTTATCCTGTTGAGAAATACCTGCCTTAAATGAAAGGCCAATTAACATGCTTTTGCTGCACTCATGGCATTCTGAAGAGGTCATCATTTGCATGATGATAATGATGTATGCTGGAGCAGAGACACATCGTTTTTTTGTTTGTTTGTTTTAAGGTTTTATTGGTTCTAGCTGCCTTTATTTAAAGTGGTCAGACAGGAAAGTGGGCAACGAAAGAGGGAAAGATATGTGGCACATGTCACCAGTGCCAGGACTTGAACCTACGACAACCATGTCGAGAACTAAGGCTTCATCACGTAGGCTGTGCCTTACCCATGCACAGCACAGACAATAGACACATCTAAACATGAAGGACACTATTTTGAGTGAATGTAGTGTTCTTTCTGAGTCCAAAGTCTGTATCCAACTGCACAACTTTTGAAACCTTTAAAGTTACAGTGCCTTGCGAAAGTATTCGACCCTCTTGAACTTTTCAACCTTTTCAGGCTTCAAACATAAAGATCTAAAATGTTTATTATTTTGTGAAGAATCAACAAGTGGGGCACAATCGTGAGGTGGACCGAAATTTATTGGATATTTTAAACTTTTTTAACAAATAAAAAACTGCAAAGTGGGGCGTGCAATATTCTTTGGCCCCTTTACTTTCAGTCCATCAAACTCAATAAAGAAGTTCAGTGAGGATCTCTGAATGATCCAACGTTGTCCTAAATGACTGATGATGAGAAATAGAATCCACCTGTGTGTAATCAAGTCCCCTATAAATGCACCTGCTTTGTGATCATCTCAGGGTTGTGCTTAAAGCACAGAGAGCATCATGAAGCCCAAGGAACACATCAGGCAGCTCCGATACTATTGTGGAGAAGTTTAAAGCTGGATTTGGATACAAAAAGATTTCCCAAGCTTTAAACATCTCAAGGAGCACTGTGCAAGTGATCATATTGAAATGGAAGGAGTATGAGACCACTGCAAATCTACCAAGACCTGGCCGTCTCGCTAAACCACGGATGTCAAAGTCAAATACACCGAGGGCCAAAACACCAAATTTGCCGAGCTCTGGACTGATTCACTGTTTACTAAAACATATTGAAATGATTGCACATAGCCTATTGAACCTAACACAGTGTATATTATTTAATAATTAAATGAATAAAGCAATATTTTCTTATGGCTCTGTCAGTAATTTCAAGTGTAACCATTTTTCAACAGGCAAACAGACAAAAACAAACTTCCTTCAAAGAAAAATAGCATGTAATATGAGCAGAATAAAGCAATATTTTGTTATGAATGTCTAACCTCAAGGGAAAACATTTTCAACAGGAAAACAGCAAAAAATTAAATTGTTTTGAAAAACTAAATATGTTTATTAATATCAAGATAAATACATAATTTAAAATGCGTTATACTGCTCTATGAAGATCAATGTGATACTCTTGTCTTTGTGTTTCTGAGAAGCTTGATAGTGCCTTCTTAGATTATATTCTTTCATTACAGCCAAACTATCTCCCCACAGAAGACACACAGACAGTCATGGCATAGTTACTTTGAAAAAGTAACTTTAATCAATTACTGATTACTCCTTGAAAAAGTAACTTAGCTAGATTATTAATTACTTGATTTGGAAAGTAACTAAGTTACATTAAAAATAACTTTTTTAGTTACTTTCAACAAGAATAATGCTCAGCCACCTGGGAAAATCACATTGATCTTTGCCAATATTTAATTGCAAGTTATTTTATAATAGTAACATCAACAATGTGTCTCCAGTTATATGGTTGAACTAAAGGGGAGATTGTTTAATGGTTACAACAGTGGAAAAAAAAACTTTTGTAATTTGTGCGTTTTTTGTGTGTTTCTATTGTCTGGAAAACAAGGATTTTAGACCCCTATCCCCCCGCGTCTCAGCCTCCAAATTGTGCTTTACGACCCTGCAATTGCTGTAACCCCTGCCCGTTCTACAATTCAGATGTCCTGATGCACAGACATCTGAATGTCTGTGCATATTTGTGACACTTATCTTAATATTAGTAATTATAATGGCATTTAGTTGCACAACTTTATGGACGTTCATTCGTGGCTGTTTTCATGTTTATTGCGCTGCTCATATTACTTTCGGTGTTTGTTATTTTCTGGAGCGCAAAGCGAAGCTTGACGTCATTGAGAAGTAAAATGTTAACTTGACATGAACAAAGACACAGCGGGACGGATTATGAATCTTGACTAAAACTGAGACTGCATGTCAGACAAATTCTGGGTTTATGTCGCTTATTAAGCCCAACAACCGCAACCAGCGACTTCATTAAATCTACAAGAAACTTAAGAAGAAAAAAAAAAAAACAAGCCCAAAGCCGCTTATAATAATACACACAGGTTTGCCTTTCACCTCCATGAACATGAACTCTGCCTCCCACCTGGATACTCTGTTCTCAGCGTCCACTAACCGTTTAGCTATTTTTGAGGAGGGGGGGACCTGAAAATTGATCTCTGCTCTGATTGCTGATGAAGTCGCTTGTGTGCTGCAGTGACTTTGCGGGCTACCGTTGCATTATGAGGAATGTTCCCAAGGTTCGTCCAAAACGCCAGTGGGCCGCTGTGGCCTGTGTACTGATTCTAAAAGTAATTAAATATCATCCAGGGAGCCATAGATAATTAATTTGTGGGCCGCATCTGGCCCGCAGGCCTTGACTTTGACAGATGTGCCCTAAACTTTCATCTGGAACAAGAGAAGACTGATCAGAGATAAAGCCAAGAGGCCCATCTCTGATGAACTGTTCTGGATGAACTGTGGAGATCTACAGCTGAGGTCTGTCCATAGGGTAACAATCAGTCGTATACTACACAAATCTGGCCTTAATGGGAGAATGGCAAGAAGAAAGACATTTCTCAAAATGTCCCTAAAAAGTCTTGTTTGTAGTTTGCCACAAGCCACCTGGGAAACACACTGAACATGGAAAAAGTTGCTCTGGTCAGATGAAACCAAAATCCAACTTTTTGGCCACAATGCAAAACGATACATTTATATATATATAATACAAATGGGTTGTTACTGTTATATTTGTTTTTTAGTTGAGTGCATTGTGATTGTCAGTTATGGTATTGTAAATTTTGTTTAATTTTCATAAACAAATATTACTTTTGTAATATGTTCTTCCTTCTTTGTTTCAGTTAAGGAGAAGCTAACAGCAGACCCGGACAGTGAAATTGCCACAACAAGTCTTCGGGTGTCACTCATGTGTCCGGTAATTTAAGCTTTTGTATAAATTGACACTATAAAAATACAAGATAACATTGTTGTTGGGACTGGGGGCAAAGATGTTTTCTTATGACAGAAACTGAAGACCATTTTCTTGATCTTGTCTACTTTTAACTGGTTCTCTGAGCACCTTGGCACAAAGTCATCCACTAAAGTCCTGTACTCGACCTCCAGGCCCCTGCAACACACATCACTATGACCATGTCATCTGAGTAGTCTTTCAGATGGCACAGTTTGGAACAGTGCTTAAAGTCCGCAGTGTAGGTGGTGAATTTTTATAAATAGCACAGCTCGGTTTTACATGTCAGATGTAAACAAGCAGTCTTATAATCTCACAAACTGTCAGATACTCCAGGATCCAGGTGATATGTGATGCAGCTACATCCATTTTTTGAGCTTCTCGCTTACCAATCCTGGCTGAATGGCCAGGATTAGTAAGGCTTGGAGCCTCTGTTTGGCAGTTTCAAGTGCATCTGCATCTCTGCAGATTTGTATATCTTATTAATTACTTGATTTGGAAAGTAACTAAGTTACATTAAAAGTAACTTTTTTAGTTACTTTCAACAAGAATAATGCTCAGCCACCTGGGAAAATCACATTGATCTTTGCCAATATTTAATTGGCACAAATTGAAAAGGGTACTGGGCTTCACCCACCTGTGTCCTCAGGTGCACTTGTATCAGCTTCTCCATAACCTTCATGATATCAGAGGTCAGAGCGATGTGTCTATGGCCGATATGGCTTTAGGAAATGCTTTCTTTGGCACTGACCTGACCTGAACATGATGCACAAATGTAAAAGAACTTTTACTAAATAACTTGTTCTACATACAAATAGAAAATTACCAACATAAGTTTCTTAAAACTTGGAATCAGGGTTTTCCAGACCAAAAGTTTAACCAAACCTTTAAATACCTAGAAAATTATACGTTTCTGCATGTGAGTCTGTGCATGAATGGGAATGACGGATTTCATTATAAAGCATCTTTGAGTGTTTTAAGAATGGGTTGAATAGCTGATATTTTATCAAAAATAAATATGCTTTTGTTCTCATTGCATTTATGACATGAACAGAATAACATTTCGCATTCCTGTTTGTTAGGTTTCGTGTTTAATAAGTCTCAATTACCATATTTTCCGCATTATAAGGCGCATAGAATAGATGCTACAGTAGAGGCTGGGGTTACGTTATGCGTCCTTTAGATGGAGCTGCACGAAAGTGATTGTTAACAAAACAGTCAGATTGGTCAGTCAAAATTTATTAATGGATTACAAACCAGCGTTCTCTCAGAATGAATAGCTGTTTTATTATTTTCCCCGAGGTAAAGTTAGTGACATGGTATTTTCGTGACACAGTTTATCTTTTAGCAACAGCAAGGTATAACATGTAGTGCAACATTTATATCACATAGTGGAGGGTAACTTTTCCTAAAACAGTAGCTTGTGTGTACCAAGATGGACCGCCTCTAAATTTATTGATATTAAATTCGAGTGCTAGCACTGTTGCCCTCATTCGAATAGTGATTGTACCGACACTTCTACCTGCTGCTCTCTGTTCAACAACCCACAGTTCGAGTTTGCCCTCCAACTATAGTCATCTTGCTTTGTTCCCTCGGAAACTCTGTTTAGTCTTCTTTACTTGGTGTAGATCCTCTTGTTGGTTCCTCCACCTCCATACCATTGATTCGTTAACGTTAAATTTTCTCGCTGTTGCTCTTTTCCCGTGTTCTACTACGTGATTGATCGTCTTGAGTTTAAACTCTGCGTCGTGAGCGTGTCTCTTAATAGGAGCCATTTTGGGGTCTTTACACAAACACACAAATGGAAATGAAACGGCACTGTTCGCGCAGTCATATATCCTATGTATATATGCTAGGATAGAGCATTATTCAATAAAGTCTAGAATTGTCCACTTTGCTTCTGGGAGGGAAGACTGACTTGCTGCAGCCTGTTTTGAGCCAGCAGCAGAACCTTGTATGTAGGAAGCTCCTACATACCAGGTATTTAGGTGCTTCCAGCAGGCTACATACAAAGTAGTCTGCTGGAACAGAACCTGTGGCGTATCCAGCGGCAGGCACGGCTCTCACACCGACAAACACAGGCTGCACAGACTTCTTCTACGGGGGAAAATGAAGTTGGCGGCTGCTTACCGTAGTTGCGAGACGTGTTGTGGCTCAACATTGGTCAATATATAAGATGCACCGGATTATAAGGCGCACTGTCGGCTTTTGAAAAAATTGAAGGTTTTTGGGTGCGACTTATAGTGCGGAAAATACAGTACACAATTTATATAAACTGAACAATATATTATACATTAAAGCAAGTATTTTTGTTCATGTTTTGATTTAATTTATTTTACCTGTCGTTTTAAGCTGGGTAAGATGCGACTGACAGTCCCGTGCAGAGCTGTGACATGCTCTCATCTACAGTGCTTTGATGCTGCCCTCTACCTGCAGATGAATGAAAAGAAACCTACATGGATCTGTCCTGTGTGTGACAAGAAAGCCGATTATGAGAATCTCATTATAGATGGGTTTGTAAAATAATGTTACTTTAGTTAGTTACATATCTTAAAATTCTGAAATTTTATTTATTTTCAAGGTTTGAGTAGGTCTGTGAAATATACATGTTTACACACTTTCTTCTTTGACACTCTAAGTAATAATTTGAACAACTATAAAAATACAGAAGGGTTTTTTGTGGGTGTTTCAAATAAATGACACATGGTATATATTCTTATTTCACCATAATATGCTCAATACGCTGAAGATTTCCATCATCAATTTAGGTATAGCCGTCTTGCTTTTTGGTCATTTCTGGCTGGTCACAGGGATAGCTGTTGCATAGGGCATCAAACAGATGCCTTTACTGGCAGTGGCTATCTTTAAATACCTTGAAGGTTGTACTTGTTTAAGACCATTCTTAAAATATACTGTAAATGTAAAGTGAGCCTTTGTTTTATTTATTACAAAGGAATCAAGATTTCTTAAGAAATTTTAAATTTAGTGTATGGAATTTTATGGTTTTAAATGAGCACAAAACCTTTACTCTTTAATGTAGCCTCTTGGATATAGTCATCCCACTATTGCTGACTTTCTTTTTATATTAAGCAACATTTCAGATAAAAAATGGCATTGGCCAAAATCCAAATGGTGCAGTGTAGATCATAATTGGTGATCGGCCAGAAAACTGCAATAATAGGTGCACCCCTACTTAAGATGGAATACATACACACATTTTCATGATGTATTTTGATGAAATACATCTTTGGCATAATTTCAATAACTAAAAATGTTATCTATACCAGGAGAGTCTCTCTCACCTGAGAATGTTGACCAGTACTGGGCTGATTCTGAGCCTCCAAACAATTTTAGCTAAGTCCGGGAGAAGTTTCACATAACTTAGAAATTTATTTAAAAATATTTGTTTTAGTCACATAAATTATGAGCAGCAAACAATATATTGTCAACTACAGCTGAGAGTAGCTCATTGATATATTAATGCAGAAGCCAATGAGCTTGCTGTAAAAAAAATAAGATCTTTGTTAAAAACGTGTCAATGATTGAGAAGTTTTATTTCTTATCAAACATATGTTATGAAGCCAAAAAAAACTCAGAAATATTTAGGGCCAACCAGGAGAATCAACTCATTTTAAGTTAAAACTCAGTTTCACACAAATACAAACATTCAAGCAAAACTTTTTGTCTGTTGAACTGGACCATTCAAGATTGCTGTTGGGCAAGATTTCTATTAGCAGCTCCACAAATTTTTTGGTAAATGTTGCATTACCAAGAGACATGCAGACATACCTTTATCTTGGCCTTTGTTAACTCTTCTTTCTCTTTCTTTTCTCTCTCCATGAAGGATAAGTCCTTTTTTTTACTACATTGTTTGTAAAAAAAGGAAAGGAAGGGAACTGAATTGAGTGAATATTTTACTCTCTTCTCAGTTTGTTCTTGGAGATCCTTAATGACTGCTCAGATGTCGATGAAATCAAGTTTCAAGAGGATGGGACCTGGTGCCCAATGAGACCGAAGAAAGATCCGGTCAAGTTGTCTGTTCATTCAGTTGGAAAAATAGAATGTAAGTACATAATATTTTCTAATCACTTAGTGCCATTATTACACTTATAAAAGGAAAATAAATCATTGGAATTGAGTTATATTTTGTCTTGAAAAATTATTCATACATCTTGAACTTTTTTATGTTTTGTGATGCTACAACCACAAACTTCTGTGTTCTGAATTTTTTTTAGAACTATTCAGGCGTTGTAGAATGGAAAAAAAGTGCATAAGGCATGAAATACATGGTGATTTATTTCACCTTAAACCTATTAATATCCCTCAATAATATTCAGTGTAACTGCTACATAAGTTCCCCGTTTAATAGTACATGTTTTGTATTTTCACCTTTACTAAAGACTTGTTATAAATTCAGATTAACCATTAAAATATTTTGAACCAAACTTGAAGAGCTATACATAGGTGCATGATTAAAGTCCTGCAGTCCGCCCAAGGACAGGGGGGAATGGGAGGGACAGGGGTATAGGGAGAACAGGGGAGATAAAGGAGATAGCGGGGCTTTTCTTGAGCAAGGTCCCTTTGGTCAAGCCAACACATCACCATGCCCATCTGATGTTTGCCATTGACTATCTGGATGTTCCTGACAAGGTCATGTGGTTTGATGAGAAAAAAAATGGTGCTTTTTGGTCAAAACTTTACTCACTGTATTTAGAGGAAGAAGAAGGATGAGTACAACACCAAGAATGCAATCCCAATTCTGAAGCACAGAGGTGGAAACATCACTCTTTGGGGATGCTTTTCCATAGAGTTGACAGTCTCCTTCCCTCAGTGAAGGCACTGAAGATGGGTTGTGGTTGGATTTCCAGCATGACAATCATCTGAGGGTAGATTCAAGGTAGAGCATGCAAATGACCGTTTATTTTCTGTGACACGAGCTAAAACTTCTATGTGTACAGTAGTGGCAGTGTTTCTTGTTTTCTTTGACCTATAATGCTTCTGCACACACATCAACAGCTGACATTTTTATTTACCGTATTTTCCGCACTATAAGTCGCAGTTTTTTTGATAGTTTGGCCGGGGGTGCGACTTATCCTCCGGAGCAACTTATGTGTGGAAATTAACTCATCATTATTTTATATCACATATTATTTTCACACTAAACCGCAAGAGGGCGCTCAAGGCCTGTGTTATTCTACCTTTGGAGTTAGCAGCGTTGTTTGCAAGTGACACTGAAGATGAAGATTTCATTGCGTTTAGTGATTTGGAGAGACACGGATGGTTTGGTAAACTTGTCAGCATGTTATTTATGCTAAAGTTATCTAAATAACGTTTAATATGTTAACATACCTGGCACGTTCTCAGTTCGTTGTTTATGTGTGGTAAACAACCGTACAATTTTTCAGCCTGTTGTTGCCTCTATTCTATTTTCATTGCCTTTCAAGATGACATGTCTGTTCTTGGTGTTGGATTTTATCAAATACATTTCCCTCAAAAATGCGACTTATACTCCAGTGCGACTTATATTTGTATTTTTCTTCTTTATTATGCATTTTATGGCTGGTGCGACTTATACTCCGGAGCGACTTATAGTCTGGAAAATATGGTAATTTAAAATAATGGCAAATAAATACATCAGATAATTGATAAAAATAGGTGAAACATTTTTATTTTTAATGGTGGAGAAACACATTTCTTTTAGTGCTAAAGCAACTCAAGTCTATTTTTGTTTTATTATTCATCGAGTTTACAGATAGCTCTAAAATGTTATTAATGCACACTCCATATTTTTACAAGGACTGCATCAGAAAATCTTCATTCTACT
The DNA here is from genome assembly GCF_027474105.1 of Poeciliopsis prolifica. Taxonomy (NCBI): domain Eukaryota; kingdom Metazoa; phylum Chordata; class Actinopteri; order Cyprinodontiformes; family Poeciliidae; genus Poeciliopsis; species Poeciliopsis prolifica. The sequence continues at coordinate 136,085 of NW_026562508.1, read as the reverse complement.
TTCATATTCTTCCCTAATACAACGCATTCATTAATATACTAATAATCACTCTAATTTTAACAACAAAGTAATCATAATGACGCTAACAGTGCTGTGTACCAATGACATAATACATCAAGAGCGTTTTTCATAGTTAGTGAAAACTATTTTTCCTTATACAAATGTTTGAATGTTTTATGTTTATACATTATTTTAATTCCACAGTCAAACCGTTTCATAGTTTCACACCACAGACTGAATACCAAAACTTCTTGTGGTTTTGATCTTACAAACTTTGAATTTGTATTTTCCTTTGATATTATAAAACCTTTATTCTCTTGAAAACAATTTTTTAATATTTTCTGGTAATTGTTCATTTTGTGCTTTAAATAAGACACACACCTTTTGTATATTCACCAAATCAGTAAATTTCAAAAATTTATAATATATAAATAATGGCTTGCGTGGTCCAGATTGCTAACCTCATTGATCATTCTTATTACTCTTTTTTGTAGTTTAATTAATAGATGTAATAAATTTGCATAATTATTGCCCCATGTCTCTGCACGGTAACTGAGGTACAGTAAAACTAAAGAACAGTAAGAAATCTGTAAAGCTTTCTTTCCAACCAACAGTTTGGCATTATTCAATATGAAAATACTCTATTTTCTTTTGGATATATCAAATATGTGATTTCCAATTACATATTGGAGTTATTATCCTGAATAATAACTCCAAGAAATTTGTGTTCCTGAACCCTTTCTACATTTACTCTAGTTATCTCTATTTTTCTATTTTTATTTCAGAACTTTAAATAAATTATTTCAGAACCCTAATTCCAAAATAGCATTATTTTAATTTTAATCAAATTTAATAACAATATGTTACCATGAAACCACACCTTCAGTTATTTCATTTCCTTCGTTACATTATTTAGCAGTTCTTCCATATCATTTTTAACAAAAAATATATTTGTCATCTGCAAATAATACAGATGACATGAATACTACTGTGGAACCTGGCCACAACTTGAGCGCATCATTTACGCCAGGGATCAGCGGATTGTGCTGAAGCCAGTTGGCATGGTGTTCAGACCCACAGAAATCTCTGAAGCAATCTGGAGGAGGACACATCAATTAGAGGAGAAAACAAACAGCAGAGGAGAGCAATAAGAAAGAAACCAGAGAAACTTATAGAGAAGAGGAGAAATAAACCATTTCTCCCCTCCTTTACAATGGGCAATGTAAGATCAAAGGTCAACAAGATGGAGGAATCTATCTTGACAACTTCATGACCGCCTGGCCAGGAGGCAAAGAAAGTACAGGGAATGTAGCTTACTGTGTTTTACGGAGACATGGCTGAACCCATAAATTCCTGATGCCGATGTTACCATTGAGGGCTGACAGGGATTGCACCATGAGCGGGAAGCGGAAAGGAGGCGGGATTGCTGTTCTCGTAAATAACCGTTGGTGCAATCCTGCTTAGATAACGGTCAAGGAGCGAATCTGCTGCCCGGACATTGTACTCTTGGCGGTTGGACTATGTCCATATTCCCATGTTGTTGTGGTGACTGTTTACATTCCTCCACTCCGCTGTAGCTCGCTTGCAGACTGGACATCTGACTGCATTTATGGTTGTCTCGAGTGATATTAATCATGTCACCATGGACAAAACCATGCTCAACTTCACCCAGCATATTAGCTGTTCCACCAGAGAGGAGAGAAGTCTGGACTTGCTGCACCCTGATGCATACAGTTCCTCTCCCCTCCCTCCACTTGGACGGTCCGATCATAACCTGGTGCACCTCAGCCCATGTTATATACCTCTGGTGAAGAGACAGTCTGCAACCAGGAGGACAGAGAAGAGGTGGTCAAAGGAGGTCACTGAGACAATACAGAGATTTTTGGGGCCACTGACTGGCAGGCACTCTGTGCCTGCCAACCGAATATGGAGGACATCCAGTAAGACATGCAGTAAGAACACAAGTAGCAGCATTCCTGATCAACTGCAACTGTCTAATTGAGTTATTAGACATGCCTATGAAGACACTTTTGCAGTAAGAAGTAGCTCATTGTAGCTTCGCCAGTCTCCAGACCTGAACCCAATAGAAAATCTTTAAAGGGAACTGAAAGTCTGCATTTCTCTGTGACAACCCCAAAACCTGAACGATCTGGAGAAGATTTTTATGGAAGAGAGGTCCAACATCCCTGCTGCAGCTTGTGCAAATTAGGGCTGTTGTAAATTATTATTTGAGTAATCGAGTATGTGAAGTAAAAATTATGTTATTTCTTTTAAGAATTTTATTTTAATTCTTTAGTCATTTAACACTAGTATTGTTTAGTCTGTTAAACCGTGTTTGTCAAGGAGTCTTTAAAGAATCAGATAGGTTTCCTTTTGACCTCTCCTTGGAAAAGTTCCAGTAGGTTGTCAGTAACTAAAATAAGGCGTCAGTGTTTGTCAACAGATAACAATAAACAGGTTAGGTAATTGTATTGAGATTGAATAAACCCTAAGGCTTAACAAATTCCTCCATTAAATGTCACAAGCTAAGGCTACGTGCTGAGTGCACGTACAAAGTCTGATAATGTTCTTGTTATGCAAAATTGTTCCATTAGTAAACCTGATTTTTGGAAATGTACCTGTTTTTGAACAAAGATGTTTATCATCTGAACAATTAACTTACCCTAGGGATGGAATGCATTCTCTCTCTATACCCTGTTAAGAGTGACTGTGCATTAACCTGTTCGACTGGAATTGGCTCTGGGTCAGGGAGTGACCACATTATATAGAGAGTCCTATATATTGTGAGAGCTTGCAGCTCCAAGTCAGAACTCATTGTAGATACAGCTGTGGTTACTGTGTTCTCCGTTTGCAAACAACTGAAATAAAGATTTTGCTCTTTGCTATCTATTATTCTGATAAATAATTGACCAATTGAATAAAATGGGCACAACATTTTATTCAAATAAAATATTGGTAAATAGTGTTATAACATCAGTATTATTGGATATATATCCAATTCTTCATAATTTTCTGTAGTTTAGAAAATGTAGCTTTTGAAATTAACCTGGACAAAAATTATACAAAAATCTGAAAATATATTCAATTTAATAATACAGAGCCAGACTATTTGTAAAAAAAAAAAAAAAAAAAAAAAAAGTTGATCCATCAGCTTTTCATGTATCCATCTGCAGTCAGTTTAATAGATGAACTCTCACTTTGTGCATACTTTTATGTCCATGCGAGTAATTGGATTTGGCGCCTCTGTCACATATAGAAGCACATCTACCAGCTATGTACTGCCATTTTTCACTCCGCCACCCATTGTGGTAAATGTATTTTCCAGTTCATTTATAAAGCTACACTTACATTGAGGATCAAGTACACTACAGCTGGCCGTTGTGTTCAGTCTATCTGCGCTCTTCTCTGCCATTCACTCTGAAGCAGCCACTAGGCAGCTGCTGCAAGAGGAGAAAGACTGCTGTAGTCCAGGCATTGGGCTAGTAAATGTATTGATGCTTGGAATGATAAAAAACATTATCATAAATAAATAAAATAACTCTGTAATCCCTAACTTGAAAATTTAATGTTATGGTCCCAACACTTAGCATTCATCAACAACTCATCTGCGGAAGTAAAAGGCTTGTGCAACACAAAGAATCACATGGTATGCTAATAATAAAACAATTCAACAAAGCTTTGAGGCAGATAATTTGCCTCCAGGAGTTTTAATAATCGAGGAACTCAAATCATTTGAGGAATTGTTACAACCCTCGTGTAAACCTTGTTGAGAAGAACAGAAAATATCTGACATCTGTCATTGCAAACAAAGTTTTCTGTACCAAATATTGAGTTTGTTTTTCTGATGTATCAAATACTTATGTCATGCAATAAAATGCAAATTAATTACTTAAAAATCACTTTCACTCTCAGTGAAAGAGTTGTTCAGAAAATTATCAAAATTTTAGAAAGTTTTGAAATTTCTGATAAGACTCAATCTAAGACTTGGAGAGAGTCTAGTGGCAGCAGATGGCTCCCATCAGATACTAATGATTCCCAAAATACACACTGATGGAACCTAAGAAGATCAGTGTTATTCAAGACATCTGTTAAAAAATCCTGAGAATTTTTAACAGATGTTAAAAATCTGTTACAGTTCTCAAGAGATCTGTGATCTCTGGAGAACGTTGTTCTGTGGTCCAACATCCCTGATGCAGCACATGCTGCAACTGGACTCCCTGATCTTGCAATGATCTCTGGAGAACATTGTTCTCCAGAGGTCACAGATAGCTAAGTTCAAAACAAAACTGCCTAAATAAAGCATTTTCAAACAAATTTCAATTCCTGATTTCTTGATTGTTTAATTAAACAATTCTTGCATAGTTAACTTGCATTCTGGGAGACTTCATAAGCTGGAATTAAGTAAAATGCCATTCTTTAAGAGTGGTGTTTTAATATGTTAATACAAAAATTTGGAATCACACTTGCGGTCTGATCTTTAAAAATGGGTAAAAACCTGGTGGCACACACAAAGCTAATGTACAAACCAGGTGAAAATAGGAATGTGTCAATAAAAAAGCAGCATTGCAGACACAATCCACTTAGGGTTCAAGGAGCTGGAAGGGATTGGACTCTAAGTGATAATGCAAAAATGTCAGACTCAGGTTTGAACCGAGGCTGGGTCGGTCGTTCTGGCCCTACAGTGCAGGAGGGCATTCAGGCTCTATAACCATCACTGCTCTCAACAAACCCAGTAACTATTCTACATCCTCGTTATTTACAGGTTTTCTTATTTTCTCTTTTTTGTTACTTGCACATATACCCCCAATTCTGTACTGGATCACTTTAAATTACCCAGACAAATGCCACTTGGTCGGTCCCACAACACCTTTCCGAAGCATGCACACGAAGGTCATCAGGATAAAAATAAAAACGAGTGTTAGGGTTAAACACCTATAAAACACATATTAATAAAGACAGGAAAGACAAAAGAGTTAGATTCTTTCTTGCTCGCGAGGAGAACAGACAGAGATGTGCTTTCAGTTACAATCTCGTACTGCTCTGAAGCATATTTGTCTGCTCCTCTCCTTTTATTGTTTCCAGGATTCCTAATCACAAGGACGCTGTAGCTCTAAAAGGAGGGGAAACCAATTCATCACATAGCTACAGTGCCAGTTGTCATTTACTAACTAATACACAAATAACCCTAACCCTTGCACTATATAATCTCGTTCCAGACACAAAGTCTAGCAGAATATGTAGTGAATCTTCACAGTGACAGTTTTATAGCAATCCAGCAACTCAACAAAGCAGAGCTCCTGGTCAAGAGATAAATAACCTTTCAGGAAAACACTGTCTCTGCTTTTTCGTCAGTGAGGCCTTCTAAGAAAGGAATCAGAGCAAATCAACAATATAGAAACATTCTTAATCATATAATTAGATTAAACAATAAAAGCATAAAAGAAGATAATATTAAAAGATTATATGAGAATAACGAATATTTGATTAATAATATCACAATTTCTCCAACAATGAGTAATTGATTTTTCACTCATAACATTACTATTATCAATAATCATTTTAATGGCAATATATCATGTAAATAATGGAAGAGGTGGATAAAAGGAAAACTATTACTGTGTGCTTAACATACTGTATATTTATGAGGTAAAATGATCTATAAAATATTGTTTATGGTAATAGAGCATCTTTAATATTTTTAACTTTATCTTTCAGCCACAATTCCTTTACACCAGTCGTCAGTGGTAGCCCATCCTGTGGAACCCAATCTCAACAAGAAAACTGATGTAATTGATCTGACACTTGAAAGCTCCTCATCTTCTGATGATGATGATACAAGCACAACCCCCCCATCTAAGAGACAGTGCATTTACATCTCCAAGAATGAGGAAATTCATGCCAAAGGGTAAGCTGAATTTAAAGTGTGCTTTGATTATCAATAAATCTGTTAGAAAGGATACTGTATATAAATCTTTATACATAGTTATTCAGTTAATACTGAACAACTATACAAAGCTATTCAGTAATCACAACCACCTTCAGCATATTATATTAATAATTCCACCAAAATATATTTAATGTATTATTCTCATATGTTTTATATATATGAGAAAGGTTTGGCTGCAAAACATGCAGCAAAGCCAAAGTAGCAAGCAAGTTTTCAGAGGGAAAAATGTGGACTACCTCAAACATTGCATTCAGCAGAAAAGTTATTTGAATGCTGTTGGAATTGTACAAAGACTAAATATGGGAAAAGGCATCGGTACATTATTGCAGAAGGAGAGAAAAGTAACAAGCTGTATTATTTGACAATATTTTACTTAACATCAAAATGAGTGTTATTGCTATCAGTTCAACAAATCCATGATCACATGGCGAAGCAAAAACTATTTCTTTGAATTTGTGAACTCAATCAATGAGATTGTGCAGAATGACACTATGTGCAATATTAAAAATGCACACAATGCATTTAAAAATGTGCTCTCTTAGTAAATGAGAGCACAGACATAACAGTACACAACTTGCTAGTCATATATTAAATACAGGAAGGAAAATGTCAACTATAAACCTTTGTTTGGTGGCATCATCCAACTGACAGGATATATTGCTCAGGATCTTGCAGAGGCAATAACTCAATTTTATTTCAAATATGGGCTAGACATGCAGAGAATGGTGATACTGACCTCTGATGGTGCTTCAGTAATGGTGGGAAACAGTGCTTTGTTAAATCGCCAAATGCCATACCTAACTGAACTACATTGTGTGGCCCATAGAGGCATTGACGATGCCTGGAAAGATGTGCCTTTGATGAAAAATGTAGAAACTCTTTTTAGAACTGTGTATTTCACTTTTTCTCTGTCAACTGTGAAGAGGGTAAAATGAAGAATCGAGCGAGGATTCTTGATGAAGATAAACTGTGATTTTGGCCTCTGAACGAAACGCAATGGCTGTCGCAGCACCAGGCTTTGAAGGCTGTTCTGAGGAACTACACTGTGCTTGAAGAATATTGCAAAAGAGAATTTACTGATAACAAAGATCTAGTGGCAAAGTACTGCTGCAAAAAGCTGTGATTCCAAGTTCAAGGTCACTCTCATTTCTCTGGGAGATGTTTTCGTGGAGATGGCACAACTCTACGTTTCCATTCAAAGTCACAACCTGACTGTGACGAAAGGAAACTGCTTTGCAATGCAAAGATTGAGAAGTTGCGTTCCCAATACTTGGAGACAAAGGACGTACAGTGGAGTGACTGTGCCAAAGAGGGAATTGGGGACTTTATCAGGTGATGGCAAAAATACTGGTTAGTTTACTATTTTTATTTGTAAGCTCTGTGATCACATGGATGCTCGTTTTCCAGAGGATGAATTAAAGGAGTGATCAGCATTTGTCATGGAATCATTGAGCTCAAGCATCAGTTTGACATTTCTACCTACACTGGCAAAGAAATATGACACCATTCTCCCTCACAAACAATCTATGGAAGCTATTAACAGTCATTATGTTGAATTCAGATAAACATCCGTCCATCCGTCCTTCTTCCGCTTATCCAGGGTTGGGCTGAGGGGGAGCTTCATAAGGGAGGACCAGACTTCCCTCTCCCCAGCCAGCTCTTCCGGGGAACCAGCTATCTGTCAGGCCAGCCGAGAGACATAGTCCCTCCAGCGTGTCCTGGGTCTTCCCCATGGCCTCTTCCCGGTGGGACGTGCCTGTAACACCTCACCAGGGAGGCGTCCAGGAGAGATCCTGACCAGATGCCTGAGCTGGCTCCTCTCGACGTGAAGGAGCAGCGGCTCTATTCTGAGTCCCTCCCGGATGACTGAGCTTCTCACCCTATCTCTAAGGGAGAGCCCAGCCACCTTACGGAGAAAACCCATTTCGGCCGCTTGTATCCGCGATCTTGTTCTTTCGATCATGACCCAAAGCTCATGACCATAGATGAAGGTAGGAACGTAGATCGACTGGTAAATCGAGAGCTTCGCTTTTTGACTCAGCTCTCTCTTCACCACGATGGAACTGTACAGTGCCCGCTTCAAGGCAGACGCTGCGCCAATCCACCTGTCGATCTCCCGCTCCCTTCTTCCCTTATTTATGAGCAAGATCCCGAGATATTTGAACTCCTCCACTTGAGGCAGGACACCCTCCCCGACCCGGAGAAGGCACTCTACCTTTTCCGGCTCAAGATCATGGCCTCGGATTTGGAGGCACTGATTCTCATCCCAGCCGCTTCACACTTGGCTGCAAACCGCTCCAGCGAAACCTGCAGATCATGTCCTGGTGAAGCCAAAAAGCAAAAAGCAGAGATGCAATCCTAAAGCCACCAAAACAGATCCCCTCAACACCTCGGCTGGGTCTAGAAATTCCGTCCATGAAAGTAATGAACAGAATCGGTGAGAAAGGGTAGTCCTGACAGAGTCCAACTCTCATCGAAAATGAGCCCGACTTATTGCCAGCAATGCGGACAAGACTCCAACACCGGTCGTACAGGGACCTGACAGCCCGTATCAAAGGGCCCTGTACCCCATACTCGCGGAGAACCCCCCACAATTCTCCCCAAGGGACACGGTTGAACGCCTTCTCCAAGTCCAAAAAACACATGTGGACCGGTTAGGCAAACTCCCATGCACCATCCAGGACCCTGCTCCGGGTGTAAAGCTGATCCAGTGTTCCATGGCCAGGACGAAAACACATTCTATTATTTTAAAGGGCACAGAGATGTAATAAGAATTGCAATTCCTGTACTTTTGTTTATGAAAGAGGAGAAAAAAAAAACGTTCAAAACCGCATTGTTGTAGTTTTAAATGTTCTGTGTCGTTTAAATGTGTCTCTTGCAGCAGCGCTACATCTACACCTTCCTTCTTTAGGGCGAGAAGGACTTTTTTTCTTTTAATTGGTGAATGACTTTCCATAATGTTCCACGTACATATTCTTAGCATTTATAATCCAAAGTTATAATGTTATGCCACCCAAATAATGATTACATATAAGGACTGCAATGTGCTGAGCTGAACAGAAACTAACCCAAACCAACTGACTAGAATCAAAATAAAACAGAACAGAACAAAAAATGCTCTTTCCAGGCCCGTTTTCCCCCTAAACACACAGGGGGCCATCCCTTCCTTAACCAAGCCCGTGTCTCATCTCCCTGATGAAGACACACAGATAGACAAACCCAAAAGAGAAAGTCCATCACATATCCATCGCTGCCACGCACCACAAAAAATCACAGGAAAATGCAGCTGAGCAGATCAGATTGAAAAGAGTCATAATCATAATTACCACATTACTTGTCCTTATGAGTGAAGAAGAGAACAAAAAGAATCAGAACATGCTTAGAGATCAAACCCCTGATACCTTCCGATCCAGACCGTTTGACTCCATAATCTTTCGCTGGCGTTGTTTTCTGCGAAACTATCCAGAAACTCCACTGCATCGCGCATAATCCTCAACCTGGCCGGGTAAAGAAGGAAGTACTGGATACATGCGCATCGAATGGTTTCTGCCTGCGCATGGTGTCTGCTGAGAAATCCTGGAAGAACATGATCTTAGAGTTCTGATACATCAAGGGCTGGTTGCCGCTTCCCGCACGCTGCGCGGCTTCGAGAACCTGTTGTTGATCCCGGTAATTATGAAATCTGATCAGCACCGGTGTTAGTCTCTGTGTAGGCCAGGGTTGTGGAGCCAGTGTCCGGTGTGCCCTCTCGAGCTTGATCCGGCTGCTCTTGGTCTCGACTCATAGAAATTTGGGAAGCCATTTTTCAAAAACTTTTAGGGCTCCAGGACCAGCATCTATGCCCTCTTTTAGACCAAGCACCTGAATGCTCTTTCTCCTGCCTCTATTTTCGATGTCAATTTGTTGAGCCATCGTGAAGGCCTCTTTGTCCAACTTTTTTCTGGGGGCCATAGCCTGGTCCAGGCCGTCCTCCTGAGCTGTAATCCTGTCCTCCGCATCTGTAATGCGTCTCACCAGCACATTGATCTCCGTGGCCTGGCTCTGAAGCATTTCAGTTGGAATGTCTACTTTCTGGGAGATTACTGATGAAATGTTCCCGGTGATTTCCTCAATGACTTGGCGAAGAGCAGGGTCGAGTGTAGTGGTCCCACCAGCTGCTGGCAGTTCAGCAGCTAGCTCTGCATTAGCCATGCTATTTGTGCTAGCCAGTTGAGACTCCACTTCAACAGTCTTGTTAATTTTCTTTAGGATTTTGGGCGGCATTATGCTAGAGTGAGTTGGAGGAGCATTTATCAGCGTTCGTATTACCACATTTAGTTGAAAAGTCTTAGTAAGAGTGTGGTATTCTGCTCAGATATAGAACATGTGGTGCGCAGCTAGACAAAACCGACCGCTTGCTACGCCGCCATCAATTACTGATTATTAATTTTGACACGTTTTGTTGATTTTTAGAAAAATTATTATTATTGTTTAATGAAGCTAGAAACATTTTTGAACATTTTGATAAGCCTGTCAGAAGAGGAAGTGCTGGTCTCAGTATCCTGGCGGACTTCGTGTTTGTCACCTACTCCCGAGATCGACTCAAAACCTTCCTGCCATCGACGTATTGAGCTCCCCTGTTGTACATATTCATCCGACCACTTTTTTTTTTTTTTTGCTCGACACGTTTAGTATGGATTCAAATATTGAGAAAGAAACCATACGACATACAACTACGACAGCCGTTGAATACTGCACGCACTAAATTCCCGGCAGCACTGATTGGCCGAGCAATGTCATGTGATCCTCTGAAGCAAGTGATGGCCAAGGGGGGCGCGTCATCACGACTTCACACAAGTGTCTTCGCCTTTGTGGCAGAGTCTCCGCAAACCCCTGAGACTGACTCATCGAACCCCTGGGGTTTGATCGAACCCATGTTAAGAACCATTGATATATATGTACCATCAGAGACCGACAGGACTTTCTTAAAAACGTTCTTTGACACCATTATTTCATTTCGTGAAGCAGTTCTTGTTTGCATTGGAGACTGGAAGACAATTTCTAATTATTCTGTAAGAAGGAGGAAACTACCAGCTTTTTGTTTCTATAGCTGTAAGAAACAAAAAGCTGGTAGGTCAAAAGATCTAAATATCCTGTTTGATGTTTGAAAGGATCTCCATATTAAAGAAAGATAATTTACGTGTTATTCTTCTACCGACAAAGTCCACTCCAGGATTGACCTGTTTCTGATGAACATCATTGGTATATCTAAAGTAAAGGACTGCTTAATTGGAACATCTGATATTTCAGATCACAACATTGTCTATCTCTCCATCGGTTTGTCTAATAGGCCTAAAACAACATTATGGCGCTTAAATATAGGTATTCTTAATGATGAAACCACAAGAAAGGAGATTAGAAAAGAAATAATGGAATGTGTAAAAGACAATAATAATGGGCAGCTAAACCCCACCTTAGTCTGGGACACGGTTAAGGCACTAATGAGAAGAACACTAATTTATCTTAAAAAATTAAAAAGGTTAAAATATGACGAATTGGAAAAAACATTGAGGAAATAAGAATTGAAACAGCAAATGACGAACTATAGAGAAGTTTCAGAACAAGTAATGAAAATTAAAAACAATGATACTCGAAGAACTTGAGGGAAAATTACTATTCTCCAAACAAACATTTTATGAATCAGGCCCAAAAGCTACACGAATCCCAGCTAGACAACTTCATAAACACCATCTGAAAGCATTCGATTACCAAAATTAGAGAACCCTCAACTGGACATAAGTTGACATAGACATAGAGGAAGAACAGCAATGTTGGAGGCAGTATGGCCATCAGAATGTCAATCACTGTCATATATTTTGGTCCTGCCCAAAGTTGGCAACTTACTGGGATGGAATCTGTCAGACTATTGGGATAATTTCAGGATATGCCATCCCCAAAAACCTTTTCTGCTGGGGCTGATATCTGGAAGTGTTTCAAAGAGAAGACGAGTATCTTTCTAAAGTTCTATCAATTGCAAGCAAAAAAAAAAATCAATTACATGGTCTTATTTAAAGAAACTACCTCCCCAGCTCGACCATTGGTGGGAGGTCATGGAGGAGATTCACTCTATGGAAAAACTGACATATCTTTTACTTATAAAAGGACATTCTTACAATAAGCGCTGGTCTAAATGATTGACATAGAAGAGGAAGGAAGCATAACTAGGAGTAACATCTTGTAATGTTTTTCTCTCTTCCTATTTAACTATGAATCAGTGCCCCAAGTTCTGTGTGTTGTATGTTTCAATATAATGAAAAATGTTCAATAAAGAGCATTAAAAAAAAAAGAGTTGTCCTAATATATGAGCGGTGGCTTTTAAACTTGACTCATACCTTGACAAATTCTACAAAGAAACATGAGTTCTCACAGATTAATATAAATGTCCATACAGGTCAGACTGTGTCCAGTTTGAATGAAAGCTGGCATGCACGATCCTTGCCGATGTAAACATAGGACATCAAGCCGCTAGAGTGGCCAATGCACAGAGGCACGCTCCCAGTTCAATGCCTCAAATATAAAAACTATAAACCCATATTTCAGGAATAATTATACCCTGCCAGTAAAATGCACTGCAGAGATGCTTGAAGTTCAGCTTATTAAAAAAAAGTTGGGGGAAACTGGGTAGTTTCCTCCTTCTTATAATTTTCTATTTGTTCTTTTTCAAATTGTTCATCTTATCGTATTAAAAGAAGAAATCTTGAATTCACAGCGCTAAAAAAATATATCAGTACTAAGTATGTGATGTGTTGACTGTGATCCTGAGTGGTTCCCATTTTCCTGTTTTCTGTCAGCGTGTTGACGTACCAGCCCTCTCTTCGTATGCCAAATGTTCCAGGCCTGGAACAGTCATACCTTACCTCAGCTATTGCCGAGTATGCAGTTCCTTTCCGCCCATCTACACTTGGTTCCATTCCTACCGAATTGCAAAGTAAGTTAGTAAAATGTACACAACTTTGCAATTAGGTTAGATATTTGCACAACCCCTAACTACTAGTACCATTAACTTTGTGTTGCTTTGTACTTCCAGGTCTGGATTTCTTTTCATTAATCCCAACAGATCCTCAGGTAAGCATAGTGGGTTTTTTTCATCAGATAGTGTCTATTAATTTGTCATGTCCAGGCTTTGATAAAAAATATAAATCTGAAAAATGAAGTGAAAAATCAAAGCTTTTACTAAGACTTTGAAGGTCAATGGATGTAATACCACACTATCTCTAAATTGTCATATAGTCAAAGCAGTATAAAAACTGCTAAAGACTGCTAAACCTAAAGATTCTGCTGTAAAATTACTAAAGCACTCCCAATCAAAATCTCAAAACCAGAATAAGTCAGAAGTATTGTCTTTTCCTACAGCTGGATCATAATAATAATAATAATATATAATAATAATATTAACATAATAATAATAATATATTAACATAATAATATTGCAAAAGGGTCTTCAAAATACAAAAAGACACAGCATTAACAGATGAAACAAAGTTCACAGCAGACAATTTAATAAACATATTTGATGTACTCCTAGATTACATCAAATATGTTTGAATTCTGTTTGAATTTTTTGTGTATGCCCTGTCTTAAACACTCATGACAGATGGCCAGTCACACAAAGCCATGTTCTGCTGGAGGTTTCTTCCTGTTTAAAGAGGATTTTTCATACTAGTCTCTAAATGCTGTACATGAGAGATTACTGGAAAGTCAGTGACACGATGCAATTGTCCACTGTGGCCACATGTTCATCCTCGAGAAGTGAATGCTTCTGGTGAAATGATTTGATACAATCTCCATCCATTCAATCATTCATTCATTTCTCCATCCGTCCGTCCATCCGTCCGTCCGTCCATCCATCCATCCATCTATCTTCTGCTTATACAGGGTTGGGTTGCAGGGATAGTACCTTCGGAAGGGAGGCCCAGACTTCCCTCTCCCAAACCACTTGTTCCAACTCCTCCAAGGGAGAAGCCCAGGACACTCTTTGTTATTGCGCAATAGCCAGCCCCACCCTAAACCTTACAACTCCCTTGGACTGACTACTGACCAGCTCTCCGTCTAACGGGTCCGGAAAGTGTCTAAAACCTGGGTATTACTCTGTAGAAGGTCTGAGAGAGATAGTCTGTTTAAACTGGTGTCGAGAGAGACTCGACTATCTCTACCTACCTACAATCCAGAAGTTATGACCCTTTTAGTTAAGAAGCAATCAGTTGAGTAGCCCTCACAACTGCATAACTCCAATAACCACTTCTGTTAATGGTAGCCCTCTCTCTAATAATAACGAGCACTTGTTAACAGCTAGATTAATTTCAGTGACTTTTTAAGCCCAGGGTCATTATTTTTATAACTACTAAAGGAAAGTCCGAAGCCACCACACTCCTAGAATCATATACATTGATTTTACATTAAGTAGAAGAACCAAGACCAATAAATCACTCAATTAATTTCAAACCTCATTAGAATTTAAAATATATTTATTAAGCAAGTGTTGAGCAGGGGTAAATGACAACCAGATTAATTATCAATAATTATAAGTTCCAGAACAAAAATCATTTTGAATAAAATCACCATAAACCTTCCCTAACTTCTTTCCCTAAACTTTGTCATCAATTTACTAAGCAAGGCTTTGGGGTGCAGGCAGACTCATACCCAGATGATGAAGGATCTCGGCAACAGAAGACTTTAGTGTCCTTGGACAGAGTCTTGTCTTAGCACGACAGATCCTCTTTTGAATAGAAACAAAGCAGAGCTGGTTGTTGTCTTCCAAACATCCAGATCTTCATCACTCTAGTGACCTTTGTCTAATCCCCAAGTCTGTTGCGGCAATCTTGAGATCTTTTGGGCTGAGGGCAGAGCAGTGATCAAATCAGGGACCAGAGTCAAGGGGCAATGGGTCCCGTCTCCCTTTCAGGGGTGTGAAGACTTGACTTCCCTCTACTTCTTTCTGTCAGCTCAACACATCAGAGACAAAAAATGAAGCTTCTCCTTTCTTTCGAGTTTTTTTACCCTCTCTCCTCATTGTTGTGTATTGGGAGATGGCGTACGTGATTCCTCGAGCATTCGATTACCTCATGGAAGGTCCAATGCCTTTCCATATTTGGACAACTCACTTCTGCTCACTTCTGCCTTGTTATTTACTTTAGTCGGCCATCTGTTCCTGCTTCCCCGTTTTAACTGCTTCCCCGTTTTAACTTCTTTATCTGGAACACAGATTGAGGCATGCCTGGACATCTCTCTGTGCTACACCAGCTGTCCCTATTTTTAGCCCTGTGTGACTGCATTCTGTTAAATTTCTTCATATATTACGAAATAACCCTAACCATAAAGCACTATCATAAAACACAATAATCTTTTAATACATTTCTTTATCCATAACTGATTTCAATAATCATTGGCTTTTAATACTTTTTATTAAGTTATGATTTCATCATTTGTTATTTTGGTTCAAGTTGTAATTATGTCAAGACTTATATGTAATCTCATTCAAATCAGAAATTACTTAATTCATAATCATCAGTACATTAAAACACAAAAGTTTATTTTTTACAGTCATTATTAAATCAATGCTCAAGATTACTTCGGTCTCTCAGGCCTTTATGATATGTTTTCTGCGTGAACCTGGAGAGACCCAACATGTCCTGGTCTTCCCCAGGGCCTCCTCTTCTGGGAGTGCCCGGAATACGTCCCTAGGGAGGTGTCCAGGATGCATCCTGCCCAAGCCACCTCAACTGGCTTCTGTCGATGTGAAGAAACAGAAGCTCTACTCTGAATCCCTCCTGCATGACAGAGCTTCTCACCTATCTAAAAGGCACCCTGCAGAGAAAACTCATTTTGCTTGCTTGTATCCATGACCTCGTTCTTTCAGTAATGACCCAAATCTCATGACCATAGTTGAAGGTAGGATCATAGATCATGCGGTAAACCGATAGTTTCACTTTTTGAATCAGCTCTCTCTTCACAACGACAGACCGGTACAGAGCCTGCTTCACTGTAAATGCTGTGCCAGTTGGTCTGTTGATCTTCCACTCCATTTTTGCCTCTTTTGTGAACAAGCTCCTCAGGTACTTAAACTCTTTCCCTTCAGGCAGAACCTCGAGCCGGAGAAGGCACTCTACCCTTTTCTGGCTCAAGACCACAAAAGGGTGCCTCGGATTTAGAGGTACTGATCCCCTTCCCGGGCGTTTCAGTCTCAATTGCAAATTGCTGGTTGAAACTAATAGGACCACATTATCCGCAAAAAGCAGAGATGCGATCCAAAACAGATCCTCTCCACACCTTGGCTGTGACTAGGTGCAGAACACAAAAACTAGAAATTCTATCCATGAAAGTAATGAACAGAATCGTGACAAAGGGCAGCCTTGGCGGAGTTGAACTCTCAGCGAAACGAGTCCGACTTACCAGACCAGACTCTAACACGGTCAAACACCATACAGGTGTGTGACCTGTATGGTGTTCTGTTCTCCAGGAGGCCTGTTCTGGAGAACAGGGCTCCCCGAGAGACACAGTTGAACACCTTCTCCAAGTCCACTAAAACACATGTAGACCGGTTGGGCTAACTCCCACACACCCTCCAGGTCCCTGCTGAGGATGTAGAGCTGGTCCAGTGTTAGAGAACCAGGACGAAAACCACACTGCTCTTACTGAATCCAAGGTTCAACTATCTGACTGATCCTCCTCTGCAAGATCCCTGAATAGACCTTACCAGGGAGGCTTAAGAGTGTGACCCCTTTGAAACTGAAGCAGTTTCAAAGGGGTCTCCCTTTTAAACAGGGGGACCATCATCCCAGTGTCCCTGTCCAGTGGGACTTCCCCTGATGTCCATGCAATATTGCAGAGTCGTGTCACCCAACACAACTCTACAACATCCAGAACCTTAAAGAACGCCAGGCAAATCTCATCCACTCTTGGGGCTGTGCCACTGAGGTCCAGAACACCTCAGAACACCTGTGTGTTCTGCCCACTGGTCCACAATGTCCCTAGTCGAGGTCAGCAGCACACTTTCCCCACTATGAACAGTGTTGGTGCTGCACAGCTTCCCCCTCCTGAGATGCTCGATGGTGGACCAGAATTGCCTCGAAGACTGCTCCCATGTCCGAGTTTTTGCCTCTGCAACCACCCCAGTCACCTGGCATTTGGACTGCCTGTACCCAGCCTTAAAGGCTCGATAGGACTCCTTCTTCAGCCAGACAGCGTCACTCTCCAAAGGTGTCCACCAACAGGTTCAAGGGTTGCTGCCACGACAGGCCTCGACAATGGAAGCACGAACATTGTCCATTCAGACTTAATGTCCTTCACATCCCTTATCCCTTCCTTAAAAACTTTAAAACGATGACATTTTAATCAGTTTACATTTTAATACTGCGGCGAGCCGCCGACATGATTCAGGTTAGAACCAGGTCAAACAAATGAAACTCATTTTGACAACTTGGCCTGAATCAAAAGAGAAGTAATGATGAAAGATACTCCACATGGAGTCTGTTGTATCTTTATTTTTTTCCCTTCCTTTGAAAAAAAGGCTGAAAAAGAATTTAGAACACGTACAGTGTTCTATATTCTCCCAGAGATCGGAGTTAAAACTGTGTCTCACAGTAGACTGACCCTCTCAATACATTTGGACCTGCCAGATTTGACCGGCATCCTCCCCCACCACCAGAGCCAACTCATCATCGGGTAGTGGTCATTAGGCAGCTATTTACCTCTCTTCACCCGAGTGTCCAAGACATGTGGCCACAGATCTGACAAAATATTGATCAGCCATGCGTCAAAGTGAGACAGACTATTTCTAGCTGGAACCTCACACACTAACTGTTTGATAGTGGGTTAGATTTTTAGATAGAAAGCCTTTTTTAAAAAGGACTCAGTTTGGAGAAGTTCACTGGTTTTGTTTTTAGACAAACTTTATTTCCCATTAGCTGTTTGGTAATATTGATCCATGTCTCATTATATTAGGTCATCATTCATCATTTAATGTTTTAAATGGGTTTTACATGCAGGGGATTTACATGGGATGAACATGCAGGGTGGCCCAAAAGAAGGATGCCATTATGCAGGAAAGTCCTTTACAGGCATGCATTATGAACTTAAGCGTTGTCCTGTTGAAAGATGTAGTCATCACCACACCAACAGTGACCCTCCGTCAAGAGTAACAGTTGCTGCAACATCTACGCTGTCTGGACCACCAAGACTTTTTCCTTTTTTAGTTTTTTTTCACATCGGCAAATATTACTTTTTCTACTTTTCAAAATCCCTTTGCTTGGGGATCCTTTCCACAGTCAAAATTGATGTATAATGAGGACATAACTTGTGAAGACATTTTTTGGTCTTCAAGCTATCTCTTACAGACACAATGGTTCAGAGTAAGTCTTCCACTTGACTTTTTTTGTTTTCACACCATCAGGATCTTTTTAAAAATATACTCTGTCCACACTTTGCAGTGATTGTTCAGTACAAGAGGACCTACTTTTGAAAATCAACAGTCCTGCCATTGTCAATGGACAGAAACCTTTATTGACTTAACTCTGTAGGCTTTTGAAAGGTAGAACATCTAAAACGAAGTGCCATGGAAGCAAGAATTTACTTTTTGTATTTTATTGAACGCACTAAGTTATGATTAAAATTCCATCAATTCGAACATTAAACATTAAAAGGAGTAGGTAGAAGTATAAACTTATTAAAACACACCACTTCTATTTTAGCTGCTTAACACTAATGGTTTTAGACTCTTAATGATCAGATGAGCCACTTGTCTAAATTCAGTTTTTCATCTTGTGCTACCCTGTTTTGTCTCCTGAACCTGTTTATGTTTTTGCATTTTTAAGCTGTAATTACAACCTACTTGTAATCCATTAATATGAATGAAAGTGTAATTTTAATTTCTTCCCTATTTGCAAGATTTTTATCAGAAAAAATTGTCAACCGAAAAATTGTGATATCCTTTGAACAGCTTATGAAATATATTCACCTATAAGTTGCATTTTTGTAATATTCACAAACAAAAATCTTTTTCAACATTATCGAACAGGTGCGATACTAGAATAGCATGAAATGATTATTACATTAATAGCTCAGGGTCATATGAAATTCTTAAGATGTACTATTCTGCAAATCTGTGTTAATGAGATTTTAAGGGAGCTCAATTTGTGTTTTTCTTCTTTTGATCAGCATTACAGGCCCCAAATGTTTTTGGAAAACCTTTCAGGCAGCCTGAACAGCATACCCAGCACTAGCTCTGGTTTGGTATCCTCTACCTCCAGCAGCAACTTTAATGCCAGTGGTCATACTGCCACCTCCATCCACAGTACACCAGTCGTCACAGGAAGCTCCACTGGAGAAGTGACTGGAGGTAGCCTGTCAGATATTATTTCACTGGACTGAGCGACATTCCTCTACACCTGTCAATGCCTATTTTAAAGGTTTTCTGTGGTAAATAGTAAATAATTTTCAGATTCCTACGCATTTTGATCTTGCCATTGTCTAGTGCTATTTTTACTGGATGAATTAAATAGAAAGAAAAAACTTAACATACATTTTTTTTGTCACAACATGGTTTAGTTCATTATTTTAAATGTTCACGTGGAAAGTGCACAAAGATTCCCTCTGAGTGGAGAGACCTCCTGAGAATGAAGAAGCTCCCATTAGAAGGAAGTAGAGTGAGTGGACCTAACTACTCACTCTAAGAAAAGTAAGAAAAATGAGTGCAAAATAAATATTTTGAATTATACAAAAACTTGGTATGTTGGTATGTGATAAAATGACCATCTTGCAGCTCATATATGTTATCAATTGTGATATATTATCTATGTCTTTTTGAGTTTAGTTAACTGGAAATGTTACTTAAAGAGCAATATGTAAGAATATTTCATTTTCAGATGATATTTTTGTGACATTTAACCAGTCCTATTAAAACTTAAAAGATTCTAAATGTGAGCTGTGTACTTAACCCTTTCTAGAATTTCTGCACAGCAATGTGTGTACTCAAAATTCTGATTGCTGTTAGTAAATGATGTGGAAGATTTGTATAACATAATTTTGTTAGAAATGTGTCTGAATGAATTAACATGTCAAAATTGGCTTTGTGTTGCTTGGTAGCACAATAAAAATTTAAAAAGCAAGTATTGTATCAGAAATCACTGTTAGACTTTCAGAATTTCTCTTACTATAATTACCTATAACTTTTTTTTATTTAATGTGTTTTATTTACTTATTCACTGTCTGCAAAATGGTTAAGTTGGAAAATCATAAATAGACAGAGCTACTACTGCATCAGGGAAATGTTTCTTCTGCAGTTGTGTAACCTAACCTTAAGGCAGATTGCATGAAATTATTTAATCACTGAGCCGTACTCCTTTCTGATGATGTAACCAGACTTTCTTAAGAATAGTCTAGTTTTCATAAATTATGATTTGTGTCTTATTTTGGTTATCTGCAGTTCTAAACCTTGCCTTGTCGAACAGCATGTAAGGCTTTTAAGATTATTTTCAAAGGAAACCTTCAACGTTTATAATGGTAACGTTTTTAATTGAAAATCTTTTATAGGTTTAGTCACAAGACGTATGAGTGACATCTTCCAACATAAATAAAACCACTGAAATGTTAAACAGTACATGAAGACTGAAAAACTTGTACTACTCATCAACACTTTGAAAGCTTGAAATCAGAAAACGGAACAAACAAATACCATGTTTTCTGCTGATCATTTCTGTCACTGAGTTCTACAAATCACAGCCCACTTATCAAAAAAGGGCTGTAAAACATTTTGACAAGAGCTGCTCAAATAAATTTGCATGGTATCTCTTGCATACACATTTTTTAAGAATGCTTATGGTATATTAAAGTTCCAAGTTTTTTTGCAAATTAAAATTTTCAATTGGAAACTTATTTTTAATGTTTGTTCGTATGTTTTGATTAAAAAGTTCAGAAAAAGCATTGAGTATATGTTTCAAAGTTTTTGCACAAACTTTTTTTGTAATGCTGGGTTTGTGAATAACCAAGAACAAATCAAAATGATATTAGTAGAGCAGAAAATGTGCACCCACATGTAAATATGTAACATAGTATAACTGGATGTTAGCCTTTTTAGTAAATGTTGACAACACTACAGTCTCTAAAAGGGAGACAGCAAACAGGGGAAAGAGGGACAAAGTTGTGGCTGATAAATATATGAAAAAAATAATCATTCAAACCCAACATAGCATACTACAGGTATCCAAATACATTAAGCAATGTGTTCTCAAGCCATTTTTTGTGATGAATCTCATGTAACAAGTTAATGTAGCAGGTAGGATGAACTTTAGGACTCATTAGGTTGGCCCTTTTTCATTAGATTATGCAGAGTTGAACTTTACTTATTGAACTTACTTATTGAGTTGTTTTGAGGTTTGATTTATTGATTTCTAGTTTCATTATTATTCTTTGTACCTTAGTGTTTTTCGATTAAATCAGCCTTGTTTTTATTATACGTTAGTTCAGTTCTCATAATTCTAGTTTAATTAGTTTGGTCTTCCTTGTGTCAGCATTCATACTCACACTAGACTTTCATCAAGCGGACTGTTTGAGTTTGCTTTAATCAAACTCCAGTTCTTTAATTTACAATGTCCGATTCATTTGGGGAGGTGTGAATGCCCAATCGAACTGTAGTGTGGACTAAAAAAGCAAACACTAAATAGACCTAAATACCTCGGTCTGCGTTCAGTTGAGTGAACCCAGACCTTCAACTGAACTTTTCAAGTTGAAAAAGATCTGGCTTCAGCTGCAAGTGCATCGGAGACTGCTCTAACAGCAGGAAACTAACTATAGCACAGGACATTATGATCGATAATGCTGCTCTGCGGGTTTAGATTAGGTTTTGTGTCTCTTGGCATGGCAACAGGTCTGTGTGGCAACAGGTCTCTGTGACCTGTTGCCATGACAGATGTTGTTTAACATTTGTTTATCCCTTTGCTATGGCACACTGAAACCGCTGTAATTTTTAAACCTTTAATAAACGACAAAAACTGGACTAATTGCCTTGTTTGTTCGTAGAATGTGTTCCAATACATTTCAGAGATTTCAAATATAATTGGAATTCAGATGAAACAATGTTACAAACTGGGGACTATCTTAGCATTATTTGTTTATGAATAAAAAAAATTTGCAAGGCACAATGTCAGATTATATTATTGTTTTGTTTTTCAATAGCACTCCAAAAGTTACCGTATCTCTAGAAATAGTCAGGAAGTGCAGTTTTTGGTTTGATTCACCTTTTTAAGCAATTCCAAAATATTTTGATTTCATTGCATTCATAGAAGATCTGGTCTATTGTTTCTATATCATTTTCACAGAATGAGCATTCATTGTCATCAGTACTATAGTGATTTCTTAGTAGCTCTTTAGAGGGGTAAATTGCACTTTTTCTTTAGCCTTTGGTTGTATGGGGAGTTTTAAATAAAGAGTTAGCAAAGAATTATATTTTTCTTGATTTTCCCAGGGAATAAAGTTTTGTTTAGACATCTTCTAATTGTGTAGTTATTAGGGATTGCTTTATTGGTGCAGATTTCTTTAACTTTGGGAGATCAGTGATTGACTAATTTTTACATGTGAAGCCAACCTTATCCGCCAATCTTACCTACTTCAGTGAAGGTCTAAGAATCTACCACTTTCCTGCTATCCTGTGAGACAAGTTTGACAGATAGCCAGCCCATCAGATCAGGTCTGCATGTTTACAGTTAACAATTGTGACCCCACTAAACGAATTCATCAACTTTCTTGCTATGTAGAGCAACATCTCAGACAAAAAAAAAAAAATGTATCAGCCAAAATTGTAGTTTTCTGTGTACTTCTGAATCGGTTCCTTAGTCGCATCTTTTTGGGTGTGCTATGGCCTCTAGTTGCAGACCCAAACTAGATAATTTTGTGGTAATAATAAACCACAAAATGTTTATTATTACTTAGAAATTCCAGCTTTATTGGCATCGTAAAAGAGAAATTGCTCATAAATCAGCATACTTTTTTTATTTTCTTAAAGATTTAGAGCTAATTATAACAAGACCTTAAAGTGGGTTCAGTTTCACTCGATGGCCAACCTGTTGAAACTGGTTGGCTAATGTCCAAATACCTTGGATCATTCCTGGACATCTAGCTCACCTTTGCTGAAAAGACTGACTATACTTTTAAGAAATGTTCAGAGAGAGACTATCTTTTAAGAAGACATGGTGATCTTGGAATTAGCAGCTTGTGTACAAGACAATCGTTGAGTGTTTTAACTTTTCATCTCCCTGGCTGGGATGGTCATGTGAGCAGCAGTCTAAAAGACAAACTTTTTACAATTCTTTCAATGGCTGATAAAATAGTGGTGAAACCACAAAAGCTCTATCTCAACAGTTTGCTGAAAGAACATGGAGTATGGCAAAGGATATTTTACCAGCTATAATCCATTGTTTTTTCATCAGTTTGAATCTCTGAGTTCAGGAATGCCTTATGGGGTCTGTCTGGCAACTAAGAACATTTATAGGAAGTCATATATTCCTAGTTAAATAACCATTCCTAACCAAACTAAATATTTACTTATGGCGTGCAAGTGCTTTATTCTGTACACACTTTGTTGATATTGTGATTGAATGAATGTGTTTTATTTTTTAGTTGTAAAGAGGAAGGAAGATTTCCACCTATTTTGATGGGGAAACATCTTACTGGTTTATGTAGTTGGTGTGATTCTGTTGAAACAATGGAACATGTTTTTATTAGTTGTAGAAAATATAAAAATCAAAGAAAATTCTTAATAACGGAATTAGGTTTTAATAGGGAATTGAAATTTGAGAACGTGGTTGGTCAATTAAATAGTACTGAGGGGGAAAAGAAGATTTTTCGTTTTTTAAAAAACACGGGTATCATTATGAGAATATGAGATATAGATAATAGGATCCAATAGATGACAGTAGTGCAACAGTAATGGATGCAAGCTGCCGTTAAAATCTAAAGAAGAAGAAGCAGGAGGAGGAGGTGGAGGTGGAGAAGAAGATTTTTGGGGCAGGGGGGCGCTGTGCATTCTGGGAACAACACAACGACTTCAAGATGGCGGCGAGCAGAAGGCTGGCCAAGGTAAACGTTTCCGTTTGTACTCTGATTCTTTCTTCTTAATATGTAGATGCCTTGTAGGGCCAAACTTTGTGAACACATTGTGTCTAGGAGCATAGCAGATAATGAAACAGTTGAATGCTGTACTGACTGTCTTAATCTTTAAACCTTCGGTTTACGAGAGGTCATGCTGGTCGTCCAGCCAGGCAGGAACGTTGTGGAGGCCAGTAAATTCATAGTTCGCTCTCCTCAGACATCCAGCTTATTGATTATGTATACGATTGGTTATCGATTGACACAGTGCTTTGATTAAAGAAGTTGTGGAAATTTGGGAAGATTTATGCTTCTTTTGTCCAAAGGTATATGATTTAAGTGCGTGACTGGTCAGGCAGTTTATTATTCTCAGATGGTAAAATAATTCAACACTCGATCAAATCCTACAGGATTGTTATTATTGTGAATCCTGGTTAGGAAGTTTAACATTACGGAAATGAACTTCCATTTATTTATGTTTTCGGTTGAGTTTTATTTAATCGACTGTGATGCACTTCGTTTTACAAAACACTTGTTTTTCAAAAATGCGGTCATTTTGTATTGAGAATCACAATTATCAGTCACTTGATGAAGTCACATAAACTCTTATTACCTAGGAAAATACCAAGATAAAATCTATTCATACTTTTTAATCCTCCAAAAGACAAAATAACCCAAAAATTTGATTAATATATAATTTTTGATGCGTTTCAGTTGTAACATGAAAACTGACAAGACCGAAATTATCATAACATTTGCTTTCTTTAATTCCAAGATACAACTGAGCATTAAATTTACTTTCAAACACACCTAAACATTCAATTAATGTTCACACCTGTCGAGAGTTGTGAAACAGGATCAACAACTCTGGTAGGGATGCACAATATTATCGGCATGGTGTCTGAATCGGCTGATATTGGCTGTAAAATTTTATAGTGGACATTGGCCATTGTGTCAAAAATAATTCACAAATATAAAGAGGTTGTTTTTATATGACAAAGTAGAAACAATAAGTCCTGCAAAACAGCAAAACATCATAAGCTGTTAAGTATAAATGCACGACTGATGTGCTTTTTGCTTGTGAACAAGTTGAGTTTAGTTTTGCACTGTTTGAGTATTGTTACTGTCTTAGAGAGCAGATGTTATGAATAAGTTTGACATTAAATGTAATAAGTTCTGTGTTACATCATTTCCAGCCTTCTTTTTAGTATTTGCATTTAATAGCAGGCTAAACTGGCAAAAAAAAAAAAAGCAGTATTTTAATTACACAGTAGATAAAGTCATATCATTTCAGTATGTAGGTATGCCCAGACTAGTTAACATGACCTTTGAAGATAAACAGTTTTCCTGGAACAGTGAGTTGTTTTTCTGCCATTCGCACATCAAGCAGCTTACACGAGGATGATTGACAGGGCTAAGACCTTCCTCGTAGCTCTGGTTGTTTTTGACGGGGAGCAATGCAATAGTACCATTGGAAGGAGGTGGAGGAGCTTGATTTTTCCCCCCCACAGATTATCTGTCTCATGCTATCAAAACATGGGGACATTTTTGAGAAATAGTAAAAGACATATTTTTAATAAAAGTTATATTATGATATTATATTGCTACTCTTACTTGAGCAAACTTTCTGGATACCATAATTGGACCTGCTGATTCTTCTTTGGTGTGGTTGAGTGCCTTTAGTTAATTTTAGTTGTATATATTATTATTATTATTATTATTATTGTGTGTTTGTTTATTTTATATTGTATATATTTGACTTTTTGCACAGGAGTTGCAATAGAAATTTCGTTGAATCCTGTTCAATGACAATAAATACTATCTATTCTATTCTATTCTATTCTATTCTATTCTATTCTATTCTATTCTATCAGTAACTTCACTGAATGAAAACAAATATGCTTTAAATCAGTGGTTCTTAACCTTTTTTTGTGGTACCGAACCCACCAGTTTCATATGCTCATTCACTGAACCTTGTTTAGTGATAAATAAAATATTTTTTTTTCAAGGTGTACAAATGAGCCATGTATGAACATCATCTTGCTCAAAGAACAAAACCAACACAGTGCATGAACTCACAACAAATTTTCTGGCCCCCAAAATATATTTCGACCCTATAAAAAAATGTAGGCCTTTTTTTTGGTATTTTACTAATTAAAACTAAATATGGATTTTTAAAGAACTTTTTTTGTTTGAAATTTAATTTGTCTTTTGTTGTTTTGAATCCACAAAATACCTTTTTACTTTTTCCCATCTCCATGCATCTTCTAGAAGTGTTACCTTAGTTTTGCCGGTGCGAGTCTGGAGTTGCTCAACTTGGCATTGCCTATCATGCAGATTTGGACGCTGACTCTCATCCCGTTCCGTTATACATGTGAATCCATCTTGTACATCAGGGGAGCACAAACATTCTGAGACCAAGATCTACTTTTTCTCTCACCAGCCAGCTGAGATCTGTCTCATGACACGAAGACATACAAATTGTAAATTAAATCCTATTGACTTATTTTCTATGCGAATATACGTCAGTTATTATCAGAAATGATAAAGTCATAGAAAACTTAATCTGGTTTCTTCCTCAGTAAGATTCTGAAGTTACTGGTTTCTGAGTCAGAAGCTGGTTGCAAACCTGAGGCCAGCAGGTATCAGTCAGTTATGGTAGATCTGAAATTTGGTTTGATGACGTCAACATGAGAAACTACAGACTGAAGGGAGGAACCAAAGAGCACTGTAAAGGTAAAGGCAAATCTTCTGAATTTCAGATATAATTAATTTAATTTCACATAAATAAATAATGTGAAATTAATTAATTTCACATAATTAAAATTATTAAAGCACAATTTATTTTCACATAATTAAAATTATTAAAGCACAATTTATTTTCACATAAATTATGTGAAATTAAATTAATTAATATTTTAATTTAATTGGTAAAAGCTATTTGTTTAAAACTTAATCATATATATTTGGCCTATTGCTTGGTTATGACACGTTGATTGCAAATGAACGAGGTAATTAGTCCAAATTTGTCGTTTAATGAACATTCAGAAACTACAGCGGCTGTGATTACAGCGAAGGTAAACAAAGGTGAAACTACTCCAACAGGTGATCAACCCAAAACCTTTTTACTCTCCATCTCTCTTTTGTTTTAAACACATCCGTTGCCATGGCAACCGCCTGCGCCCCGCAAGCCGAACAAAGATTACGTTAAAAACATAACATTCAGTCTGTTACGATATCAGGTTTCCATGCTTTATATTTATGTCTCGATTATTAATAAGCCTCTCATGAACACAGCAGTGGTTGATTAGCTCATTTAAACTTCTGCTCTGCTAGTCAGTCGGTCTTTGAGTTCCTTTTTATTTGTTAATGGATCTGAAACGCCCTGAATGTGCAATTGATTTTGTAAAATTCGGCTTGATTAAAGCGGAACTCACAAATACACTCAAGGGTGATCTTGTTACAGAAAATCAGGTAAAATGTGTCACATAATTTAGTTTGATAAGAAATATAAATATCCAACCACTCAATAATAAATTTATATTTTTAGCAAAATTTATTCAGAAAACCACAAAATTGAGAATGAATCATAGTTATTCTGATATGTAGCTCAGCAAACCAAAAAAAAAAAACCCTCAAAAATAATTATACGTCAGATTCCAATACTCGGTTTGAGTCAGCAACCAACCTTACAGTAAATAATTAATTGTCCAAATATCCCTGTTCTTTTCTTATGAGAATTTTGTCCGAAAAAGAGTCCCATATCCTCAAAAATCAAAACAACGTCCTGGAAGCGTCTCTCCTTTTAATCCAAAGTTTCTATCAAAAAAAAAAAAAAATCCAAAACGTTCAAAACCCCCTAAAAAAGATGAAAAAAAAAAAAAAAAAATAGTGGTACCACCAAAAAAGGAAAGAAAAGTCCGGATCTCAGCGGGAGCGTTTTTTTCCCCTGGCAAGAGGACGCCGCCAGTGTGGCGTTCTCGCACTGGTGGCGTCCTCTTGCACTGGGCGGCGTTTCCTGGGTGCAAACTCTGATCCAATCCTGCGGCGCTGGGGCGAACTTTGATCGTAGTTTTATGTCTTTTCTTAGATTCTTTTTTTCTTGTTTTAAACTTCAATCGAATCAAAAAACTCGCTGCACAGATCTGACGTTGGTGATTGCGCCGCTATGCGCCTACGCGCACGGCCCTTTTTAATTACTAATTTTACACACGCCTGAATTGAACATAATTATCTACCCAAAACAGTTTTTAACAGTGGAAATTCAGAATAATTTTAACAATGAAATCACAACTGTTCTACAAGACAGTTTGCTACTTTAATGTATTTATTCAGAAAAAACAAACAGTGGTTATGTTACAACACCTTGTTGAAACAATAATTACTGATTATTAATTTCAACACGTTTTGTTGATTTGTTTTTATTATTGTTATTCTTTAATGAAGCTACAAAGGTTTTGGATCTTGGTGAATATTTTTGATAAGCCTGTCAGAAGAAGAAGTCCTGGCGGCCTTCAAGTTTGTCACCTACTGCCAAGATCGACTCAAAACCTGATCGACGTATTGAGCTCCCTTGTTGTACATATGCATCCGACCACTTTCTTTTTTTGCTCGACATGTTTAGTATGGATTCAAATTTTGAGAGAGAAACCACGACATACAACTGCGCCCACTAAATTCCCCGCAGCACTGATTGGCCGAGCAATGTCACGTGATCCTCTAAAGCAAGTGATGGCCAAGCTGGGCAGGTCATCACGACTTTACACAAGTGTGTCTTTACCTCTGCGGCAGAGGCTCCGCCAAACCCCTGAGACTGACTCATCGAACCCCTGGGGGCTCCATTGAACCCCGCTCCCCAGGTTAAGAACCACTGCTTTAAATACATATTTCGCCAAATATGCATTTATTTGCTTACAGTTTGTTAATGTGAGACCGCTTCTTTAAACACACGCTTCTTCATTTTCTATTTGCTGAGCTTGTTCTAAATGTTTCATGGTGTCAAGAACAATTGTATGATGCATCATTGCAAAGCATCAGGAAACAAGTTTTGTTCCAAACTAACATAAGCATTGCGATAAACTCAAGGTTCAAAATCACTGGGGAGAAAAATAATTGGTGATGACATCAAGGATCTCTGGGCGAGTGTTGCTCTGCTGGCCTGAACTAGACTTGATGTTTCAAGGAAAACCATTGTGAGAGCTATTTTTTTATTGCATGTTACTAATGTAGGTTTAAGATAGTAGTAGTACTAGTCAGTAGGGATGTGCTATATAGCATAAAATTCATGTCACAATATATATTGTCGTGGGTGGCGGTACTAACAATATATATCATATGACATGATTTGTGTAAAATTTAAAATAGAAACTAAAAAATTTGCATGCTATTTGTGTGGAATTTATATTTATATGTTACAACTCGTTTATAACCGGTTTTTGACGATGTTTGTACAGTGAACCCTCGTTTTTCGTGGGGGTTATGTTCCAAAAAGAACCCCTGATAGACAAAATCCGTGAAGTAGTAACCATTTTTTTTACTATTATTATACAATGAAATACTCCATAATAGGTTGAAACCAAAGAACAAAACCTGTAAAATAATAATTTTAATCAATACGAAAAGAAGGCTTCAAATTGCGGAGAACAGCACCGCCCCACAGAGACCCGAGTCATTGGATTAGAACAGGAGAAAATGAAAAATGATTTTGAAAAAAAAATACAAAGTGCAGTAGGACAAATAATGACTTGCATGTATTGACTGCTCTTCTGACTGAGCCGCTGCATCCTGACTCTGCTCTGTGGTGTCTTTTTTTCTTCAAAAGCCCGGTGTGCAGGTGTGTTTTTTCAAGAGAAGAACATAGTTATAAGTAGTTGTCGCTTTTTTTTCTTCTGGGCAAAAAGATTCTTATAAATCGACATGGCACCATCCATTATGTTTGAGTAGCATGTCTAGAAGTTTAACTTTTTCTGCGATAGTTAGCATCTTCCTCTGCCTTTTGTGCCTGACTGCAAGTGCCTTTGTCGTTGCAGAACGTTTTGTTAACATTATGGGTTTTAGATACTTGAAATTGCAAGAGAATTTGCAAACTTAAATTTAGCAAGCAGTTTTACGTACGTATACATATTAAACTGCAACTTTATAGACACACAGGTAGAGAAGAAGTGGAGAAACTGTTTAGCCAATCAGGACTGTGGAAAAACAAACTGCAGAAAAAATCTGCGAAGCAGCAAGACCGTGAAAGGTGAACCGCGTTATAGCGAGGGTTGACTGTATTTAATGTTTGTCATTTTTGTTTTATGTTGCCTAACATTACCAGATCTCCTTTAAAAAAGTTTAATTTAAAGGGAGACCCAGCAATGATATGCAGCAGCATAATCTCAATGATGACTACCTGGTTAAATCAAAGCTAAAACAATATTTCTATATAGAAACATAATAATTGCATGAATGTCTGTGTCAAATCCAGCCTTTTCCTTTCTTTTGTGATTGGAAATTGTAGTCAGCTGCTCAGCTAACTACATGTGTCGTTTTAAGATAGTAAAACAAATTGCTTATATTTCCTAACTTCCCTTTTATTCACCTGCTTTTTTAATGAGCTCTTCCCTTGTGCTTTCAGCCGCACTGCTTCCTGTTGGCTCTGTTTTGATGCAGGCCAGTTTCATCATCAACAAGCATTACCCCAGTTGGGGGGGGCAGATGGCAGAACGCTATTGTAGGACAAATTTTAAGCATTTCTACTGTATGCCGTTTATATTGTGCATTTCTACAAGTGAGGCAGTGTAGCCATTTTAATTAAACTGCAGTCCTCTGACCCTTGAGGACTTGAGTTTGAAACCCCCAATGAAGAGGTTAATTGTTCATAGAGTGCTCGATCCATGCATAGAAATTTGAGTGGAAGGAAAGAATGTGGTAGGAGAGTGCACCAGGAAAAGTCCTTTTAAGAATCTGGGGGAGCTTCACAGGAACACACTGAGGTTGCAGCACAAGAGTTCCTACAGGAATGGATTAAGTGATGACCAAGGTTGAGGCTGAATGTTTACCTTAGACAAATATTTTAGGACATTGTTTTTTATACACTGTAAAATGAAAAAATGAATGAATATATAGTCAATTACTCAACCAACACTATTCTTAGTATTAAACTAAGATGGAGTAATAATGGTCATCATACCATCCACAAACGCATCACCTGTACCCCAACCAGAAACCCTGAATGAACCGAGATGTTCGTCTCCTGCTGAAGGCCCATAACATTGCCTTCAGGTCAGACCTACAGCACAGCCAGGGCTGAGCTGAAGAGGGGAATCAAGAAGGCCAAACACCACTACAAAAGAAAGAAACTCCAACCCCTGACACATGTGGCAAGGCCTTCAGATTCTCACAGAATACAAAAACTCCAACACCTCCCCCGCCTCCTCTGATGTCTCCTTCCTCAACGAGCTTAACAACTTCTATGCTCGTTTTGAGAGAGGGAACACTACAACTGCAATTAAGACAGCCACCACCCCAGATAAACAGTCACTGACTCTCCTCTCCACTGATGTAGGAGCGGCTCTGAGCAGAATTAAATCCCACAAGGCTGCAGGTCCTGATGGCATACCTGGACGTGTCCTCAGAGCGTGCTCTGGGGAGCTGGCAGGAGTGCTGACGGACATTTTCAACCTGTCCCTGGCCTGCGTCGTGGTACCGACCTGCTTCAAGTCTACCTCCATCGTCCAAATTCCCAAGAATTTCAACCCGTCCAGATTCAATGACTATCGCCCGGTAGCCCTCATTCCCATCATCACCAAGTGCTTGGAGTGGCTGGTCCTAGCTGGTCCTCAGATCCTGTCTCCCCCCCACACTGGATCCCTACCAATTTGCATACAGGCAGAATAGGACCACAGAGGATGCAGTCTCCATAGCGCTGCACTCTGTCCTTTCTCACCTGGACAACAAGAACACTTACGCCAGAATGCTGTTCTTAGACTTTAGTTCAGCATTTACCACTGTCATGCCATCACAACTCATTGCCAAACTCACAGACCTCGGCATCAGTTCACTCATGTGCAACTGGTTGCTCAACTTCCTGACCAGTTGACCCCAACACGTCCGGCTGGACAATCACTTCTCATCCATCATCATCTTAAACACCGGAGTGCCACAAGGCTGTGTGATGAGTCCCTTCCTCTATTCTCTCTTCACCCACGATTGCAGACCTGTCCATGGCTCTAATACCATCATCAAGTTTGCAGATGACATCACGGTGATCGGCCTCATCAGAGACAACGATAAGGCCGCCTACAGGGAGGAGGTGGACCGTCTGGCTGAGTGGTGTGACAAGAACTACCTAAAGCTGAACACCGAGAAACCAAGGAGCTCATCGTGGACTTCAGGAGGAACGCTGACCTGCACCCACCCAACCACATCAAGGGAACAGCGGTGGAGCATGTGAACAGCTTTAAGTTCCTGGGAGTCCACATCTCTGAGGACCTGACCTGGACGACCAACTGCTCCAAACTTGTCAAGAAGACGCACCAGCGCCTCTTCTTCATCAGAACCTTGAGGAAGAACCACCTGTCCTCAGCGATCCTCACCAACTTTTACCGCTGCACCATTGAGAACATTCTCACCAACTGCATCACAGTTTGATTCAGGAACTGCTCTGTCTCGACCGGAAGGCTCTTCAGAGGGTGGTGAAAAATGCCCAGCACATCTCCGGGGCACCGCTCCCGGCCATCAATGACATCTACTGGAAGCGGTGTCTGAAAAGGGCCGGGAAAATCACCAAGGACTTCACTCACCCTGCACACACACTCTTCTCTCTCCTGCCCTCGGGGAGGCGATACGTACCAGAACCTACGTACCAGAACCACCAGGCACTGGAACAGCTTCTTTCCCACAGCTGTCACGCTCCTGATCGCCTCCTGACACAAACTATAAGGACTGTACCTCCCCATCCTCGGACTGTTCCCCTCACACACATACATGATCTGTATACAATCTTTATATAATCTGTAAATCTAATTTGTCATTATTTAGCCTGTATTATAAAACAACTAATATATAGACAATCCATTCTTCATATTGTTGTATATTCTGTATATTCTGTATAATCTGTGTAATTTGTATAATATGTACATAGCTCTCATATTAATATTTATAGCTCTCATATTTATATTTATACAAAACATTTTATTTTATAGCATGTCACTGTTATTCTCTGTTTATACACCAAATATTTATATTCTTCTGGATAGATGCAAACTACATTTTGTTGCTTTGTACTTGTGACAGTGCAATGACAATAAAGTTGAATTCTATTCTAAATAAGTAAAATAATTTCCTTGTTAATTTTTTTGTTATAGGCATTGATACAAATTTCCATTAGGTTTATATTTTTGCCAGTAATTGGCTTAATTTTTAAGTCAACATTTCTTATTTGTAAATATTGATGGAAGTCCTGTTTGTCTAGAGAATATTTTCTCTTGAGTCTTTCAAAATCAATTAAGATTTTGTTGTTCATCGTTGTGCAGAGAGCAGTAATTCCTTTGGTTATTCAGTCTTTAAACCTGCCATCCAGTTTCTGTGGTGTAAGGTCTCTGTCATATGCGATCCATTTTACAGCAGCAACATAGTATAGCAGTTTGGCAATATATTCCTTTTAACCGAGTCAATTCTAGAGCTAAAACTTAGAAAAGAAATTCTCATTGTGTCAAGCTAAGGGTTATCTGTTTTGGATTTTCTTTGGTAAAGTATCATTGTAAGACAGCAACTGAGTTTTGTTGGACTTTTGATGTTTTACGTCCATGTTGAATGGAATGGATAGACAAACAGTTCGATTGTCATCAAGTACTGCTAGCACTGTAAAGAAATGTTGGGATCTGGCACTGCTGCCAATTTATCATCAGAATTTAAGGTGATTTTGGATTGTTGTGAACTCGTGCATAAGTGATCTGAGCGTTGTTTTATGGGACAACGCTCATAATGTGGCCAAAGTACTTTATGATGCAGACTTGTAAAGTTTACCCTATTTGGCACACACTTCAACTGTCAAGCAAGGAGAGCTTTGTATTCATTCTGGATACACAAAGGAGAATTTTCTGACATTTTAAGCATTCATTGCTTGCTTATTCCTCAGTCTACAACATAGAAAAATACATACAGGAGGCGAGTACAACAAGACTTTTCAATGCGATGGAACAAGATGGTCTACATGCTGCAGTCTGTTGGAGCAGAAACATGCTGTTAGCATGTATGCTACCGAGCACGAGTTACCAGCCACACTCACTGAAACCAGTGGGAACTAATGGCCAATGTTCTGAACATCCTTGCACCTTTTGAAGAACTCACGGAGGAGATTATCTCAACTACAGCAGTAGAGATCATCCCAAATGTCATTGCACTCAAGCAGCTTTTGCAGAGGCAAACAAGCACGATTGGTACTGCCAAAGCTGCGCTACTCGAGGCTGTTGTAAATAGATTCAACAACAATGAGTATGAGCCCTTCAGCTTGACCACTATTCTTTTTCAAATTTTGTTTTTGGGGCATTAGTTGTTTTTATTTAACAGTAATCTAATAGGAAGGGGGCAGGGAGAGAAGGATGGAAAGTCAAAAGAACCAAGGACGTAAGTCGAAGTCGGGATGCCCGGTTCTCTGTTTATGGGGCACTTTATGTTACCACTGCATCATGCGACGCCCATGGCCACAATTCTTGATCCAAGGCAAGTAAGTACAAATATTCTATTTTCTGTCCATACTTATTTTAGCTTAGTGCTATTTTTCAACAAACATTTAAATTAAATTAAACATGAAAATTGCTTGATTGAGATGCATTCACTTACATGCAAGTCATAAAAATTTAAATGTATGGAATTTTTATTGCTTGGATTCATTAAAATTTATACAACTCAAAAACTAAAATTTACCCATCTTTCTTTGTTGATGCAAAACAAGGTACAAGTATCGCTACTTCTCAGCAGAGGTGAGAGCTCAATTGAAACTGCTCCTTTTGGTCAAACGTACAGAGGGGGAGACCAGATGCACACCTGTGGATGGAAAACTTGTTTCAGGAAACTTTTCTGTGGTGGGACCTCCTGACATATTTGCACCTGCAGCCAAATTGTGTGGGCTACTGTTTGCAGATCTGGAATCTTGAAAGAGAATATGAATGTAGAGCAACAACTAGCCTTTCAGCTATTCAGGTACAGAATTACCTATCTGAGGTTCCTATTGAAAAGAGCCAGAACCCATTGGCCTTCTGGAAGCTCAATGGAAAGTGTTTCTCTCATCTTGCTCTAGTTGCCTGAGCTTGTTTCTCTGCCCCGTTCACAAGTATTGAAAACTTGTGAATGGGGCAGCCAAGCATTTGAAAGCAAATGCTTGACTGGACATGTAGCTCAGAGAGGAAGTTGCATGTCTGGTGAAAATGCAGAAATGTTTTTGTTCATCAAGAAAAACCTGCCACTTGTACAAGTTACTGCAGTGAATCTGTGAGAACAAACTTACCTGTGCCAATGTTTTTTTTGCTGTACATATGACAATGCTGTACACATTCTGTACTCTTTTGTTGAACATTTGACATTTAAGAACTTTGTACATTGTTTTTATATATAAAACGAACCTAAAATATAACCTGAAAAAGATTACAGGACCAAACAATTGTTTTCACAAGGAAACCAAAAACTAAACTTAACTCATGTTATTGGTAGTTTTAAGTTGTTGTGTTATGTCTTCAAAGTATTTTTTAAGCAAAATGACAAGAGGCTTAAAACGAGTCTTTAGTCTAACCTGTGTTCAACTTTTGTTTTATTAGTGTAAAAGGTGAAAGACTAAAGGAAGTGATTTTGTTTAATTTACTTTTGTAGTTTGTGTAAAAATTATATAAACTTTATTTGTCTTTGAGGCAACACAAAGGAGTTAAAACAAGTTTGTATTATTTCAAGAATATTTTTTAATAAAATAAGATTGAAACATTGAAAGTGTATTGTGACCTTTTAACACCTGACAGTATATATAAATGTACATATATTTATAAATATGTACAGATGAATACAGATGTCTGTATTCATATACAAATGAATACAAACAGGTCTGTTTTTCAATACTAAAAACCCATTTCCATGTCAATCTCAGTTCCCGCAATTTTGTTATTGATCTTGACAATAACTTCAAGATATGTTTTTTGTTGTGAGATCAATGGTGAAGGTGAATGTAAGATCTTGGGCTGAAATGATTAATCAGATTAATTATAATGACCCTCTAAGGACTCCAAGAAGGATGGGTACTCTGAGAAGTACTGGAGAGTGCCCCTCCTGGGGACTCCTTCGTTCTGCTGGGGGACTTCAACGCTCACGTGGGCAATGACGGTGAGACCTGGAAGGGCGTGGTTGGAATGAACACTCCCCCCGATCTGAACTCAAGTGGCGTTCTGTTGTTGGACTTCTGTGCTCGTCATGGATTGTCCATAGCGAACACCATGTTCAGGCATAAGGGTGCCTATATGTGCACTTGGCACCAGGACACCCTAGGCTGCAGTTTGATCGACTTTGTCATCGTTTCATCGGATCTGCTGCCGTACGTTTTGGAAACTCAGGTGAAGAGTGGTGCAAAGCTGTCCACCGACCATTACCTAGTGGCGAGTTGGCTCCGATGATGTGGGAGGATGCCGGCCAGAACTGGCAGGCCCAAATGTGTTGTGAGGGTCTGCTGGGAACGTCTAGCGAAATCCCCTGTGAGACGGAGCTTTAACTCCCATCTCCGGCAGAGCTTCGAACACATTCCGGGGAAGATGGAGGACATTGAGTCAGAGTGGACCATGTTCCATGCCTCCATTGTCGAGGTGGCTCACCGGCGCTGTGGCTGCAAGGTTGTCGGTGCCTGTCACGGCGGCAACCCTCAAACCCGTTAGTGGACACCTTCGGTGAGGGATGCTGTCAGTCTGAAGAAGGAGTCCTATCAGGCCTTTTTAGCTTCTGGGACTACAGAAGCAGCTGATGGGTACCGGCGGGTGAAACTGCATGCGGCTCGGATTGTTGTTGAGGCAAAAACTCGGGTGTGGGAGAAGTTTGGAAAGACCATGGAAAAAGACTACTGAACGGCTTCGAGGCAATTCTGGTCCACCATCCGGCGTCTCAGTAGGGGGAAGCTGTGCAGCACCAACACTGTCTATAGTGGAGATGGTGAGCTGCTGACCTTGACTTGGGACATTGTGGGCCGGTGGGCAGAATACTTCAAAGAACTCCTCAATCCCACCAACATGCCTTCAATTGAGGAAGCTGAGCCTGGGGTCTCTGGGTTGGGCTCTCCAATCTCTGGGGACCAGGTCGCCGAGGAAGTTAAAAAACTCCTCGGTGGCAGGGCCCTGGGGGAGGATGAGATTCGCCCAGTTTCTTGGATGTTGTAGGGTTGTGTTTGTTGACGCGACTCTGCTGTATCACGTGGACATCGGGGGCAGTTCCACTGGATTTGCAGACTGGGATTGCGGTCCCCCTGTTTAAAAAGGGGGACCGGAGGGTGTGTTCCAATTATAGGGGGTCACACTCTTAAGCCTCCCTGGCAAGGTCTATTTAGGGGTCCTGGAGAGGAGGGTCCGTTGGGTAGTCAAACCTCGGATTCAGGAAGAGCAGTGTGGTTTTCATCTTGGCCATGGAACACTGGACCAGATTTACACCCTTAGCAGGGTCCTGGAGGGTGCATGGGAGTTCCCCCAACCGGTCCACTTGTGTTTTGTGGACTTGGAGAAGGTGTTCCCTGTGGGGGGTTCTCTGGGAGTTTGGGGTACTGGGCCCTTTGATATGGGCTGTCAGGTCCTGTATGACCGGTGTTGGAGTCTGGTCCACAATGCCGGCAATAAGTCGTGCTCATTTCCGGTGAGAGTTGGACTCCGGCAGGGCTGCCCTTTGTCACCGATTCTGTTCATTACTTTCATGGTCAGAATTTCTAGGCACAGCCAAGGTGTTGAGAGGATTCGTTTTGGTGGCCTTTGGATTGCTTCATCGGGACGAAATCTGCAGCTCTCGCTGGAGCGGTTCGCAGCCGAGTGTGAAGCGGCTGGGATGAGAATGGCCTCGGTCTCCAAAACCGAGGCCATGGTCTTGAGCCAGAAAAGGGTAGGGGGGGGGTGTCCTGCCTCAAGTGGAGGAGTTCAAGTATCTTGGGATCTTGTTCACGAATGAGGGAAGAAAGGAGCAGGAGATCGAGAGGTAGATTTGCACAGCGTCTGCCCTGAAGCAGGCGCTGAAGAGGGCTGAGTCAAAAAGCGAAGCTCTCAATTTATTGGTCGATCTGCGTTCATACCCTCATCTATGGTCATGAGCTTTGGGTCATGACCGAAAGAACAAGATCACAGATACAAGCGGCCGAAATGGGTTTTCTCTGTAGGGTGGCTGGGCTCTCCCTTAGAGATAGGGTGAGAAGCTCAATCATTTGGGAGGGACTCAGAGTAGAGCCGCTGCTCCTTCATGTTGAGAGGAGCCAAACTGAGGTGGCTCGGGCATCTGGTCAGGATGCCTCCTGGACGCCTCCCTGGTCCAGCTTCCCTCCACGTCCCACCGGGTGGAGGCCCGGGGAAGACCCAGGACATGCTGGAGGGACTATGTCTCTCGTCTAGCCTGGGAACGCCTGGGGGTTTATTTTAAGAGATTCAATTATTTTTTTCTCCACCTATTATTGTCTTTCTAATATTGTATTCTTAAAGGCTTAAATGGTAAAATGAAAAATCTGCAAAATGTTCCATTTTTTCTTCTTCTGAATAATTACCACAATATTAGTGGATGGGCTAAGATGGTCCTTGTAGGCTTTACATCTACCTACTAAGAAAACACATGCAATCGGTGATTTCTTAATTACATATGGATAAAGCCATTACATCAATAACAGATAATGTATCTATAATTTCAAGATGGTGCTATTTTTTACCTTAAAGAATTTTTGTGAATTTTACAGGCATGTTTCTCTATCGGTGACTTTTGGTCTCACTCTCCAGAAGGGCTTCTGCTTAAACTGGGAGCGTCAAACATTAAGGGCTGGGTTCTTTTTGCGGAATCTCTTGTGTCTTGAGAGGAACTTCTTCTGTTAATTTGTTCACCGCTTATGACCTCCTCAGTTTGTTTTACTTATTTGGACAAGTCTTCTCTGTTTAAGAAGAGTCTGATGTTGTCACCAATCTGCCTTTCTTTGCTTCTTTTACTGCTCATTGTGTTTCTCTTGGCTTCTTTGACTTGACTTGCAAGCAGCAATGATGATCGGTAGTATTCTATTAGTTTTAATTTTTTTCTCACAGTCTGGTTTCCTTTTTCCACACAGTATTTTATGTGACTTCCTTAGATTGCCTTTTAGTTTGTGTCAATGTTTCTATCCGTTGATCGATCACAACGGTTTGTGTTAGACTTTTAATGCATTTGAGACTTTAATGTACTGTATAATATGTGTCGTGTTTGGTTTATTAGGAACTTGAAGAGATTCGGAGATCTGGGATGAAGAACTTCAGGAACATTCAAGTTGAGGAATCAAACCTATTGTCATGGCAAGGGCTTATTGTTCCTGTAAGAAGTTGTTTCTTTTTGTTTTTCTAAACTGATTTGCCTTAATTTGGATTTATATACAATCATTAACTTTTCTTCCAGGACAATCCACCATATGACAAAGGTGCATTCAGGATTGAAATAATTTTTCCAACCGAGTACCCATTCAAGCCTCCCAAAATCACATTCAAGACAAAGATCTATCACCCCAACATCGATGAGAAAGGTCAGGTATGCTTGCCTGTGATTAGTGCTGAGAACTGGAAACCCGCTACCAAAACGGACCAAGGTTAGTGGTACCACGTGGCAAAACTCTTTTTTTTTTTTATCATAAATTATCTGAGCTACCTGATAAAGCTTGCTGAGCTATTTTACCAATGAAATGTTCTTTGTTGTTTGTCAATGAATGCTATTTTGTTATTGTTTCTTTTAAAACACATAAAAAATTAAAGTCCGTTCATGTATAGAAATTAAGGTGCATCTGGGAAAAACCCAATTTTAGATCTCCCTCTAAATATTGTGGATTGAACCTCATCCCATAGGTCATGCTTCAGAGCATCATAATCTGGGGAATCACAACCAGATAACAAAGTGTATATCTTCAGAGATTTGGACTAACTCTGACAATTTTCCTGTCCAGAAAGATTTCTTACAAAATGACACCTCTTACTTTTAAAATTCTTAGTTAAAAATATGAAAATTGTCCCTTATTTATTCAAAAGATTTAAGAGTCAGAGTCTGTCCCTCAGATGATTTGATAGTCATTTAGTGTCCAAGAAGAAGGTACATATATTTTCACTTCTTGACTCATGGGTGTTTGTTATTCCAAATAAAGCGAGATAAATAAGAGTTCATTGATTTGAAGAGTCCAGGAGATAGATGGCAGGGAAGATTTTGAAATAAGTAGTTCAGTCGTGGAAGAATGTTCATTTTAATGGTATTGATTCTTTCTAAGAAAATAGTTTGTAGAGGAGCCCATTTTGTTCAATCATTTTTAGTCTTCTGATTTAAAGGTGAGTAGTTGGTTTCAGAGAGATTATTCATATCAGATATAGCAAAGATATCCAAATATTTAAAGCCCCTCAGACATTAGAAAGGGAGATTGTATTAAAGGTGGCAGCAGACTTCCCTAGTCTGATTTTGTATCCTGACGAAGTACTGTGACATTCTCATAGACTCAAAGATTACTGGAATCAATTTCTCAAGTTTACACATATACAAAAGTATATCATAAGCAAATAGTGAAATAATGTGACCCATCTATATTAATTCCACATACATCAGTAGTAGTCCTGTTTATCCCAACCAGAGGTTCAATAAGCAATGTAAACAATAAGGGTGAAATTTTCACATGGAACTTCTCTGACACCTGAAATTCAGTTGCTTTTCAATTCTGTCAAAATCCTTCTCTACATTAATGGTGGCAATTAATGGTGGCTTTATTAGTATTAATATACTGAACAACTTTAAGAACATGTCAAATATTGTTTTTGTTTTATAAATCCTGCCTTATTTGGTCTATTATTTCAGGGAGGATGTTTTCCAATCTCCAGGACAGTTCTTTTGCTATAATTTTGTACATGAAGCAAACTGACAGATCTAAAGGATCTGTTTCACCTTCTTTTAAAAGCAGATTAATGGAGGCATGTCTCCATGAGGGGACTGCCATTTTTCAAAAATGTTAACAGCAGGCATAAATATTGATTGAATATCTGGCAAAAATGACTTAAAATTTTTGTGGAAACCCATTCGGGCAAGAGCATTTTCCATTTAGCATTCATTTTAATTGCTGCTCAGACCTCCTCCAAAGTAATAACGCCGTCTGAAACGGAGCAATACTCTGCAATAGTAGATAGAGATACACTTCTCAGATAAGAGGACATATCTGCTGGATCAGTTATAATTGTATTTAGGAATATTTAAAATTGTGGAGAGTTCGGTTGATAATCATTGGGTCACATATAGTGTTTTTGTTCTGCATTCTTACCATATTAATTAAATGGCTATTATCTTGATTTTTCCTAAGTTTGGAAAGCATTCTGCATTCATTGCCAAATTCACATTAACAATTCACATTGTACTGATCCTGCATATGCTCCCCTCAGCAGGAGAGTAATCTTGGAGAAGCAG
Organism: Poeciliopsis prolifica; assembly: GCF_027474105.1. Lineage (NCBI taxonomy): Eukaryota > Metazoa > Chordata > Actinopteri > Cyprinodontiformes > Poeciliidae > Poeciliopsis > Poeciliopsis prolifica. The sequence goes on along the minus strand of NW_026562508.1, from coordinate 94,390 downwards.
GGTTATTGGTACTCAAGGTCACTGGCATAATTTAAATATTAAGACAATAAAATTAAGTACATAGTAACAAGGTGGGCAGGGTGAACAGTGCGATGATTATAAGAGGAGGATCTGAGAGAATGGGGGGGTGTAGCAATGTGAAGGAGGTTCAAAAGATAAGGAGTGGCGAGGTTGTGAACAACTTTGAAAGTAAAAGGATAAGTATTTTGTAGTTGATGGAGATGGGAAGCCAATGGAGCTGTCGTACAATAAATGTGATGTAATTGAGAGATTTCTGTAAGATGTGGGCAGCTGAATTTTGGGAGGGTTTTCTGTGCTTGGCCAAAAAGAAGAGAATTGGAGTAATCTAAACGAGAGGTGATGAGACAATGAGACAGTTTATATCTAAGGTGGGAGTAGGGGGGAGGCTGACACTGTAAGCTGGGGAAGATTCCAGTGGAGGAGTGTAGGTTGATGGTGCTGAATTCCAATTTGACAGTCAGAAATGGATTTACAACACAAGTCCCTGGACAGCCAAGGTTGTGCAGGATGCAGTGTATTCCCCATATTTGTTGCTTCATCTACCAATCATTTCTCCTGATAAGCCATCTTCAGAGGGGGCTGCATGACACAATCATGGCTTAGTTGGGTTGCAGTTTGCTAGTGAAAGGGGCTAGAGTTGTGTGAAGGTGCTAACATTTCTTGTATTTGAATCAGTATGTTTTGCAACCAATGAAAGCAAGTTTGTAACAAATGTTTTGGGTAATATAATTTTCACAGTTGTGGCCTTGGAATAAAATCCAGACTCCTCAACATCCGAGACGAAGACAAGACAGAATACAAATGCGTTTGAGTCAGAGACCATCAAAAAGTGGTCTTGGTCTCAAGTACTGGGTACCGGTATCAATCACACTGACATTGTTTACATATTTGTTATGTTTTTAGTTTATTAGGAACTTTGTTTGTTGTTGTTTTGTTTTTCGCAATAGAATCACACAAAGTGAGTAAAATTAAAACAGAAATTTTATGTTAGAAAGTGTCAAAACTTCCTACCATGTTTGGAAACTTCTGAGATTTAGAGTTAACAGCATAGAAAAAATCTAAGATGGTTGGCAAACAACCATAGATTAAACCAGTTGTTGCTGCAAACAACCTACATTTTAAGTTGCAGCTGATTTTGTTGCTTTAAGTCTTAAAGCAGCACTACTATGTATTTTTCATCACATAGTGCCATTGTATAACACAATTAAACAACTGTTACCTTCAGTTATTAACATTGTGTATATACCATACATAACTTACAGGAAATTTATGAAGCTCCTGCTCTTTCTGACAGTCCGCTTTTACCATGTCATCACAACAATAGTAACTGTGTTGGATACCAGTCATTATGTAGAAATGGAATGCCAACTGGATCCACCTGCCTTTTGCTGAAAATATTAGTCATGAACAAGGAGGCGAGAGCAAGCGATGTGTGTGTGAAACCAGATCTGTATGTAGCTTGTGCAAATCTGTATTCCTCTTGTGTGGATGTTGTTTTACACACAAGATTTTGGCTTGATCATGCCACCATACAACAGATCCTGGACATTAAATCAACTTCAGGTTAAATAATGGAGGCCCACCACCGCAGGCAAATTGTTTGAGCCAGCAGCGAGAGCTAATAAGGCAGGCAGCAATGCTGTCAAGACTGTTGGATCCCTGCCTCTATGGCTGCACTGCGCGTTTCCGACATAGGCGGATGGACAGTGGCATTTTTTTTTATGGGCAACTGCCCAGGACGGCATCTTGTCCTGCCCCGAAGGTGCCCATCCACCCATAGTGTTTTTCCACCTGCCTGCCTCTAATTCCAGTCCACCCCTGCCAGATCCATTTTTCACTAGCAAATCCAATGCGGCTCAGCCCGACTGTTCTCAGATCATTATTTCTTCTTCAGGGGTACAAATAGCAGCACCAAGCAGGGTACGGCACTGAAGCCTTTTGATTAACAGCTGAATGCATTAATTGATTGTGGACAACAGACATGCTGTCTGCTATCAGAGAGCTGCTCATACAGTGGATTAATAAGAGTTTAATCAGGAGCTGCGGTAAGAACTCTTGCAGTAACTTTTGCAGCAAAATGACTGTGATTTAGCTGACTTGCTAGCAGCTCGTTGCTCTGAAGAACTGACAGTAATAAAGAAGAGAGAAATTGTGAAGCTGTGGTCAGCTTTCTGATGGAGCTGCAGTTTTGTGCCGTCAGTGTGAAACACCGGAACTACATAATAATATTAGCAAGTGATGTGAACTTTATTTTTCCTTTGGATTAAAAACAAAGATTTAAAAATTCATGTGTGGCTATTGGTTTACATCTTTCTACTGCATTACCTAAATCCCAAACCTTGCACATTTAAAAAAAAATACCAGTTTGTTATTATATTTTTAAGTATAGCGAAGTAATCTGTGACGTGATTCTTTCTCCATTGATGAGAGTTGCTGCTCACAGCCCATCTACAATACTGAGAAACAGTGGATAATGGAAATGGTAGAACAAAACCACACACTAACCGGCTTGAGCACCACTTGCCTTATATGTGTGATTTTTGGTGTGAGGATAAAGTTCAACATACAAAAAATTGATATATATTTTTTAATATCTCATAAAAATGAATAATGAAATAGCATTTTTTAAATAATGCTATTTACAAAATATTGGATTCTCAATTAAAAAAAGAATTGAATGACAGATGCTCTGACCCTGCAGCAGCAGAATGACAGAACATTTTAGTAATTTTGAAACCATGAGCTTTTTATATTGCGGTATACCTTGAAACTCGTAAATTTACTATATATATCTGTAAAAAAAATTTGCATTTTTTAAAAAAGTCTGCATTGTATAACTAAACTCTTTTGAACTGAATTTCTTAGATGATTGTCATTTTTTAAGGAGGGTGAGGAGTCTGCATTTTGGTAGCATCTTTGTATTTGACAACAGTATCACCAGCTATCTTTAAAGTGCTTTTGATTTTAAACTTGATTTTTTTTTGTTTCTTTTCCAGTAATTCAGTCCCTCATTGCACTGGTGAATGATCCTCAGCCAGAACATCCTCTGAGGGCAGACTTAGCAGAAGAATACTCAAAGGACCGTAAAAAATTCTTGAAGAATGCTGAAGAATTTACAAAGAAACACGGAGAAAAGAGGCCCCTGGACTAATAAGTGACAAGCACATAGCTGTTTCTTCTCTTCTTTTTTTCTGCCCGACAGATTATCTATCCTATTTGCTGTACCATACCTCTAACCACATTGCTTGTTCACTCTCTTCCACACTTCCACAACAATTACTGCACCACTCTGCAGGCCTGGAGCTGCCAATATGCAGGAGCGGTGTGATAGTGTCATGCATCCGTACCCATCCAGGATTGTCTGTTGATCAGGCAGACTCCCTTCTCTCTTCTTTTTCTGTGGAAGATGATATGGTCTTTTTACTTTTAGTCTAAATGTAAAAGTAATTCTTAGGGGAACATGATGCTCAGAATAAGTCTGAGCATCATGTCAAGATGAAAACATTCAGAGAAATGTATTATTTTTCTTCCTGTTAAAAATCCTTGATTATAGATCTATAAATTATAGATCTCTTGTATACATTTTTGATGAACTGAACTTTTCATTTTGTTCCAGGAAAACAGTCTTTTTTTTAAATGAAATAAATGTGACAAAAGAAATTTTGAGCTCGAACATTGAAAGTGTATTTACTGAAATGACAACTTTTAAATTTTTTTAATACACTGTAAACTTACTTCTGTTGATGTCCCGTATATAGACAGCCATCTGTTGTCAATGCACCTTTGCAACATTACAGGAAACTTTACGAGACAAAGTCTAGTTGGTGATCAATGGGTATTGCTTTTTTTTTTATTAAGGACAGCTCCTTTTTATTGGTACTTGGTACATTAGATGGTTAAAATGAAGTACTTCAATTATTTTAAAACTGTCATAGCTGTTTTTTCCTAATTATTTTTGCTTTTGTTAGAATCAGTACTGAACCTATAGAGTTTGTCTTTCCATTTGGATTCGGCAAATACAGCTTAAATGTTTATAAAAGATGCACAAACAGTGGTTTTACAGATCGTGTATTGCAAAACCCTTCTTAGTTTAAATATTTGAAATTGGGTAATTGGCATAAAAACACACAGTAGGTGTCAGCAGGATCCTAAGTAAGCCACATATGAAGAAATCAAAGCATATAATCATCTAGAAATGTAGTTATTTTTCAACAATTGAAATGCTATAGACATAATCTGGAACAAACTAAGAAAGATGTGTAAAAAAGCTTAAAAAGCCTCGTTCCCCAAGAAATGAGACTTATTAAGCTGGAGGTCTTCCCAGAAACCAGCTAAAATCTCTTGACATTTAGAAAGCCTTTATCTTGCTATATGCAAATCAGTATCAGCTTGTTCAATATTAACTGTCTGTAAAAAAATGTAATTATAAAGTGGTGGTAGAGTTAAGTTTTTACAACAATCCCTTTGAGCCCTGTCAGCTGCAACACGGCTCACTGAACATCATTTCACCACAAACCAGCCTCAGCCGGATAATTTTGTAGAGTCAAAATTTACCATAGTTGTTCAAGAGCAAAGTGGTTCTTGCAGATGGGGTCAGAAAGACTTGAAAATGGCATGTGCCATTTTTCCTATGTAAACGAATAATGCTCTGATCTTGACGCAGACACCCTTCACAACCCTCCACTGCTCAAGCTTGTTTAAAGTTTCCCTCAATGTATTTAATTCCATAAATATTTGCTTGTATCATTCCAACTTCTTACCTCTAACTTAATTTTTTAAATATATATTTAGCAATTCTGTTACTGTAGTAATGGAATTGAAATGAAGTCATCAGCTAGTGGGTCTAACACTATGTAATGCAGATCAAAGGTTAGCAACTTTCTCAATTCAAAGATCCACTTTTGTGGAAAAAATACTACAAAATGAAATTTTTTCTTCAGCAACAGAAAAAGAAAAATGTTTGATCACATTACCACTTTTTCTTATCAGTATTGTGATCAAAAACATGTCTAATTGTTTTTTAGAGCCACAGCACACATGCCAAAGAGGAATCGCAGGTTGCTCAAATTAGAAGCCTATAGACTGACTGTTGATCTGTTCTTCACTGGCAGTTGTCAATTTATTATGTAGATGGCAACTTTAGCATAGTCAGATCAATGTTTAATTCACTTTATACCTCTTTAGTGGGTTGCAGACACTAAAGTGGAAAAAACAAGTTGATTAAAAATTACTCTAATTATGGAAATGGACTAATATTTTCTGTGACTTAAAGGTACAAAATAAGTATGATCTTTCTAACTGGTTTAACCTTTTACTGGTTGGCTAACTACAGAAGATTGAAATCACAAGAAATGGCAACCTCATGAAAGTATACAAGATGTTTGAGCAATATTAAAGCTGATAAAGAAAATTGTCAAGTTGAAATGCTTGGCCACAATAGAGACAAATATTTGTAGGGGATGTTTGGCCACTATGAAACCCACATGAACCTTAGTTTCAACCTGAAAGCAGAGTTTAGCCGTGTTGTATTAAATACAAAAGTTGACAGGAAATGTAAAAATATTACTGGGTAATTATCTTACTGGAAGACATTTCTAAACTCACAATTAGAATCTTACAAATAAATTCAAAAATAAATAAACTTTTCATATGACTGTATATATATATATATATATTATTATATATTATATATATATATATATATATATATATATATATATATATATACAGTCATAAAATATATATATATATATTGAACATATATATATATATATATATATATATATATATATATAATATAAATATATATATATATATATATATATATAAAAAATTAAAAAAAAAATCCCTTCTCACCCACCGCGGTGGTTCTTATCCTCTGAGCTCGGGTCTTCTACCAGAGGCCTGGGAGCTTGAGGGTTCTGCGCAGTATCTGTGCCAAGGACTGCACAGTCCTTGGCACTGTATATGTAATATATATATATATATATATATATATATATATATATATATATATATATATATATATATATATGCAGTCATATGAAAACGTTTGGGCACCCTAAATATTTGAACGTTTGCAATAACTTTCAGTTTGATATAACCAATAACTTATGGACACAGTAACATTTCAATATTGAAATGAGGTTTATTGGAGTAACAGAAAATGTGCAGTACACATAAACACAAAATTTGACTGGTGCAAAAATATGGGCACCTCAACAGAATAGTGACATTAATATTTAGTAGTATCTCCTTTTGCAACAATAACAGCCTCTAGTCTCTTCCGGTAGCTTCTAATGAGTTCCTGGATCCTGGATGAAGGTATTTTTGACCATTCCTCTTTGCAAAACAATTCCAGTTTTGTTAAGTTTGATGGTTGCTGAGCATGGACAGCCCGCTTTAAATCATCCCACAGATGTTCAATGATATTCAGATCTGGGGATTGGGATGGCCATTCCAGAACATTGTAATTGTTCCTCTGCATGAATGCCTGAGTAGATTTGGAGTGGTGTGTTGGATCATTGTCTTGCTGAAATATCCATCCCCGACGTAGCTTCAACTTCATAACTGATTCTTGAACATTAGTCTCAAGAATTTGTTGATATTGAGTGGAATCCATGCGACCCTCAACTTTAACAATATTCCCAGTACCAGCATTGGCCACACAGCCCCAAAGCATGATGGAACCTCCACCAAATTTCACAGTGGGTAGCAAGCGTTTTTCTTGGAATGCTGTTTTTTTGCCGCCATGCATAACGCCTTTTTTATGACCAAACAACTCAGTCTTTGTTTCATCAGTCCACAGGACCTTATTCCAAAATGAAGCTGGCTTGTCCAAATGTGCTTTTGCAGACCTCAAGCGACTCCGTTTGGGGCGTGCTTTCAGAAAAGTCTTCCGTCGCATCACTTTCCCATACAGCTTCTCTTTGTGCAAAGTGCGCTGAATTGTTGAACGATGCACAGTGACACCATCTGCAGCAAGATGATGCTGCAGGTCTTTGGAGGTGGTCTGTGGGTTGTCCTTCACAGTTCTCACCATTCTTCTTCTCTGCCTCTCTGATATTTTTCTTGGCCTGCCACTTCTGGGTTTAACATGTACTGTCCCTGTGGTCTTCCATTTCCTTACTATGTTCCTCACAGTGGAAACTGACAGTTTAAATCTCTGAGATAACTTTTTGTGTCCTTCCCCTAAACAACTGTGTTGAACAATCTTTGTTTTTAGATTATTTGAGAGTTGTTTTGATGTGCCCATGATGCCACTCTTCATAGGAGATCCAGATTGGAGAACAACTTGCAATCGGCCACCTTAAATACCTTTTCTCATGATTGGATATACCTGGCTATGAAGTTCAAAGCTTAATGAGGTTGCTAAACCAATTTTGTGTTTCAGTAAGTCAGTGAAAAGTAGTTAGGAGTATTCAAATCAATTAAATGATAAGGGTACCCAAATTTTTGCACCTGTCAAATTTTGTTTCTATGCATATTGCCCATTTTCTATTAGTACAATAAACCTCATTAAATTCTGCTCAAGGCCTCATACAACCTTGGACCAGCCCTGCATAATGAGCTAGACTCGCTATACTGCGTCTATCCTGGATAGAGAGGGACAAAAGAGAGATTTGTATTCTGGCTTCCTCCCACAGTTGAAAAACATGATTGTCAGTTTAGTTGGCCTCTCTAAATTCTCCTTAGATTTGTGTGTGTGCTTAATTGTTTGTCCTGTTCGTCTGTTTTGCTCTGCGATGGACTGGCGACTTGTTCTGAGTATGGTGTCATAATCATGCCATACCTTGGACAGCTTGTCCTAACATTTTTATACACTGTTTTCAGATAAGCTTTTAAAATATAGTGTCATAATACAGTTGTATTGATTTCCAATGTTCAATACACATAACATACCTTAAGAATTGTTCCCAAACTTCTGAGTATGCTGTTGAAGTGAGCAGCAACATAGTTTGGAAACTCTCTGTAAAGATCCACAATTTTCCCATTATTTATTTATAGAACATCAAGTTTATTTTAAGATTCATGTGGAAATAGGTTAAAAAAAATAAGACCTCAGAGGGAAAAAGATGCCAACTTATAGAATTGTCAACTGCACAATTAAGTGTGCAGTTGGCATTTAATTGTAATTGGATCCAGTGCAATTAAATAAGGCAATCTCAAGTACAAAGAAAAGGATGTCGGTGATGTAGGGAGTTCTTTTCTAGCAGAATATAATAAAACATAATTGCTGGCACTACTATTTTTTTTTCAATGTTTATTGCTTCTTCAACACACATCTCCTTCAACACACTTGAAGGCAAAGATTGAAGGTATTGTAGAGACAGGCAATAATCTAATTAATTCCAAAGACAGATAAAGACAAAATGGAATCCAGTTGATAACACCAGATAACAATACTATCTGGTGATATGAATTTGATTGCAAGCTCTTTGCTTCCATAGCTAATCAAACTAATGTCCCTACAAAGAGGCTGTTTGCAGGGATGTCCATTTATGGGATTGGACATAGACTGTTCAACTAAAAGGGCAAATATATGTAACGGGTATTAAGATGAAATTCTTGCTAAAATATGTTTTGTAATTACCATGTGATGAATGGTTTTGGCGCCCCCTACTGGTTGCCTATAAATAGAAAGCTAAACCGTAAATTCCACGCAGTCTGTTGAGCACTCTACTGTGGTAAGTCACCAAATCCAGTTCTTTTCTGAATAGTCATAGTAGGTGTGCTCAAAGACTGACGTGGAGTTTTATTACAGTATGCGGAGAGCTGATGGACCAGTAGTGGAGCTCACTGTACTAATTTGTGTTGACCATTTATTACAGGTAATTATATTATATTATTTATTAGTCATTTATTTTGTCAGTTATGTTTGTCAGTTTTTCTTCAGTTGAGTTGTCGGTTTGTCTGTTGTATTGTCGGTTTGCTGTATTTACCAGCTTGTCAGTTTGTTTGTTCCCTGTTTCAGTTAGAAGTTACTGTTAAATAGTTTATTAGTTAAATTTGATTGTTGTCTGTCTATTTTTTTTCTTTATTTATAGGAAATAGATCAGATTGTGTTAAATTAATTTTAAAGAAGTATTAATAATCAAATATCATTATACGATCATTTGTTAGAAAAATATGTTGTTAAGCCAGATTGTAATGATTGTTTGTGAGGCAGTCTGTTGAGCACTCTACTGTGTATGCGGAGATCTGATGGACCAGTAGTGGAGCTCACTGTACTAATTTGTGTTGACCATTTATTACAGTTATTACAGAAAATTCAACCAACTGGCCTCCTCTGTGTGTATGACGGGACGGGCATAAAGGGGAAGCTGTTACATATAAAATAGGATAGGATAAAATAGTCTACAAAACTGACTTCAAGGGCTGCTGAACATAAATAAGAAAACATAAATCTTGAAGCATTGATTCTCATAAATATTAAAAATAAAATAGAAAAAAACGGTGTGCCTTTTTTAGGTCACAAATTTAGCAGAAAGAATGCAAACATTTTTTGTTAATCTATCTGCATTCCAGTCCTGTAGGTGGCGGCAATGGACCTTACAGCTTGCTTACGCATAAAATCGAAAAGGAGGAAGAAGGCTCTGGTTTTAGAAGATGGACAGTAGCATGCGGTGTCTCCCAGAAATAATGCGGCTTATTTCACTTCAACCTTAATGGAGTTGCGGCGTTCTTTGAAGACTCATTTGCCGTTGAAAGAACATCTGGAACTGTTCTCTATCAGTAATTTCCCCTGTACTCAAAGCAACGACCAAAGATGAAAAAGTTTTCCTTGGAAGAAAAACTCAACTCAGGACGAGTAAGTGTTTGAATTAGATGACACACAAACCATCTGTGTTTAAACACAGGTTATCTTCACTGACACAGTGCTGGAAACGTTCATCTGAGTTTCGAACCATATTTATTACCTTCTAATTATTTATTGTAGATTTTGCATTCTCAAACGCTAGAATGATAAACTTTATTATTAATATATTCGGCTAAAACGTTGTAAATATACCCCGTCACCATTCTTGAACGGATTAAAATGGTTTCCTTTTAAACAATTTTGAAATAAATGGTTTTAAAATGGTTTACATTGGACACAAATCTGATCCCAAAACCCGATTCTATTTTGTCCGAGTTTTGATATCTTTCATAGGAAAAGAATGTATTTTTTTTTTCATAAAAAATTGAAGCAGTCCTCTATTCTGTCTGCCATGAATATGTTTTCTTTTGCAGTGGAAATTTGCAGTTTAGTATTTTTTTTGTATGATTTTGTTTTTAGTTTTTTTGGACCTAAACAAGCAATTTAGTGGGGGTTTTTTTAGGTCCAGAAATTTTTAGACTAGTAACTGAATAGCAGATCATACTGTAATTTCTGACTTAAACTCCTTCCTCTCTTGAACTCCTCACACATCTTGGTTAATGTGATTTCAACATGTTGAAATGGTCCAAAAGACAAAGTATGCATAAGTCAGACACAGCATTTCCAGGTAACCTGTAGATGTGCACACTATGGCACACACTAGCAGTTCACATAAATAGTGAATAATATTCGGTGATGATGAAGAAGGTCTTGGGTTTGAGTCCAGGCCTGCAGTCTTTCTTTGATGTTTGCATGTTCTCCCTGTGGATGCGTGAGTACCCTTCCTAACCAATTGGACCAATTAACTGGAAGCCGGTTAATTGGTTTCTCTAAATTGTGAAAGTGTGTGTGATCACTGTCCTGTCTGTCTCTGTGTTGCCCTGCAATGAATTGGTGACCTGTCCGTGGTGTACCCCGCCTCAAACCCAATGTCTGCTGGGGAAAGGCACCAACCCCCTCGCCACCTTGCTAGGATAAACATTTTCAGATAATTAATGAATAGGATGGATTTAGGAATAATGCTGTAAAATAATCTCTCAATCAAATGTATTTACAATCTATTTTCTTTAATTGTTCATTCACTGATGACTTGAAAATTGGTTGAGGATAATATTTAGGAAGACTTGGGTAAAAGGCTTCTGATATTTCTTAACAATAGGTAAACCAAAGTAGATTCATATCAATATAGATAATTTGGTTTCTGAGGTGTTCTTGAATGCAACATAAGTTTTCATGTGTTGCTCACAGACAAGGTCAGAAGTATAGGTAAAAGTGTAATAGTGCTTCAAAAGTATTAAAACAATTCAAAGTAAATTTGCTTTTATTTCAATGAGTTCCATCAAAATAATTACCTGACAGTCACATAGACAGTCAATCTTCAGCACACATCTGTCTCCCTCTGTGTTCTTTTTGACAGGAATATGTTTGCTAACCTAGGCAAAGATTAAGTGCACATCTGATATGTGTTTTTAATTATTAAATTCACAAGGCATTGTCTTTGCTGCTCCATATAACCAAGTGGCAAAATGGTTGTGGCATAGAACTGCTTTTTTTACTCAAATAATCAGAAAAATACTCCTAATTGAAATATTAGAAGAATCAGATTTTGATTTTGTTTTTTCACTATTAGTCCTTTTAATGTGTTAAAGTATCAATAGGAGTACAATAAATATGTACTCCTTTTAATATGTATATTATGTGCCCATAATATACATATGTGGATATGTATATGCTGGATACATATGTGCCCATAATATATATATGTGGATATGTATATGCTGTTATAAAGCATAACTGGTGAAACTGTCAAATGTTTCAGAAAGACCTTGTTATTATGATAGAGTTAAACAGAAATTTTATGTTTTTAAAATTTCTAAATTCAATTTTCACCAATTACCAGAAATGTGTAAACATTACAGTGGAAACATAATTTTGGTTTTATTGTAAAACTTGCCCGTTGTATTGTCTTAGAAATATTACAGGTATAAGTATTATTACAGTGGTTCCCAAAATGTGGGGCACCCCTGGCGGAGGCTCAGTGCCATTGCAGGAGGGGTGCGGGAAGTGGTATAGATGAATGGGGGGAAAAAAAACAGTTACACAAAAGTGTTTCACTGTAAAGATGGTTTGTAGTTTGTTTTGTTGCAATCTGAAGTGTGAAATAAACTTTAGTTGAGTTTGAAAATATATAGGTTTATGTCTGGTTGACTGACGTGTACCTAGTTGATTTTTTTTTCTTTTTTTCTTTTTTGGGGGGATTTTATTGTAATCTACACCAGGCCCAGAAGAAAATCTTTTGGAACCACTGTATTAGTATAAGATAAGTATTTATATTGCATTATGATATGTTTTTGTACCCAAACATATCCTTTGGGTACAAAATTCAAGTGTGCATTTTATTAATATTGCTGATAAATTAAATAAGTCCTGTTAGTGTGAGGATGTAAATTTGGGTATGCACACAAGGCCTTAATTCCCACTCTTTAAATTCTTCTTCTTGAATATTAGGTAAATAACTGGGTGGATCCATCCTTCTCTGATACATCTGGCAAGAGCGAAGACAAACAAATTTGGAGCTTTCAATCTGAAGAGAGGAGATCTAGAAAATGGAAAGAAGACCGAAATGGTTCTCTTTGGATGACGAAATCAAATGAAAGAGGTCCAGATGAACCATGGGTTGACAAGTATTCACCTTGTTCACAGGTAAACTTTAGCACTTGTGGCAATGACAAATGGGTGCACTGCTTTAATGTGATGAAAACATATTCAAGGTTTCCCCCAGAAAACTTGCTAAGCCCAGTAATCGGTGCGCCGAAGCGGTCCATTGTGTTTGTTTTAAAAGATGTTTAGTTGACAGGAAATGTAAAAATATTACTTGATAACTATATGCTATGGAAAAAAAATGTCAGTGAAAGGCGATTTAAACCCACAACTAGTCTTAAAAACATCAAATCAAAAAATACAATTAAATTGAATATCAATTATTTACACTTCTGTTTATTCCAAATTAAATCAGCGGCTCCATCAGGCCCCCAAGGGATACAGGGGCCCCATTGGGGGCCTGAATACTTAACACAAATCAATAAATGTAATTTGTTTATTGAAATTATCAATGCTGCTAAATTTGATTCAATGTTTTTAGCATACATAAATTAAAATATTTAAAATTGTCGAACATTTAAATGTAAGATTTTAAGCAGCTGGCAAGTTTAATTTGTAAAAGTCCAAAGAACAATATTTATGGATAGATTGTTTTGTTACCACAGCAACAACCTAATGCTGTGAGTTTAATATTTGGGTTTGAGGCCTCGTACTGCGCAGACTATGATTTCTTATGATTAGATAGGAAAAATAAGTATAATTAAAGCAAAGTTTGCAGGAGACAAAAACAAAACACACAACCAGATTTATTTTATTGCAATCTGGGTCTACTGTTGGGTCTAGATGTCACTTGTGTGACCAATTTTAAAGGTAACTTTATTTATTGTTACTGTTAAACTACAGTCTCCAGCATAAGGAAGTGGGATGATCTCGGATTTTCTTGACAGAGCTGATGGGTCACCTGGCGGCTGATACCTGCTGCTAAGACTGGTAAATTATTACTGATAACTATTGTGAGTAATCCTGACATTAATATGATCAGGCAGTATGATCATATGTATATTTATATATATAGTTATAAAGATTGTATCAAACAAGTAGCCCTTCATGTTGCTCTGTACCTGTGAAGTAGCTCCCAGTCTCAAAAAGGTTGGTGGCCCCTGACTTAAGACCATTGATTTGGCATGTGAAACAACAACATGCCAAAGAAGAACAATAAAAAACCGATGTTCTTTGCTCTTAAGCAAAGAACATCGCAGCTCTTCATCTCTGTGAAAACACTTCGCCTCAGATGTAACAATCCACTTTGTTATCCAGTGAGTGGACATCGGCCAGAAAGAGAGTTGTTATTGGTGGCTCCCTAGCTTTCTACTGAGCTGATGCGTCTGCCCGTCGGCCCACAAGAAATACTGCCAAAAATCTAAAATTACAATAAAGCAATTTTAGAAAAATAATTGGGATATTTGTATCCTTTATTGCATTGCCTAACTATTAACATGTCTAGTAAATTATGTACAGTATGCTTCTGGAATAATTCAGCACAAACATCATAGATGAGAAATCAAATGTCTTATAACATAGCTTTGTCTTTGTACAGGGTGAACTTGCTGTCCACAAAAAGAAGACTGCGGAAGTTGAGAAATGGATGAGAACCCACACAAAAGCAACCAAGGTAAACTAAAATGACAGTAATATTAGGGATAACAAGATAGTGAATATATGTTTATCAGCTGCACCACAGACAGAGCCATGCACTGGGCAGTGTGTGAGGTGTAAAGGCACACGCCGCACATAATTCTTTGTTCACAAAGATATCTCATTCTCATGAAACACTCAACATGCACTTCTAAAAGCACAACTGCAGGTTATATTTGCCTTTGTGTCATATTTGTTACAGTCATATGAAAAAGTCTGGGCACCCCTATTAATCTTAATTATTTTTATCTCAAAATATTTGGATGTTTGCAACAGGTATTTCAGTTTGATAGAACCAATAACTTATGGACACAGTAATATTTCAGTATTGAAATGAGGTTTATTGGACTAACAGAAAATGTGCAGTACACATTAAAACAAAATTTGACTGGTGCAAAAATATGGGCACCTCAACAGAAAAGTGACATTAATATTTAGTAGGTCCTCCTTTTGCAAAAATAACATCCTCTAGTTGCTTCCTGTAGCTTTTAATGAGTTCCTGGATCCTGAATGAAGGGATTTTTGACCATTCCTCTTTGCAAAAACAATTCCAGTTTTGTTAAGTTTGATGGTTGCTGAGCATGGACAGCCCGCTTTAAATCATCCCACAGATGTTCAATGATATTCAGATCTGGGGATTGGGATGGTCATTGCAGAACATTTGTTCCTATGTGTGAATAGTTTTAGAGTGGTGTGTTGGATCATTGTCTTGCTGAAATATCCATCTCCGGCGTAACTTCAACTTCGTAACTGATTCTTCATTATTCTCAAGAATCTGCTGATATTGAGTGGAATCCATGCGACCCTCAACTTTAACAAGATTCCCAGTGCTGGTATTGGCCATAAAGCCCCAAAGCATGATGGAACCTCCACCAAATTTTATGGTGGAGGTAAGTGTTTCTTTTGGAATGCTGTGTTTTGTTTGCCACCATGCATAAAACCTTTTTTATGACCAAACAAACTCACTCTTTGTTTCATCAGTTCACTGGACCTTATTCCAAAATGAAGCGGGCTTGTCCAAATGTGCTTTTGCAGACCTCAAGCGACTCTGTTTGTCCCATGCTTGCAGAAAAGGCTTCTGTCGCATCACTCCCTTACAGCTTTTCCTTGTGTAAAGTGGACTGAATTGTTGAACGATGCACAGTGACACCATCTGCAACAAGATGATACTGCAGGTCTTTGGAGGGTCTGTGGGTTGTCCTTCACAGTTCTCACCTTTCTTTTTCTCTGCTTCTCTGATATTTTTTTTGGCCTGCCACTTCTTAAGAAGACCTGTCCCTGAGGTCTTCCATTTCCTTAATATGTTCCTCACAGTGGAAACTGACAGTTTAAATCTCGGAGATAACTTTTTATATCCTGCTAATAAACAGCTATGTTAAACAATCTTTGTTTTCAGATGTTTTGAGAGTTGTTTTGAGGTGCCCATGATGCCACTCTTCAGAGGAGATTCAAACAGGAGAACAACTTGCAATTGGCCACATAAATACATTTTCTCATGATTGGCTACACCTGACTATGAAGTTCAAACCTCAATGAAATTACCAAATCAATTTTGTGTTTTAGTAAGTCAGTGAAAAGCAGGGGGGTCACGTGACCGAGATCGATGGCAGCATAGTGAACAGCTCCAAGGACGGTGTTCCGAATTTTCTCTTAAAACCCTTGTAAAAGCAGTAAGGAAGGCTCAAAAGATACGACACTGATATGTCTAAAGCTTCGTCTGTGAAACAGTGCGAAATTTTCTCAAAAAGACGCAAGACAACCACCAAAACAGCACCGAGTTCAACGTGCGGCGAAGACGCTAATATGGCTAGCATAGCTGAAGTACTAGAGGAGCTAAAGTCACTCCGGTCGGATTTTGGAGTTAAGCTGGACAGTATAGATGAAAGACTGACTGGAATGGCGAGCTCTATGACTGCACTGGAGACTAAGGTGTCTGAGGTTAAACAGGACCTATTAACAGGCGGCTCATATGGAGGAGGCCGAGGCTCGCATTGCCGAAGTAGAAGGCTCGCTTGAAAAAGCAGAAGCATCGTTGACTTCAGCTATGAAACGAATCCTGCTCCTTGAGGCCAAAACAGATGACCTGGAAAACCGAGGAAGGCGAAAGAACCTGCGTGTCTTTGGCATCCGAGAAGGAGCAGAAGGAAGACAGACGCTTCTCGACTTTATTAGCAACATGCTACCGAAGTGGCTGGAACTCGCACCGGACAAGTCATTCACATTGGAACGGGTTTCACCGCACACCAGCCTCCGGGAACCAAACCAGGGCAGAGCGGTTTCTGATTCGCTTCTTAAAGTTCCCGGAGAAGGAGTTTGTCTACCGAGAGGCAAGGAAAAGAGATATTATGCAAAACGGGGCCAAAATCACGTTTGCACAGGATCTATCGGCGAAGACGGTACGGATCAGACGCGGGTTCCACTCGGTAGTGAAGCTGTTTGTCGACATCGGTGCATTTCGCGGATTCCAGCACAACCCCTGCAAACTTCGAGTCCTCCACGGTGGAAAGATCCATCTCTTCTCAACACCTCAAGAAGCTGAAGCATTTTACAAGACTCTTCCAAAATAAACACAGCGGATGCCTCTAATCAGTGAGTCATGGTTAAGAAACAGGTAAACCGATAAGACATTTATGTGACTGTTCCTCAACAACCGGATCAGAATCAGGATACATAATGGGAAATTCATATAAATATAACTGACTGCTCATGTGCTCACATATTCGAAGTCTAATCTGAACTGTTTTGGCATTAATGCTAAAAGTTGAGCATTAAGCAAGTATTACCGTTCTATCAAGGGTTAATGGTATTATTTGATAGCTAGACACTGTCTGCTTTGGTGAGGTCATGTTGACTAGTTGCTCCTCGGTGATGTGGATCAACGTCCTCCAGAAACTGGGTTCAAGGGGAGGGGAGGCATTTCAGATAAAGAAATGCAAAAGTTCTTTTGGGGATTGTTCATAACTAGTTCTGTGTCTTGTATGGTTGAATGTGTGAATGTATGTGCAAACCTGCATTTTCTGTACTATTTTGCATACTTTATTTTAGTATAACCGTAAATTAACCTGATATGGAAAAAACAACCAAAGGAAATGGTTTGAATATCAAATTACAAGTTGGAATGTCAGAGGAATACGAAAACTAACTAAATTGAAACAAGTATTAGACCGACTAAAATATTTGAAATCTAAAATAATTTTTTTACAAGAATCTCATTTGATTGAGCCGGAAATACATTGGATAATTAAAAGATGGCAGGGTCAGGTATATCACTCTTCTTTTACCAGTCATGCCAGAGGAGTTATTATTCTTATACATAAGTCAATAACATTTCAAATTATAAGGACAATCAAAGACCCATATGGGAGATATATTATTGTGCAGGGACATATTTCAACATTAAAACTAAATTTGATAAATATTTATGGACCTAATAATGATAACCCATCCTTTTATGAAAATTTATTCTTAACCTTGTCAACCTTGGAGGGATTTTATATTATAGGAGGGGACTTTAATTGTACCCTTAACCCAAGCCTGGATAAATCTACTCAAATTGATACCAGTCATTCACAAACCAGGAAAATACTCCTTAATTATATAAAAGATTTAAGAATAAATGAAGTATGGAGAACAAGGAACCCAAGTAATAAGGAATTTTCATGTTATTCAAGCTCACACCAATCCCATTCACGTATTGATTATTTTCTTATCTCAGTGGAGTTATTGCCTCATGTGGAGGACTGTTGGTACAATAGTATTGTAATTAGTGATCATGCTGCAGTGTCCTTGGAAATTAAAGTAAATAAGATTGATCAAGGGATGAAACGATGGAGGATGCAGACACATTTGCTAAAAGACCCAAAATTTGTTACATTTATAGAAACTTCCATTGATCAATATTTTTAAATAAATAAAGATGAAACAACAGCTAGTATTAGATGGGAAGCTTTTAAAGCTTATTAGAGGAGAAATTATCAGTTATGGCAGTAATAAAAATAAACAATACAACCAAGAATTAAAATTATTAGAGAGACAAATTAAATCCAGCGAAGCAGAACTTTATCAGAGCAATGATCAGACAAAATTACACATACTGAATGTTTTAAGAACCAGATATGATAAATTAACAACAGAGAAAGTGGCAAAAAACTTAATGTGGACTAAGCAAGCATTTTATGATCAAGGAGAAAAGGCTGGTAAATTATTGGCTTGGAGAATAAAACAGATACAAGCGGAAAGAACAATTAACAGCATAAATCAAAATCGGATATTTTAACCACAGACCCTTCAGAAATAATGAAAATTTTAGAGAATTCTACAAAACTTGTATAAGTCTGAATATTCTGGAAACGAAGACGCACAAGCTGCGTTTCTTAATCAATTAAAATTTAAAACCCTTTTAGAGGAAGAGAAAACAACTCTTGATAGTCCTTTAACAATAGAAGATCTCTCTGAAGCAATAGATAACATGAATAGTGGTAAAACCCCAGGTCCTGATGGACTTCCAATAGAATTTTATAAAACATTTAAAAATAAATTAATCCTGCCACTTCTCAACATGTATGAGGAATCATATGAAGCTGGAATACTCCCAGACTCACTGAGGTTAGCTACAATAACTCTCTTGCTAAAGCCAAATAACCCTCCACTGAATGCTCCTCTTATAGAGGAATCAGTCTTATGGGATGTGATACAAAGATTTTTGTGTAAAGCCCTCTCTAGGAGATTAGATAAGTACCTGCCCAGTTTAATAGTAGATGATCAGCAAGGATTTATTAAAACAAGACAAGGCTACCATAATATAAGACGGGTCCTTAATATATTGCATGAAAAACATAATTGTAAAGACACAGCAATGTTATCATTGGATGCACGTCAAGCTTTTGATAGAATAGAGTGGGATTATCTGTTTGAAGTGCTCCCCAAATATGGATTTTGGTGAAAGCTTTCTAAAATGGATACGACTATTATATACTGATCCCATAGCACAAGTTTTAACTAATAATAACATGTCAAAACCTTTTAATCTACAACGGTCAACTAGACAGGGTTGCCCCCTGTCACCACTACTTTTGTATTGGCAATAGAACCTCTGGCGATGGCTGTTAGAGCAAATTCAGGAATATCCGGGATTCAAATTGGAGGAAGAGATCATCTCATTTTCCTGTTCGCGGATGATATCATATTTTTCTTGAGTAATCTGAAAATCAGTATTCCTAAATTATTACATCTAATAAAAGAATTTGGTGAATTTTCAGGATATACAATTAATAATTCTAAATCAGAGTTAATGTTTCTTAATGAAGAAGAAAGGAGAAGTCCTATTGTAACTACCCCATTTAAAACAACAACAAAAGGTTTTACATATTTGGGCATTAAGGTCACCCCATCTCTTAATGAAATAATCACAACAAATTATGATCCCCTTGTGGAAAAAGTCACAGAAATGCTAAATAGATGGTCAAACCTGCCTATATCCATGATAGGCCGAATAAATTTATTAAAAATGACAATCTTGCCCAAATTTTTGTATTATTTCCAAACACTTCCATTGCCGCTGTCAGAGTCATTTTATGACAGTCTGGACAAACTATTTAATCAATTTATTTGGAGTAACAGAAAAGCAAGACTCAGTTTAAAACTACTCTATCTGCCCTATGAAAGAGGTGGACTTCAAGTCCCTAATCTCAGATGGTATTATATGGCCGCCCAACTAACATCAGCTACCCATTACTTTTGCCCGATGGCACCTCCAGCCTGGGTAGACATTGAACAACAATCTGTTTCAGATTTCCCCTTAAATACCTTTCTATATTCTTCGGATCTAAAGACATTAAAAAAGACCACAAAAAATCCTTTTTTTAAAAATACGATTACAAACTGGCATGCAGCACATAAACATGTAGCTGAGCGACTAGAGTTATCACAATTTACCCCTATTTGGGGTAATGAAAGGTTCACCCCAGGAAAAAATGATGGAGGATTTAAACTATGGAAAACCAAAGGCATTCAGAAAATTAAAGATCTATATGTTGATGGCAAGTTACTTACTTTTGATCAGTTATGTAAGAAGTATTTAATACCACCGAAACATTTTTTTAAATACTTGCAGTTGAAAAAACTTTATGTCATCAAACTGAAACAAATAGTTAACATTCCACCCTTAACGAAAATAGAAGAGGTGTGTGTTGGAGACTCAAAAGGGAAAGGTTTTCTTTCTGTGTTCTACAATTTGTTAATGCTTTCCTCTAAGGACTCAGCAATAGATAAGTTAGACGCTTGGAGAAGAGATACTTTCAAAGATATAGATGAGGAAGACTGGAACCAGGCCTGTTTAAAAGCACAAAAACAAACGATAAACACACGATTTAAACTTTTGCAATATAAATGGCTCATGAGAACCTATGTAACACCAGTTAAGCTTCATCATATGTTCAGTGATATTCCAGATACTTGCCCTAAATGTTTGTTTGAAAAAGGAACGCTTCTCCATTGTTTGTGGGATTGTCTTAAAATTCAGAAGTTTGGAGGGATGTTATTGGGTGTCTATCTGACTTGTTTAAGGTGAAAGTCCCATTGGAGGTTAAAATCTGTGTTCTAGGAATATACCCAGTGGAATTTAAACAATCACAGAGGAAAACTAAATTGATAGACTATGGACTTCTTCAAGCCAGAAGATCTATAGCATTATGCTGGAGGGGCATGGACGCACCCTCCCTGGGACTCTGGAAGAAGGAAATTGCAAATTCGCTCGGACTGGAAAAACTAACATACATCAAGGGTAAACAACAGGACTTTGAAAATCTCTGGGAGCCATATATGAAGACCATAGGGACTGAAGGTGGAACTTATTAATGGATGTCTTGTCTACTGTTTCTATTCATATATTGTTCTGTTATTCTTCTTTGTCTTTTTTCTCTAATCTAAAAAGTTCTTGATATTTCTGGAACCAAAAAATGCAGGTTTGAAGGGTGAGTGTGGGAGTGAATGTAAGAGTGTATAAGTACATATTATAATGTTAAGTTTGTTGTGTGTGAATTTGTTGTGCCAAAAAAGAGAAAATTCAATAAAATATATTTGAAAAAAAAAAAAAAGTCAGTGAAAAGCAGTTAGGAGAATTCAAATCAATACAATGACAAGGGTACCCAAATTTTTACACCTGTCAAATTTTGTTTTAATGCATATTGCACATTTTCTGTTAGTACAATAAACCTCAATTCAATACTGAAATATCATTGTATCCTTCAGACTGAAATAGCTGTTGCAAACACCCAAATATTGGGAAATAAAAATAATTAAGATTAACAGGGGTGCCCAAACTTTTTCACATGACATATATCAGGCTCTGATGCATTCAACAATTTCAAACTCGGATACAATTAAAGTAAGTAAGAAGTTTATTTGCAGCAGCAGGAACAGACAGGAGACCTGATGATAGGAAATGAGGGCAAGAAAGTGTTTGCACTGAAAGGTGAGTGAATTAATAAGGCGATTGGGTGGGAGATCTCTAAGTGGGCGCATGGGAGGCGGATTTAACTGTTGGCGAAGGTGAGGGAAATCTAAGGAACGTCTTCTATCCTCTGAGACCAAGATTGGCTGTGAGCTGGGGAACAATATGAGGATGGTGTTCTCTGAATGATGTCTTCATGCATGAGTGAGAGTGGAGGGTGGCAGGCTGGTGAGCAGGTGGTTAAGGATCCGGAGCAGAAGAATCGGGTTGATGACCAGGGAGAGAAGGAGGGCAGATCAAGATGAGCCAGGAGGGACGGGGGAACGACTTTGGACAAGACAAGGGAGAACCATCTCTGTGGTTCTGACAGAGATCAGGCCGAGAACAAGTAATTTGGAGTACAGGACAGGAACGAAAAATACACAACCAATCAATCAGTAAAATATTTTTGTATAGCATATTTTAGCAACAAGGCATTTCGAAGTACTTTATGTCATAAAAATACAAAATAATTGAAAACAGTCAAAAATTTTAATTTAAAGTTATGTTTTGTTAAATGCCATCATTACACATCAGATTGTTGATTGCTGCATTAATTATGCTTCAAAAGCAATTCTAAACAAGTGGGGCTTTTAGTCTAGATTTAAAGGAACTCAGTGTTTCAGCTGTTTAGCAGTTTGTTGGAAATTTGTTCCAGATTTGTGGTGATAGAAGCTGAATGTTTGGTTCTGGAAGACTTGAGAGGTCTGGAAGGTTGATACAACGGCATATCTTTAATGTATTGTTAACATGGATGTTGAAATCTCCCAGAATTACTATTAATTATTTTGTCAGAAACATAACATCAGTATTACTGTATCCTCATTGATGAAGTCATTTACTAATAAGCCATTGGCTAATAATAATCTTATGTTTAAAGAGGCAATTTTAGTGACTTGGTGGCATATTCCCTGCGGCCTGTCCAGGGTGACCTGGCCTCTCGCTCGGAACGTTAGCTGGAAATAGGCACCAGCACCTTCCGACCCCACTACGGATAAGGGTGTTAGAAAATGAATGGATGGGTGGTGGCAGATAGCTCCTGAATTTCCAGTTGCTTTAGACAGGAGATGAGACTGAGGTTTGAATTGAGACAGCTACATTTTGTATTTCTGTTTTTGTAATTTTTCTTGTAGTGATTCAGACAGGTACTGTCCTGTTTTATAGTGTGGGGAGGCCAGATATATTCTGGAGGAAAACAAGTGTAAACAAAATGTCTGGACCCTCATTTCAGTGGTGGATCCTCTGGGGAGTCAGAGCCAGGTGGCTTAAATGAACTAAAGTCTGTTGTTTGAGCAAGTGCTGAGAAGAAGTTGTTGGTTCATTCCATCTGAAAATTTGAGAACCTCAAATGTGGGTTTTTGCTCACAACTGGCCATTCTGATTCGTCTAGGTGTGAGGTTCTCTCTGTTAATCGCCTTCAAATGGGAGACTTTTTTTAGAGAGTTCCCAGAGAGTTCCACGATGAGATATTTGGTGCAGAGGGTGTATGACTTCACCGTTGATTTGAGGATGAATTCCTTCATTTTTACAAGCAGGATTTATCTAAAAGTTCACTTCCAGCTGTTGAATCTTCATTCTATTGACTGAAATTGTCATATAACACTGATCTGGTCATTGTTTTGAGTCATTTGTGGAGTTGAACCTGGGTTAACCTCTGCAGATCGGAACTGGTGGGGGTGCAAGGAAAGCCTCACAACACGCCATGCTTATACTTTGGGACATCTTTCATATCGGACAGAGGGCTTACCTCTGGGCCTTCAGCTTCCTTCAGGAGCAAAAGCTTGTTGTGGCTTGCTTCTTTCGAATGTTATTGGGATTCACAATAATAAACATAGAGATGTTGATACAATTTGGAAGGTTTGTGCATTTATATAAATATTATTATTTTTTGTGTTCCAGGGTGGTATTTTGATCCTGACAGGACCTTCGGGCTCTGGAAAAACTGCGACGGTCCAAGTTCTGTCTACAAAGTTAGGTGTCAGAGTTCAGGAATGGACTAACCCTGCAAGTGCAGAACCATACTTGAGCAGTTTGTCTGGTGAGGAATAAGCACACAGTTTTGAGACTAATAAGAAGGGTTTGATTGCTCTACTAGTAATAAGATTTTGTCTATTGAAGGGCTTAGTCATTTCTCTCTTTTTAAAAGAAAATAAGTGATCAATTAGATATTTTTTAAAAAGATATTTCTCTTACACCATTTTATGTCATATTATATACTTATATTCTTTATGAACCAAAAAACTTGGTTGAATTAAAGTTGTTTAAATCTCTGCCAGAGGTATAAATAAATATGTTCTTAACTATTTAAGTTAGGCATTTTTCTGACTGATGACTTTGTTCTGTGTGCCATGCTTTGGTTCCGCCATGGACCTTTGTCTCTGCAGCCACTTGATTTTTTGTGTTCAATACTTTATTACTTTATTGAATAACAGCACTTTGTAGTGGATGTTTTTCAATGAAGCACAAATTGCCTATTCAATGAATATGGCACTCTGAATGACTGCAGTGTTTCTGCATTAATCTTTTTGCATAATATTTATGAAGCAAGTCCTGATCTTTCAATCCACGCATTGATGGTTAGCAGATAAGACAATGCTAGTATATCAAGTAGTCTTTAAAACAAAGTCCATTGTTTGCTTCCCCGTGAGTGTTTACAGCTGAAAACTTTTGTAAGCAATGTTTAAAATGTTCTTCTTGTGGCTGTTCCTTTTAAGGCTCCAAATCATCTACACCCATCTCACCTTGTCATTTGTCTTGTCTAAGGGTAGGTCTGGTGAGGAAGGGTGCCACTTCATTATTCTTTCATCTTTACAGCCTTCTCTAGCTAGCTACATAGTGGAGTTTGGTTTCATGTGATACAGCTTTGTCCTGCAGAAAAATGATGGTCCTCTTGAAAGTTGAAAACTTTTTTCTGTAGCACTGCTTGAAGAAAGAACCTGTCGTATTCAACTAAATTGTATAAATCTTGGTAATAGGTTTAGAAATTGATTTTAAGTACATCAACCAGAAAAGGTCCAACTATCTCATCTTTAATAATATCATACCAGTACTCTGCCTCTACCTTGCTGGCATCTGATATGAAGTGGAGCTCTGTGCTCATTACTGATCCAGCCAAGACCATGTAAGGCATGGTCAGTAATGCCTTACAAAGTAAGGCGCTAGTTACTGAAAAAAGTACTAGTTACTTTTTTCAGTAAAAAGTAACTGAAAAAAGTACTTTTCAGTTACTTAATTAAATTAATTAAAATTTATTAAATTTTAATTGTATTAAAATTAATAATTAATTTTAACAAAATTAACTATCGAAATTATTAATTTTAATAATTTATTATGTAATTATAAAAGTTTATAATTACATAAGAAAATAGTAACGCACAGTGATTTGGATATGTAACTTTTAACAACGCGTTAAAGTACTAGTACTGAAAAAAGTATAAGTTACTTTTTTCAGTCTGAAAAAAGTTACTGAAAAAAGTACTAGTTACTTTTACTAGTTACTATTTTCTTATGTAATTATTAATTCTATTGTGTGTCTGGGGGAGCGACCGCCATTTCTATGCGACAGTTATCAGCAGCGAAATAAACGTAAACAATGGAGAGAGGAGAGATGCGCATTTTGCTGCTGGAAAAACTTGAACTATTTTGAGTTTCTGTCACCAAGTCCAATTGTTATATTACTATCACATCTTAAAGCATGTTTTTTTTCTAAAGTCACTTGCAAATTTGATGAGTCGCAGATTATGGTTTCTGTACATTAAGTCGCTTATTTGGGTTTTAAGACAGCAGAGACACTTAATATGCCCCAGAATTTGTGTGACATCCAGTTAGTTTTAGTCCATCATTTCCTGGATGATCCGTCCCGCTGTGCCTTTGTTAATGTTAAGTTAATATTGAACTTCGCATTGCACTCCAGAAAACTGCAAACATTAAGACGAATATGAGCAGCGCAATAAACGTCAAAACATCACCAAATGAACGTGTCCGTAAAGTTGCACAATAAATGCCATCATAATAATGAGAGTTGTGGAGCTGCAAGAGGTGCTCTGTGCACTTTGACAGCAAACACAGGCCTGTAAAACAAAACCTGGAGACTGGGGCAGGGAGAAGAAGGCACTAAAATCCTATTTAGAGTCTAGACAACAGTGAAACCACACAAAAATTACCAAAAATTTTTTATAGTACTGTTGTAACCATTTGACAATCTCCCTTTCAGTTCAACCTTATAAATGGAGTCACGTAGTTGATTTTACCATAATAAAATAACTAAGTAGTTAAGTATTACAATTAAGTATTTGCAAAGCTCAATGTAATATTCACAGCTGGTGGAGGGTTACTGTTAGCAACTAAAAAAAGTTACTTTTGATGCAATTTGGTTACTTTCCACATCAAGTAATCAGTGAAGTGATTAGTTACGTTTTCAAAGTAACTATGCTATCAGTGGTCAAGAGTCACTCTCATCTCATCCTGAAAAAAAAACCCAAAAACTTTGAGAAATCAGTTTTTCTACAAGTTTTGAGGAAAGTTTTTCTACAAGTCTTGATGTTTCAACTTGTATGTCTTGTTCGATGGTGGTTGGGTTTCAGCCTTCAGCCTACCTGGACCATGTTTCTGAGCTCTGAACATCTTGCACTCCAAATAGGTTGCAGTTCTGGAATATGACAGCACTGGAAATAATGGGTTCTTAGTAGCTTCAAACTTGATTCTTCTTAAACCTTTGGCAGTTAATTGTGCCTTTTTATTTTTCTCAACATGTTTCTTGCGGCCTTGTTGACTATTTGCAGCAAAACGTTGGATGCTTCTGTGATCAGTCCCCAATATCTTAGCAGTTTCAAGAGTGCTGCATCCCTTGAAAAGCCTTTCACAATTTTGGACTTTTTCTTAAATCTCTTTTTTGGCCCACTTTGCCTGAGGAATAGAAGATGCCTAATAATTATGCACACCTTGATGTAGGTTGTTACTAGTAATTAGTGTAGATCCGAAGCATTTAACACACCAGACTTGTCTGAAAAGATTTAGAAAAGACTTGGCATTCCCACTTCATAAAATGGTTTCTGTAGATTTTCCTAAAGCCTCAGAGCCACCACCTGAAAATATGGCGGTAAAAAAAAGGTTTTCACTACTTTGTTGAAAAGTTTTCACTAGTGCATATGAAAGGTAGAGCTTTTCAGAAGTGAACATGAACCATTTTCACTACTTTGCAATGCTGTATAACCTTTTGAAATTGATTTCAGTAGGCTATATGAAAAGCAAATCTTTTCAGTAGTTCAGTAGTTTTCAGTTTTCTTTGTACAAGGCTTTCAGGATATATGAAGAAGTTTGATTTATTGTATATATGGATGCTAATTCTAAATAATGTCTGTGGTAGCATGCCTTTGCTTTGTACTGTGAAGCTGGTTCTAAAACAGTTCATCTTTCTCCTGCAGAATGGAGATCACAGGGCTTGTCTTGCAGCTCTCAGTTGGCACAATTTCAGGAGTTTCTTCTGAGAGTTAACAAGTACAAATGCCTGAAAATGAAAGGTGAAAGAGGTGCTGCAGAGAAAAAGCTCATCCTGGTGGAGGTATGTAAAGTATCTTCAACTTGCCTCAGGTTATCTGTTTCTAAATTTTTTTTGTATTCTTTGTCACAGTGCGAAATTCTAAAAGTAGGTATTAGGCAAACTTTAACAATGACAATCATTTCAAAGTAAATTAAGTATTCTTTTGTGGGGGTTTTTTCCCCTCAATTTCAGATCAGCAGTAATTGGGAAATTGAAATATTGTTACACTTTCCAATCTAGAGCATGCAAAGTTTCAAAGGGGATGAGAGGGACAAGTCTATTACTCATCATTTCTGTATGTAATTCTGTACTTCTTCATGTAACACCAGAGATATTTACACATTTCAGTATTTGGGAGCACTTTATTTGACGAGTTGTGAATAAGACTGTCATGTCACCATCATAAACATGACAACACCTGTCATGAACATGAGTAAGTCTTCATGAATATTTGTGACTGTTGTCATAATGTGTATTTCAGTAAATCATAACGCTTAATACAAAGTTGACATTATTTAAAACGTTTTTGTTATGACAACTTCACATTAACCAAGAAATCATGATCTGACATAAATTTGTTATAAAAGTATTACTGGTTGAACTTTAGCTTTCATTACAAAGCCACATCATTTACAAAGTACATAGCTTTTTTAAAGCTCACTGCTGCCTCAGCAATTTCGCTTCTGAGCATTTGAATGGGAAATTGCGAAAATTAAGCAATTTTGAAGAAAAAATAATCAAAATTGATTGAGCTCAATAAAAAATAAATAGTTCACAGTACAAACCACAGGCTGAATATAGCAATATAAGTTATTTTGTCATATTTTTCCATTATGTCAGATGAGGCTCTGCCTCACTTGCCTTCCCTCACCGCACGTCGCAGATATTCTGTCAGGTCCTATAACAAAGTTTCTTGGACCCATGGTCCAAACCCAACAGCAAGTCGTCCAATTTGGATTAAAGCTGCTGTCTTCTCTTCTTTTTTTTTTATAGACGTTGTATCTGATCAAACTTATTCTACGGTTTTTGAGATATAGACTTCAAAATCACTCGGAACACTCTTGAAGCACTTGAAGATCAAAAGTTATCAAAAGATTCTTATCATCAAAGCATGTTGGCATGACAAAGTGTCAAAATCTATTTGCCGTGAAACATCAAGATGGAATAATTTCCACATCCAAGGTCACAGCTATATCAGACTTTCACATCAGCATGGTTAAAATCACCCGCGACCACATGCACTGCCTTTGGGTGGTGGCTCTGTTGCCAGCTGAAAGCGTCATTCAAAAGAGCTCCACTGGCAGCACCGGGTGGAATGCATTAAGCAATCACCATGACAACCGTAAACTCACAGGGAAGGTAAAACAGCCTGCATCTAGCGGCCATAAATTCCAGGTCAGCTGAGCAATGCCTATTAATAACTGTGGCAATTGTGCACCAACTTTTGTTCACAGATGCAGGTCTCCGTGATCAGCAAATTGCAACTGTCGAGTAACAGAATGTTTGCTGCCAACTGAAGCTTGCCCCTCTCTGTAATTGTGCCAAGACACCAGCCTGGAATCCCTCCTTTTTTCTCTCATTTTGCCACCTCTTTTGCCTGAACCTTAGGATGAATATCTACAAGAATGTCTGTACAAGAACATGTGATCCATGTTCAGTCTGTTGTGCATATCTATAAAGTCCTCGATTACATACTGTTTGCTCCAAATTCCAATGTGGAAAAGATCTCGTTGACTGCAGGTAATCCTAGCCATATTAAAGAAAATAAAACGGTAAAAAACACAGACAATGAGAGGAGCTCCAAGCCGCTGCATCTGTGCAAGCCACCATGGAATTGTTGTAATAGTTTGTTGCAGTTATCCTCTAGTCACCCACTGTCTTGGCGGGAGCCTGTCAACCTTAAACATATGAACCATTCCAAAATGAAGCCAATTAGGCAACAAGGTGAACTTTTATTTTCTCACTTTGGCGGAGGAAATCTGACCTGACAGAATAAGGTAAACAAATTCACAATAATGCCTAACTGCTATGCCAGAACGTAAAAGAGAAATCTTCCAAAACCCAAATATTTACGGGGAAATGTGCTGGTTGAGATGTTGGTTTTTAATCAGGCTAAATATGCCTTTTTGAAGTTTCATTTGTTCCCACATTTTCTAGATATAGCATTTTTATGGAAATATTCTGGGTACAGTTTGTACAGTTTGTCATCTTAAAATACTAACAAGATCATCACTGTAATTTTTTAGCATCCGAGTCCACATTCCAATTGATTTTACATCATTGGAAATTTTATCATTATTGTGATTGTTTGTCTCTCGTTTATGCATTTATGCATTCCAGCTACTTGTTCCTTCTACTAATATGCATGTTCTGGCTCTTTCTCACATTGTCAAGAAAAGTGTTTGTCATATATTTTTCAACAAGAAGCTTTGCATCCCTTCACTTTTCCTTCATATTTGTTCTTTCCAGGATTTTCCAAACCAGTTCTACAGACAACCTTGCAGCTTTCATGACACCTTGAGGTGAGTTCCAGCAGTATGTGTTTAGGAAACCACAGTTATGTTTTAATGGAGAGGGGGCAGCAATCAATTTTTCACACAGGGTAGAGTTTTTTCTGAGATTATCTTAATTTAAAGCTAATTTAAACATTTGTGTTGTCATTTACTAATTGTTACAACTGGCTCAAAGTCAGAGGAAAATGGGAGGCCATGCAGTGGTTAAAGTGCGTTAAAAGGAGTATTAAGAAAAACTACAATGGACTGTTGATGTCAGTATCAGCTTAGATGTGGTGTATGAGTCCATATAGAAGTGTTGAAGTGCAAAAACAAAGACAAATGCAAATGTGCAAAAGGAGGGGAGCTGAGGCCTGGCAACAAAACACCACAAGCAGCAGAGTGGACGCCAAAGGCGATCCAGAAGGTGGAGACAGCCAGACTTTAATACGCTGTGCTCCAAATCAGCAGACCAGCAACACCTGCAAAGGGGAGGAGCACAAAGGCAAACACCAAACACCTGCAACCCAGCCCTCAAGGCCGTAACACTAGTATTTAAATCAGTTTGATTTTCTGAGACACCTGAGCATAATAAAAATGCAAAAAAATGGAAATCATAGAAGGGAACAAACACTGTGTTAATTCTGCTCTATGTAGATTTCAAAATTGTTGTTTTTCCTTAATTCACGCATTCTGTTTGATAATTTTATTCATTTATCTGTCTTCCAGGTTCTTTGTAAAGAATAGTCATTGTCCGCTGGTATTTATAGTGTCTGGCTCTCGAAGTGGAGAAGGCAGCTTATGGTCTCTTTTCCCCAAAGAGATTCAGGAGGAGCTTCACATGAGCTGCATCAGGTTATAGACGTTAATATTTGAAATGTATGTCTGGGAATTATCTCCAAATTTTGTCACAAATAAATAGTTTGGAGAGCATGTCTATTGTCAAACAATAAACATAAAAAGTAAGCTTTGCTATTCTTCTTAGCTGCTTGTTAAATTCTAATAAACAATATTTGGGAAAAAACATACTGCACAAAAAGCAGCTGCTTGAAAGGAATTATTTGTTTTATGTGAGGTGAATTATTGTTTATATTGCTGACTGATTTAAAAGATATAATTAAATTCTAAATTTACTGTATAAATAGATACTTATTTATTTTAAAAGTAATTCTAGTATGCTGTCTCCATCGGTTCTCGTTGTTACGTAGGTTTGAAAAACAGAGCAGCTGAACCACATTATTCTCTGTCTCTTTGTCTCATTCAGGACTAAATATATGTGACTAATCACAGCAAATGTAGGGACAGGTCGACAAACCACAAAAACGGAAAAAAAGAAATGTGGTGGCTGAGTGGAGCTAATATATTAAATGCAGCAGCGCACAAAAACTCTGAAATCTGCACCAGTCTTTATAGTCAATGGACAGGCAAGGTGCCACCGTTTTCTTCTGGTGTCCTTCTGCAGTTGACCCTTGAGCCATCAATTCAGCGCCTGGGATTGCTGGGGTTGGCATCTCCCCCGAGCCTCCTGTCCTGCTCCCATCATCAGCCTAGATTGATCTTCTTCACTGTTGCTGGACAGTGATGAGAGCGACAGGTTCCGGCCCAACCACGACCTTACTGTTTGCGATCTTAAAGGAGGCGCCTCTGCCCCTGTCAGGCTCTAATTTTTGACTGCCTGTGCTGTTTAGTTTTGTTTTGCATCTCCTCAATATATATATTGTGTGTGTTGATTACTATGATGCTAGATTCACAGTAACATGTCATGTCATTCACTTCAGTTTTAATCCTGTTCCTGCAACAACAATGATGAAGGTTGTGAAAAACATTGTATACATGGAGGCAGAAAAGGTGAGACATTATACAAGTTTTTTTTTCCTGTATTATCTGCCTAATTTAATATTCTTCTCATTTCCAGCAGAGTCATAAGAAATTGTATGTTCCTGACAAGGCGGAACTGGAAATGCTTTGTTCAAGATCTTCAGGAGATATACGAAGTGCTATTAATAGCCTACAGTTTTGCTGTCTCCTGGGTAAAGTTATGTCACATTCTACTCCGTGACACTTAAAGGGTTAAAAATGCAGATGTACAAATTTAAAATCAATTATTTTGCAAATGGATATTTGTGCTTTTCAGGACAGGTTAACTTAAGTTATCTTTCTCATGTTTTTGAAAATTTATCAGAAAAAGGATTGTGTACATTGAAGAGACCACCTGCAATGTCATTGGAAAGAGCTGCTGCTCTATCAAAACAGAAGGGGAAACAAGCAAAGTCAGCTAAGGAGCAAGAGGACCATCAGGCTATTGGTGGGAAAGATGTTTCTTTCTTCTTGTTTAGAGCACTGGGAAAGATTCTACACTGCAAACGTGAGTACTACCTGTAAAATAGCTTGAACATTTGGCACCAGAATTATTGTACACTTTTTGGGCAACTTTGGTATTAAACTACCACTGGTTTGTAACTCTGTGGTGGTGTAGGTATAGAGTGTGAGAACCGTGTACAGAATAAAAAATAAGAATAAGAGCATTCTTTTTTTATACAACTCTACTTTCACTGTAATTATTTACACAATTGGATACAATCTTTGATTGATAGGTGTATTTTCAATAAAATTCCATCTATAGACAAAAATATACAATTTAGAGTTTTTTTTTTTTTTTTTTTTTTCATTTTATTGATTTGATTTTGTGCAAAATGATAATTTTGGTAGATTTACTACCCAAATGCTGTCATAAGCAATAAGACCTGCAATGAAAATCAACCCTTTATGTGATCCGACTCCCTTTTATGAAGTTATATATGTTTTCAGTCAGAGGCTTCTTCAGTTTTATTGTAATACAAGAAATTATCCCTCTCCACAGCCGTCAGTATCTACAATAACTCTTTAAATGTTTAATAATATGAATTACAAAAACTTTTAATATCCCTTTGGGATTAATAAAGTATTTTTGAATTTATGTGAATAACATTATATAGTGGTCTTCAGTTGAATCTTAATTGTAAGATTATAAAGATAAAAGATAAAAGTCTTTATTGCCATTGTCACAGGAACTATCTCACAATTTACACACAATGTAAAAAAATAAATAAATAGCTGATACACATCATTCATGATTATTGATAGTTATTTTTTGATTGCATTTAGTTTTGTTATTGCTTTCGGGTAAAAACTGTCTCTAAAACAGTTGGTTCTTGTTCTGATTGTTCTGTATAAAGATTGTGGTACAGTCTGTTTAAGTCAAATGATGTGACCAACAGGTGGAAATGGTGACTGTCCAAATGAAACTAAAGGTGCCTCTGGACTGGTTTTGCCATTTCACCTTTTGCAACATCATAGAGAAGTATTGCTCGTGCAGCCCGAAGTAAGTTTTTCTTTTTTCCCCACTTTATTTAATTTGACAATAATCTGGGTGGTGTTCTGTTCATTTTGATTCTTTTTTTTTTTTTTGTTTGTTTACCTTTGTATTCAGTTGGTTGTTGAGCGTTCAGAAACTTCTGGAGAGTTTTTCAGCCTATGCCTCCATCAGAATTATCTGGACTTCTTCTCTGACATAGAAGATGTGGACAGAGCTAGCAAGTACCTGTCTGATGCAGATCTTCTCACAGGAAATTGGATGGTTAGTCCTTAATAGATAGTATAAACTAATGGTGGATTGAAGAATATAAAAAGCATGAAGCTAAATATATGTAGGTAGACATATACACAATCAGTCAGCACTCCAACTGCATTCAATAAGAAATGTAAAAAGTTGTGCTGTATAGATTGAAAAAGTGTAGAATGAAACTATCCTAACTCATAGGAGTGGTATAGGTTTTCAGACCCCTTTAATTTTTTCTCTCTTTGTTTTATTGCAGCCATTTGCTAAAATGGCTACAATTATTAGTTATTATTTCTCATAAATCTACACTCAGCATTCCATCTTGACAGAAAAAAACAGAAATGTAGATAATTTTGCAAAGTTTATTAAAAAAGAAAAACTGAAATATCACATGGTCATAGAACTTTTTTCTTGCCAGCAGAGTAGAATGAAATGCTCTGAGCAATGTCTCTGTTCAAGTCTTACTCAAAAGACAAGAGTTTGGGATTCTCTTTTGAGTAGAGATCAGATCTTATCTGATCAGCTTTGAATTTTGTTGCAAGGGTGGGAGATTTAAGCAATCATCTTTCCAGCAGTGGTGTCTCCAGCGCAAGGAATTCTGAGAAATTTGATCTAATCAGCCACGTTCCTCACCCTCTGTGGTTGCAGTAACCAGGGTTCAGTACATTTTCTGTAGTGGACATGTGAATTTCTGACATTTGAATAACATCCTGGACTTTGTGGAAGAATGTTGTCATTAAATTGCATTTGCAACACTCTTAAGACTGCGGTCTGAGAATTTTTGCAAATTCCTGGGTGCATGGTTTGGCACATCATATGAACATCTTTATGCATAGGTGATAACGTCACAATCTGTCTTTACATTCTACTCCATTGCCCATGCCACTATGTCCTAGATAGCTTCATCTTTTTGGTTTGTTTTTGTTGCGTAGAGCTGATGAGTTCCATCCTGTCATATCTTACTGATTAATACTTCTCAAACCTTTTCTTCCAAATTCTGATTTAAATAACAAAACCTTAATTCAACTACACCTTATTTTCATTATTATGGTCATTGGGGCCTGTCTGTTGTTCAACACCTAGTATTTCATCACCATTAATGCAGCTCAAGCCGGTGCATGTATCCCCACAATATTTACATCAAAACATGCAGCTTGATCTTGAGAAGGGAGCTATTACTTCTATTGGCGCTTCGACTTACCTTGGTGAAATAATAGGCCTCTCTCTTCATGACTACAGACTAATACAGCACCCACTTCACTGCAGATGCTGCGCCACTCAGCCTGTTGATTCCCTGCTCCATTTTTCCCTCATTCATAAATAAGATCCCGAGTTAGTTAAACTCCTCCACTTAGAGCTGGTCTAGTGTTCCACAACCAGGATGAAAACCACACTTCTCTCTGGACTCTTCTCTCCAGGACCCCTAAATAGACCTTCCTGAGACTCTGGATGGTGGACCAGAATTGTCTCGAAGCCATGTGGAGGTCTTTCTCCATGGCCTCTCCAAACTCCTCAGACGCCGAGTTTTTTTTTTTGGACAGGCACCAACAACCAACAAGTCCAATAAGTTGGCCTTGACAATGGAGATGTGGAACATGGTCCTTTCAGACTCAATGCCTGTGCCCCTTCTCCCCCTCAACCCCCCTCCGAAACATGTTCAAAGCTCTACCCTAAAGTAGGAGAAGTAGGAGTTAAATCCCAGCAGACCCCTATAATACGTGCCAGCTCTGATCAGCATCCTCCCCAACCGCCGGAGCCAGTGGCAGTGGACAGCTCCACACCTCTCTTTGTGTGAATGTGTCCTTTGAGATTTAAATTTGAAATATATAGGGCATCATGAACAAATTGATTGTTATTCTACCAACTGATTCTACCGACTGTGTCCTATGTGGATTGTCTGATGACTAGTTTTCAGTGTTTGAAAGATGTTGTTTTTCTTTTTAGATTCGTCACTTAATAGGGGACTATGGATCTTCAGTGGCAACCAGAGGATTAATCCACTCAAACTCTTGTCAACTTCCTATTGGCTTCAAACCGCTGCACAAACCCAGTTGGTGTCTAGTCAACAAAAAGGTATGACCTTAGTAAAGCTATGCTGTCAGCTGTATTTTCAGTGGTAAATGTAAATAAAGCAATATGCTGGGGCATATCTTCTTGGGTAGTATGGGATGATAGCTGCCATCTTGTAGCAGCTGAAACAAAATGTTAAATCAACCATCAAATGCATATGTACAACATGCAGAAAGGACAGGCATTTGTTTTTGTGAAACATAGACATTTCTATAATTGTCAAAGCAGTATCGGAAAGCTAAGCTAGGACACTAGCCTGACAATATCAATGAGTGCACTACTTAAAGACAAAAGAACATTACACATTATCCTCAACATCACTGGACAAAAAATCCAAATCATCAGAATCATCACTCAGGCAGGTAGGGTAACGGAACTGATCAGTTTTGTGTGTAAGGAAAGTGTACTGCAAGAGATGACCAGTAATGAAATGTTCTAATAACCTTTTAAGCAGAAGAATCACACAGCAAGACAAGATCATCAATATCCCCGTACCTAAAACCTTACCCACTTCAGTTAATGCTGCATTAACAAAGTGTGTTCCATTATGCTAATTTTAATATCCTACCGTGGAATAATTTCAGTTCGCAAAGCCTTAGTTACTGTGTGACCCTCTGCATGCTTTGATGGGAAAGCTTACCTTAAACATATCAACAGTAACAAGCAGAAATTTCTTCCCCTCAGCATGGGACAATTCAATGAAGTCCATCATCAAATAGTTAAAAGGTTTGTCAGGTGGAGACTGTACAGCCTGAGATGTGCTCGCCCTGTGTTGTGTGTTGCACAAATCATGCATGTTTGACAGTGTCTCTGTGCGAAAGAACTGAACCCTTTCGTAAACCAGTGTGCTGTAAGTCCAGCAACCATGGCAGACTTCGAAACATGGTCAAAACGGTGAGTCAGTTTTGCGAAATGGGGGAAAATGGTTAGGAAGGAACGGCTTGCCATTTGGACCCATCCATATTTTATTTTCAATAACTACCCCTGAAGATTTCCAAACACGCCTCTCTTTTCCTGAAGCAAAAGAGTGTAGTGCGTCAATATCAGAGAGAGGAGGGGGAGAAGGCGTGGGAGTGTGGAAGGAGGGGAAGCACATCACTGAAGGCTGCTGGGTAGCCATCAGCTACCACGGGCAACAAAATCATCAGATTTTGTGTGAGCTTTACATTTAGTCACAGAGATGTCTCCAGGTAACATGATAGCATCTCACAAATATGCAACTGGAGAAGAATTGAGAATTACCATCTGCTTTAAGGAATTTTCTGTTTCCAAATAATCCCAAAACTATGCACAATCTTGAATGCATAGTTCGAATCAGTAAATATCGAGGTAGACTTACCAGCTGCCAGTGTACATGCCTCAGACTTCTTAGTATAAAAAATAACAGGTACAAGAATGCCTTTGTTCCTACAGCAATATCTCTTTTTAATGCAGGACAAGGTAGGGTAGGCCCTACTGTGTTTGTAGTAACTGTCAGTCAACAATAACATACACTGCTTTACTCTTGCCATCATGTATTGATTTATATTTGATGCCTTTTTGGTATGTTGTATTGTTTTTATTTTCTTAAACTTGATACTTTGTCCTTTAGTTTTTATACTTGAATAAATCTGAATCAAAATATTTATATACAGACAGAAAGCATTAAAAATGTTAAAAGCACACTGATGCTCCTTGGTCACGGCGTCCTCTTATCCCCCCCCCCCCCCGTCGCTGTTTGTATAAATCCCTCATGGGAGCCCATGGAGTCCATAACAAAACTTTAGTCGCAAAACATACACATGAAATGTCACCAGATGGACTTTCCATCTCTTGCCATGCCATGCATATTTTTCTTGATCCACCACTAACATTATGTTGTTTCCCAGACTCAACTACACTATTTTTATTTAATACTGACTAAAATTTCTGTCTCGACTACAAATGATGAATAGATGGATTTCAATTATTATTATTTTGGAAATGGTTTCATGAATATTTCAGTAGCCTACTGTTTGCTATTGAAATTGGTTTTTGGAGCTAGGCCACAAGTGCCTCAAACGTCTAATCATTTTTAAACCTGTTAAGCAAAGGATAAAAGCACCTTGGGTTAAATAAAGTTAAAAGTACAAATAAAGAGTCAAAAGTACAAGAACAGATGTGGTTATTCTGTATTATATTTAAATGTACTCAAGTCTCTGAATCAATGTCACTGAAAACAACTGATCAATGTGGATTCAGGATTTTCATTTATAAATACTAATAAATATTTCTTTTTATAGCACCAGGACAACTGTCTGGCTGTTCAATCTCTGTTCCGGAGCTTCTGTCTTACACCAGTTGGTCTACAGACTCAGTTGTTGCCTTTCCTGGCCAAACTTTGTAACCCTACAAGGAGTCAAGGTAGCACACAATGGATGCCTCACTTTTACTGTCTTTACTATACTATAAACTTACTGTAATAATAATAATTATGATGTTTGGCCAATGGATTCCAAAAATAACAACTACTAACTAAAATATGAAAGTGTCTTATTTAAATGTTAAAAGACTTTAAACTGTTGTGACTCATTTATCTTCCAGATCTGTGGTTTTATAGATAGTTCCTAACACCAGTGACTTCCAAGCTTTTTCTGTTGAGCTCTCTTTGGTTAAGACAATTCCCTCCCCCACAAAACCTTACCCTTCACACTCAAGCACACAAGGCTCTGTCAAAAACCTGTCCATTATGCTTATTGAAGGTTGAGAATCGATAAACTTTTTAATTTTCAGTTCCAAATTATGATTCTCAGTCAGCCGACTGAATCCCTGCAAAGAAAAATCGGCTGCAGTGTCTGCACAGCAATCAAATGTGTGCAGCAGCGATGAAGAGTGTGGCTTCACTTTAATAAGAGCTTAGAACAATACATGTTTCTACAACAGGGGATACAATTTTCAGCATAATAATTCAGTATTGTGAAACAGAACACAACATCAGCACTGTTGCCAACTTTGTGACATTGCTGCTGTATATTCAGATCACCATTATTGGAGACATTTGTGAGAAAACAGAAAAGCATAGATAGTACTGCAGTTACAGTGAGCAGTGAGAGTTGCCATGAACCCAGTGCTGCGAGGGGAGCCTGTTGTCTGACTGACGGTAGGCTCACCCTGCAGTGGAGCAGAGCAGAGCCACTCCATTCATTTACACATTGCAATAGAATCACACATGGCAAAGCTGATCCACCTCTGGATTACAGTAAATAGAATGTAAACATAGATATTTGTGTTTGCTTTTTTTTTTTTTTTTTTTTTTTTTTTTGCCAAAACTGTTGCACCAAAATACATTTGATTCACACAGCCTCTATCACTGATTCACCTCCTGCACTGCATGTGCCTCTGTTAACTGGCTTTTGATTAATTTTGATATTATACAAATTTGATTTATTTAGTGTAGGTTCAGACAACTTTATGAAGTTTGTTTATAGTTTAAAATATTTTTTAGAAGTGACTTAAAAAGTATTTTATATTATTTTTGCATTGTCAATGTTATTAATTTCTAAAAATCCTCTTTGGCTCACATAATCAAATATGCAAATTAGGCAATGCTGTCATCGAGAGGGTTCATTTTCTAAATGTTTTTTTGAAGTACCGGATTGTGACTTGGTATTGACCAATACTCTAAATCACATGGCTGAGACTAAGGTGTGAAATAAATTGGTTATTATTCCCTAATCCAATAACTATTTCTGTCCAATAACTATTGGATTAGGGAAATAAATTGTGAACCACAATAAATGTTTCTGGTAAATAATTAATGGTGGTTAAAGTAACATCCTACTTTTTTTCCTCATAGCACAGATTGCTCTTATTCAAGATGTGGGTCAGATGTCGCTAAGGACTTGTTCTGGCAGGTATAAAACCTTTTTAATTCTTATAATTTATGATAAATTTTGTACATATTTTATAGGCCTTGTAGTCTAAGCTTTCTGTGTCAATGATGTCATCCGATTGGATGACAGCATTGACATCCAATCAATGCTATCATTATTATTTAATTTACAAAATTAAATCACATGGGGCCAGGCCTCAAACCAGCCTGGCCTCATGTGAAATTGTCACTATCCTTTTTGAATTAATTAATTAACTTTATTATTCCAATGGATTTACTACTCCCCCACTTGACTATTGTATATTGCAGATTAAATATTGTTTTTAACTTATGCTTTATCAGAAAGGAAAGTTTTAAATCTGGCCTTAAAAGTACACAGTGTCTGAAACAGGGAGCTGGTTCCACAGGAGAGTCACCTGTTAATAATAGAATCTGCCTCCGATTCTACTTTTAGAAATTCTAAGAACCTGCAGGCTGAGAGCAAAGTGCTCTCTTAGGAACATATGGACCAATCAGATCTCTGATGAATGATGGAGTCTAATTAAGCACTTTATATGTCAGAAGGAGAAGCTGAAATTCTATTCTGGAATTAACTGGAAGCTAATAAAGGGAAACTAAAATAGGAGAAATATGATTTTTCTTTATGTTAAATCAGAACTCTCTCAAGCAGGGGTGTCAAACTCCAGTCCTAAAGGCCCGGTGTCCTGCAACTTTAGATATTCCTCTGCTGCACCACCTGAATAGAACATTAAGGCTCTGGAGAACTGATCTACACAAGGAGGAGGTAATGAAGCCATTTTATTTCAGTGTTTTGTACCTGTGGCACATCGAAAAACTGCAAGACAGCCAGCGGCCCTCCAGGACTGGAGATTGACACCTGTGATCTAAAGGCTTTCAATTTTGTGGATTTCCTGATCAGGGGTGGCATAGTTATCTTGATTTCTGATTAGTGATTGCTCCTTGAAAAAGTAACTTGGTTCTAACTTAGCTAAAACTTGATTTTAACTAAGTTAGATTACAAGTTAATTTATTAGCTACATTTGGCAGCTGTTGACAACAACCCCCACAGCTTCAATATGAAAATGACAATCAGGGAGAGTCAACCATATGTAAGGCATTTCCTCTTCTACATATTTTCCGACCAACTTTTTCAACTCTCCCCCACTGATTGGATTTACACTTAAGTCCAGCTTTTGTTGTTATTTGTTTGTTGTGCCAGGAGACTTCTTGTATTTTAGTCACAGCTCTCTTCTT
This sequence comes from Poeciliopsis prolifica, assembly GCF_027474105.1. Lineage (NCBI taxonomy): Eukaryota > Metazoa > Chordata > Actinopteri > Cyprinodontiformes > Poeciliidae > Poeciliopsis > Poeciliopsis prolifica. Next base: position 53,922 of record NW_026562508.1, on the reverse strand, counting down.
CACCTGCTGGGATGTACTCTGTCAGTTTGACTGATGCTCCAAATGTTTCTACAATTTTCATGTATTATTTTTGAAGCTAGGTAGTGGGATTGGTTGGAAGACCACTATTTAAACCACTTAGTATAATGAAATATTTTATACAGCCACCGTCATACAAGAGTTGACGGTGAAAAAAAAAAAAAAAAAGATTTACAATTGACAATAAAAGAAATGATCCAGCAGGACCAATCCTCATAATCCGGAGTTCACTGTGTGTAGTCTGAGTCATCCTCACCTGTTATAAAGCTATCAATAGAAGATAAACTTTGTAGATGGCAGACTTGGGAGTTGATGGAGAAGTCTGCAGAGCAAACAGTGAATGGTAACGTTGCCAGAGCAGTCCGTAGCATTGATCTGTACTCCAAATCACCCTATCAGAGACACAGCTCTGGGTCCTTCATACTGTCAGCTGTAACCTCTGGGACAGGTGATGGTCCACTGCTTGCACCTCCAGCTTGTCCCTTGAGGTGTAAAAAAACTGAAGGAATCAAAAACAATCCCTACAGTGCTTCCAGTCTTCTCCAAGTATGTTACAGAGGTGTAGAGGAGGTAGATAATGGCATCACCTATCCTGATGTTAGGCCAGGAACATCAAGACCTCAGCAGGATGGTAAAGATGGTTGAGGAGCAACTTCTTGAGGGTCTTCATCTAATGCAAAGTTAGTAACAAAAATAATTTTTGTTACTGGTACTGCTCAGAAGGTTCTCATAGACTGTGCTACTTTTTCTAGTTTCAGGCTCATGTGTAACATATATCCCATGATGCTACATTGTTTGTTTGTTTTTGTTCTTTTTATAAAACACATGTAGGATTTTTGAGAGCAAGCAGCGTCCAACAGTGAGAAGATTGGCAGCCTGTGTCTTTGTTTTATTGTACCACCGCTAAAATGTATCCATGGTTACCAATGGAACCTGAAGGTTTCAAATGTCTTTGTTTTTGTAACATGTACAGATTAAAACTGGAGAATCTAAGAGACAAAGAGATGGGCCAGGAGATCGAGGAAGAAGAGGAATTACACTGCCGGGTTGAGAAAGGTCTACAAGTCAGTCAGTCTCATCTCATCACAAACCCAGTGGAGGAAGAGGAAGTCATCATAGAAGAATATGACAGTGATTGATTCAAATGCCACTGGCACTCATTTGTTGTATTTTTCTGTAAGAATATTTCTTTGTTTCTTTCATTCCCCTAAAATATTTTTAGGTAAATTAAGTTTTTTTTTTGCAAAAATGTTTGAGTTTCAGAAAACTACAGAACAGATGAAACTCAATCAATTCTGTGGTTTTATCAAAAAGGATGAAAAAAGAATTCTGTGGCTTTCATCACATTCTGAAATGGTTTCTTATCTCTAGTGTACAAAAGCACATAACAGATTCTACCATGACATTATTAAATAAAAATCCAGTTATTAAAGAAATGCAGAAGAGGTGTGTGTCTTAAATTTAGTGTACAAACCATGATTACCCAACCACTGATCTCAGTAAAATTTTCAATGTAAAATTTACTTCTTTTTTTTTTGTGTGATTTTTTTTTTTTGGATTTTGTTGCTGTTGCTTATTGATTAACATTTACAGAGAAGTTTCTGTATTCTCATAGTTGTATCACACATTTCTGTCTGGTTGGGATCTGAACTTTGATCCAGTCGTAACATCAATTCATTTTTTCTGTTATAGACTTACTGAGGCGGTATTCAAGCTTGAGTATGTCGATAGCCAGAGTTGTACAAGTCCAAGTTCTGTGATTGCAAAGCGAAATTTAACTACCACTGTGCTGTAAAGTTAGTGAGTTGTTGCTGCACACATTTTAGACAGATTTGTCTACTTTTGTCTACATTTGTCGTCCATTGTGGATCTGACGCAGCATTTTAAAACTGCTCAGCTACATTTTGTTTGAGCAAAAAACAACCAAAAGGGATTTTTCCTTATGCTCTGTTATGTGAAGGACGATGATTAGAAAAGATTGCAAGTTTTTTTCTGTTGATGTGATGAAAAATTACTTGCATATTCAGTCTTCATAAACTTTTTATTGTTTTTGTGACAGTAAAATATTTTTTTAAAAATGCATAGTTTTATTAAAAACTGTGCAATTGGTAAATTGTCATAATGGAAACTCTACGATGAATTTTGGTGTAGTAAGTGAATTTTACGTTTCATGTTTTCACAAGTGGTATTGACAACCAAATAGCCTTTCAACTTTATAGACATTGTTTTGTAGTTCTGTTGTCATTTGCAGTACAGTATCAGGATGGAAAGTAATTATTGGTCAAATTTTTTGTTCCCACAATATCTAATTCATATTCTCGGGTTAAATGTATATTCTGTATAAAAAGCTATTGGTATATTTATGTTTTCTGATTTGATTTGTATTCATCACTGGCACAGGAATCAGATCATTTCAAGCGTTTTGAAATAATTTTCCACTGGCAGAAATGAAGATGTTTTTTTGATAGTTTTTATTTTTCAGCGATGTGATTTTAGTAATTAGTATACAAATAAAGTTGAGACCAAATATGACCAGTTTTTATTTACAGTTGCTTTTTTAGACTGTACTACATCATTAGCACAATAAATCAGTTTTTGTTAACATTTCAACTTCTACACTTGAGGTTTCTGGAAGGTTTAGTAAAGCATTATATGCATGGTGCTGATTCTGTAAAACAATCATTTGCTGAAATGTTAAAAATTGCCAAGTTCAATTAGTGAGGTCACTAATTACAGTGAGAGAAAAAGTATTTAGTCAGTCACCAATTGTGCAAGTTTTTGCACTTAAAACGATGAGAAAGGCCTGTAATTTACATCATAGGTCGACCTCAACTATGTGAGACAAAATGAGGAAATCACATTGTCTGAATTTTTTAAAGAATTTATTTGCAAATTATGTTAGAAAATAAGTATTTGGTCAATAACAAGCAGAATTTTTTGTTCTCACACACCTGTAACTTCTCCTTTAAGAGGCTCCTGTGTTGTCCACTCATTACCTGTATTAATGGCACCTGTTTGAACTTGTCAGCATAAAAGACACCTGTCCACAACGTCCGTCACACTCCACAGTGTATTCACTGTAAAGTTGTACCTAACCCCCCCCCCCCCCCCCTCCACCCCCAGATGATGCAACACTGTGAAGTTGCATCATCCTTTAGGTATATTTCTGCAAAAGGACCAGAACAATTGATCCGTGTACATGAACGAATGAATGAGATGTATTGTGAGATTTTGAGTCCAAACCTCTTTCCATCAGCAAGAGCATTGAAGACCAAACATGACAGGAGCTGGTGATAACTCCTGGATTTGAAATAACGTCTACTTCAAATCCAGTAGTTAAACTATAGTTACTTATCGAAACCACTTTGCCTTATTTATTTATTTTTGTAGTTTTATTTTCTCTACGCGGGGGTCACCGCTTATTTCTTTCTAAAGTTGTTTGTAAATTTAATGAGTCGCGCTTCTTGGCTTGGAAATAAGCAGATATAAACCCCAGAATTTGTCTGACATCCAGTTAGTTTTAGTCCATCATTCCCTGGACCCCGCTGTGTCTTTGTCAATGTTAAGTTAATATATTTTCTGTGAATGACGTCGAGCTCCACGTTGCACTCCAGAAAACCGCAAACATCGAGACTGATATTGAACAGCGCAATAAACTTGAAAACAGCCACTAATGAACGAGTCCGTAAAGTTGTGCACCTAAATGCCATTATGATCATTAGTAACCTACTCCCTCCATTGTTTCTGTCGCTGCTGATAGAAACTGCAGTCATTTCCCAAGACAAGAGGAAATAAAATTACAAAAAATAGTGGCTTGCTAAGAAGCGCTCCGACGTCAGCAACTCGTTACGAAGCACGTAACGTCTGTGATGTGCTTGTAACAAGTACTAAATGGATTTGAAATAGCAACACCTTGTGTTGCTACTTCTGAAGTCAGTAACTGCACACAGGTTTGCCTTTCATCTCCATGAATATGAACTCTGCCTCCCACGTGGATAATCTGTTCTCAACTCCACTAAATGTTCAGCCATTTTTGAGGAGAGGGGGACCTGAAATTTGATCTCTGCTCTATGCTGCAGTGACTTCGCGGGCTACCATTGCATTGTGAGTGTTGGTGCGTGCAAAACGCCAGCGCGCACCAACACATGCGTGCCGATTCTAATAGTAATTAAATATCATCCAGGGGGCTATAGATAATTAATTCGGGCCTCGAGTTTGACTTTTGTGATATGTTTACATCACCAGTCACTATTTAGGAACTACACCAGTAATTCACTAACTAATATATATATATATATATAATATATATATATATATATATATATATTATATATATATATATATATATATATTATATATATATATATATATATATATATATATATATATATATAATATATATATATATATATATATATATATTTCATCTGTTGTTATAATTACTCAAAATGTTTTTCTTTGGTTATTTGTATGGGTTCCTACCTGACTGAAAATCTCTGTTATTGTTTTAACTGTTACTTTAAGAACGGAAGCCCCTCCCCTTTTGTTTCTTCCTCTGTGGTATTGTCTTTGAAATGTTTGCGTCCCTTAGACCCTCCCCTTTTGTCATGTTGTCCTGTGGGAGAGGTGTGATTTATTTATTTTGTATCTAAATACATCCAGTTTATTTATAGATTTATTAAGTTAATTTCTGTTATGTACTTTTGTTTATGTAGGGTTTGGAGCGGGCAGCCGGTAACACAGTTATTTTCTACTTGTTATTCTTGTCAGAATAAACCCTTTTAAAGGTGAACCACGGCCTGATCATTTAAGGTGAACCACGGCCTGCACAAACAGCAGGATCCGGTTACACACACACACACATACATATATATATATATTGCATATATATATATTGGGTCACCGAGGGCCCCGGTGACCACAGGCACCACTGTGGTCTTCACCTTCCAGGCCCTCTCCAGTTCCTCCCTGAGGCCCTGGTATTTCTCCAGTTTCTCGTGCTCCTTTTTCCTGATGTTGCAATCATTTGGTACTGCTACATCTACCACAACGGCTTTCCTCTGATGTTTATCCACTACGACAATGTCTGGTTGGTTCGCCATTACCATTTTGTCTGTCTGGATCTGGAAGTCCCACAGGATCTTAGCTCTGGCGTTCTCCACCACCTTTCTGGGTGTTTCCCACTTTGATCTCGGGGTTTCCAGTCCATATTCTGCACAGATGTTTCTGTACACTATGCCTGCCACTTGGTTATGTCGCTCCATGTACGCTTTCCCTGCCAGTATCTTGCACCCTGCTGTGATGTGCTGGACTGTCTCAGGTGCACAACCTACACCTTGGGTCTTGTCTGGTGTGGTAGATCTGGGCCTCTGTTGCTCTGGTGTTTACGGCCTGTCCTGGTCAGCCAGGATGAGGGCCTCTGTGCTGTCCTTGAGTCCAGCTTTTTCCAGCCATTGGTAGGATTTACTGATATCAGCCACTTCGATTATTTGCTGGTGGTACATCCCTGTCATAAATTACTTGTATGAAAACATTTTAAATGTATGGTGAAGGAAGAGGAGACAGATACAAATTGAAGTATTTTATTGTTTGTGTTTGTTGCAGGAGCATCTCAGCCGGAACTGATGGGATCCTGTTAAAATAAAGCAAACAAATAGGAATGTTGTATCTGTTGAAATGTATTGAATTGTGTAAGTAGATTGTGGCTTACCTCAGTTCTTTCCTGTAGTGTGTTCAGGCTAAAAGATTCCCCGGGGGCCTGGGCACCTTATAAAGGTTCTGGGAGAGACTAAGTATAGAGAGGAGCATAACACTGTGCTAAAATAAAATAAATAATAAGTGTTTATTATCCTAATAAAACATTTCCCAGTTGTTCAGGACGGCCCCCAAACACAGTCCAGCGGGTCACAAATGGCCCCCGGGCCACACTTTTTACACCTCTGGTTCCTGTTTCCACAGTAAAAAAAAAATAAAACGCTGCCTTTTTCTGTTAATAATTGGATTTATATTTATAAGGGTATTTTTAGAAATGAAATGATTGCTAAGAAATGAAGAGTGTTTATTATGTTGAAGATTTGTTGTCTTGTTTGGTGTATATGTATTTTGTTTTATCCTGCTTTTGGGGGGTTGTGGATTGGTGCAGCCAGGGACTATAAAAGCCTACAGGTTGGCCACATCAGTATGGGTGCTGCAGAGATGCATTGCCCATTGTATGCAAGATTTGTAAGTTTGTTAAATGTTGGGAATTAAACACCTGGTTGATCTGCACTATATTTCTCTTCCTCAAGACTCCTCTTTAAAGTCTGCCGGTCATTCTAACAATCCCAGTCGATGTTTCAATGGCGTACAGCTTGATGTCATCCATGTAGAGAAGTTAGCCCCATTCTTGAGTCGGTACCCTTAGCCAATCTTGTTGATAATTTGGCTGAGGGGGTTCAGGCCTATGCAGAACAGTAGCGGGGACAGAGCATCTCCTTGGTATATGCCACATTTGATGGACACTTGTGCAAGTGGTTTGCAGTTGGCTTCAAGGGTGGTTTTCCACAGCCTCATCGAGTTTGCAATGAAGGCTCTCAGAATCCTGTTGATGTTATACATCTCTAAGCATTCAATGATCCAAGTATGCGGCATTGAGTCATAGGCTTTCTTGTAATCAATCCATGCCATGCACAGGTTGGTGTGTCGGGTTTTGCAGTCTCTGGCAACTGTGTGGTCTACGAGGAGTTGGTGTTTGGCTCCTCTGCTATTTACCCTTCTGTGCTGTGCTCATGTGTTTCTCCATGTGTTTGCTATCTTGGCCGCTATGATGCCTGACATGAGCTTTCAGGTTGTGGAGAGGCAGGTTATTGGTCGGTAGTTGGGTGGGACTGGACCCTTTGATGGATCCTTCTGGATTAGGATTGTCCGCCCTTCAGTTAACCATTCAGGGTGAGTCCCACTTTGTAGGAGCTGGTTCACTTGGGCTGCCAGTCGCTCATGGAGGGCAGTGAGTTTCTTTAGCCAGCAGGCATGTATCATGTCAGGCCCGGGTGCTGTCCAGTTTTTCATACTTGAGACTCTTTCTTGGACATCTGTCAGTGATGGTTACCGGGGCTTGCTTTGTGCATTGCTGTTGTGGGACGCCTCCCTTTCCCATATGCCTTTCCAGTATTGTTCAGTCTCCAGCCTTGGTGGGTCTGCTCTGTTGTTATTACCCTGCCATTGAGAGTACACCTTAGCTGGTTGAGTGGAGAAGCACCACTCAAGCACCACCACTGGTTGAGTGGAGACATGTCCATTAGGACATCACCATGAAGCATTGTATGCAGGATTTTTTTTTGTGTGTATTTTTTTTTACCAACTGATCACAGCCAAAACTAGGCAGAAATTTTTAGGCTGAGTGGACTCTAAGAGAACTCTTCCAATGTGACTTAAAATATTGTTTTGGGCCTGTATTTACAGTTTTAAAGCTGCACTTAGAGAAAATTAAACTGCTGCACTCCTTCAAGACATGGAAGGAGTGTTTTGAAGGATAAAATTAGCTCCCGCTTACACTATTTTTCTTATAGGTGAATAATTGAAATGTCTAGTAAAATAAATGCTCATTTATTTGGTAGAAATACATTTATTCTTCAAAAATGTGAACTCCAGGTTTTAGTTATGATCCTTTATCCATTGCTCAGTCCACTGAATTAGTTGCTCGAGGTTTTCCTCAAGGTCCTCAGGAGTGTTACTTGGTAACTGGTGGACAATCTCTTCAGAGTAGGCCTCCATGGCTTCCTCATAAATAATTTGGAAGATCTCACACTGCACATTGTCCTGTAGTTTCTTTCCAGTATAACCCCTGTAAGCAAATGAAAAGACAAGAACATATCCAGTTTTAACAACAAGGCACCTTATAGTGCTTTGGATAAATTAGAAGGAAATACAAACAAAATAATACACCTAAAAGAAAAACAAAAAGGTAAGGAAACAACAAAAAAGAAAAGTGCTCCACAATTTATAAATTGATAGTTTCTCTGTTTCCATGTTTGATTCTTGTTCTGGATTGCTATTAGATGTGACCTTTCCTGACCTTCAAATCTCAGCAAGAATATCATCCGACTTGCAACTCTGGTCCAACTGCATGTCAGTCTGAGGATTCACTACTTGGCCCAATCCATCACACTGATCAGGCAACTTGACAAGGGCCAAAACAGCTGCTGGCGTGTTTTACATTTGTTGACAAATGAGGTATCACACCAACTCCAAACAGCAGAAATCTTGTTATGGATCTAAATAAATACAGATCCTCCATGTCTTTAAGGTGAACAGAAACAAATTTTTGTAAACATCCAAAGAGTCCAAACTATATCCTCACAGAATATGTGAGGATATAGTTTGTCCTCACAGAACACTTTGCTAAATCGTCTTATTGAGAAAATCTGATCAATTGCATTGAGATCCATAATTTATAGATTCAGAGGATGTGGAAACAGAGGCTCTAAAGAGAAGTATAGAAATAGAGCAAGCAGGGCAAAGATGGGTATGGAGGGAGCAGAAGAAAAAAAGAAAAAAAGCCCAATAATTAACCTTTTGAGAGTGCCTCAGTGAGAAGTCGCATGGCATTTTCAGACTGCGTCAAGCAACCCTGAATACAAACATGCTTGTCATTTTTCTGTCCCTTCCATCACCTTTCTGAAATATGTTGGATCGGTCACAGGAAGACCGATCCAGAACAAGTTCGATCTCTACGTAACTGGCCGTTCCCTTGTTCTCACAAACAGCTTCAGAGCTTTTTGGGCTTCGCCAATTTCTACCAGCATTTCATTAAGAATTTCAGTCAGATTGTGTCTCTAGTCACCCAACTGACCTCCCCCACGAGACAGTTCATTTTATCCCCCCAAGCAGATCAAGGCCTTTTAACTTCTCAAAAGCAGATTCTCTGACGCCTCCATTTTCACTTGACCTGACGCCTTGACCCAGTTGAGGCATAGAAGTTGATGCCTCTGATTCTGGTTTGGGTGCTGTGCTTTCCCAGATCTCTTCCATTGACAAGAAACTTCACCCATGTGCTTTCTTCTGCTGCCCTGGACTGCACTTCTGTTCAGAATCACTTTCTGGCTGCACTTGTGTATCAACCTGGACAAAAAGTTTGGATCTCCATCAGGAAAAATTCCTCTAAAGATGTCTTCTAGCAAGTTTTATCTACCATTTGTTGACAAATGAGGTATCACACCAACTCCAAACAGCAGAAATTCAATCTGTTCTCAGCCCCGTCTCTGTTCATCTTAAATCTTAAATATATTGCATGTAATATGAAGATTGCAAATTAACCAATGTAATCTAATGTGGAATAGATTTTGTTTGTTACTTAACATCTAGCTACATGAGCTTTTTACTATGTACCACATTAAACATTTTATGAAATTTAATACATGTGACCTCTTGTAACTATATCAAATACTTGCAAAACACTGAAGATGCATGTGCTAACTTATTTAACAGCAGATGTATGAGGCCATGCAACTCCCCAAATTTGTGATAAGCCCCGTTTAACACAGAGATTCAAACAGCAGCCCTCACAAACAAGTTGGCCAAATAATTTGAGATGATGGGGCATTCAGACTAAGAAACAACTGCATGAATGGTTTCAGTTTGACAGTACAGACTGAAAAATGCTGTATACTAACCCAAATTGCCCACACTGGCACCTGACTAACACACTGAAGAATAAGAAGTACCCGCACAGAGCAAGCAATGGTAACAATGCAATTTAACTGACAGCTCACTGCATTCGTTGATTGGCTTGTGATTTAGAACACTGAAAACTCCAAACAACATTGTAACATGCTGAGGACGGAGGAGCACAATTATGAGTTCAATCAGGAGCAGTGCTACGAACGCATGAATATATTTTTTCAGAGAATGACCGTAACTTGGCAGTCCATTTCACTGCTGCAAGAAGGACATCAATTTCGAGAATAAAAGAAGCGAGAAATGGTGCAACTGTGACGAGCTTTCTGACAGAGTTGCAGTTTTGCGCAGACAGTGTAAAACACCGGAACTACATAATATTGGCTTGTGATGTGAATTTTATTTTTCCTTTGAATTTAAAAAAATATATAGTTCATGGGTGGCTATGTGGATACATCCTTTGACTGCATTACCTAAACCGAAAAAGTGGCACAGCGTATTTATATGGATAGCAAAACCATCAGCTCATATGTTTGACACAGAAATTAATTTCTACAAGACATAATTAAATATCTGGGTTTATTTTAGTCCATAAGAACTTTGAGGTTCTCCATTGTTCACTGCCTCTGCAAACATCAGCAGAGTTGGCCACACCTGCTGCTCACAGCCTGTCCACAATACTAAAGGAAAAAAAGAGTGTAATGGAAAAGCTCACTATCTGGGGTAGAAACAAACTGCACCGCACATTAACCTGCTAGTGTGCCACCTGCCAGTGAAAAACTACTTTAATAAGAGATGTGTTGGCACTGAAAATTAGCATTAAAATAAAATAACCAAGAAAGATACATCCAAAACATTCTAAAAAACAAAATAAAACTAATGACATGCTTGTCTGAATCCTCAAAACGTTTTACAATTTTAAAAGGTTAACATAGGGAGAAAAAACTTTACCTGTCTTCAAGCCGGGTGTACAACTGGGTGTTGTCCGTGCGAAGTACAAAAACAATGTCGAACCATCGTTCAGGAAACAGGTCACAGCCATGATAATCTACGATTACACCACCTTCCATCATCTTTTGATCCAGTTCGTCCACCACCTGTGCAATCCGAGAATCCAGAATTCATTAGCACCTATTCATCAAAGATACCAAAGTGGTTAATTTGGATTAGTAGGCAGCATTACTCAGTCTGTACTGTCAAACTGAAACCACTGAGTTGTTTCTCAGTCTGAACACCCCCTCCCCATGTCAAATTATGTGGTCATCCTGGACGTGAGGGCTGCTGTTTGAATTTTTATGTATTAAGCGTGGCTTATCACAATTTGCTTGCATGGAGCAAAGCAAAGAAAGACATCATTTCAAAAAGTGAAAATACGACAATTTGGATTTTAGGTAAATTAGGTGTAAAATTAAGAGGACATACTCATCTCAGCCTCCTGGTGGCATTCAGTTTATCACCTGAAGATGCTACTATCAAGATCAAAAAGCCTTCCTGAGATTGATTGGTAGATCGCAAATGTTGGAAATATTAATTTAATTATGTTAGTTTTAATGGGCATGTTTAAATATTAGACGGATCATGATTGTTTTGAGTAGCCTCAGTTTAGGTTAGATTTGCATGGTTTAATCAGTAGAAAATTTTTCTTAGATATAATGAGCATGATTTGATTAAAACTAGTCTGATCAGTAGTTTTTCATATTAGATCACATTCTTAAGAGTGTATAAAACATATATTCATTTGAAAAGGTTTTAGTTCATTATAACCAAAGGAGTTGAAAACTAATCAGAACTAAATATTGAGTGTAACAGATGTTTTGGTATTGAAACTGTTCATGTCTGTTTTATCAGAATTTGAGATTATTACAGATTTCATAATCAAAATCTGTTGGATGCCTTGGGTCAGAGGAGGAGTCAGGAGAGCTTTTTGCAGATCAGGAACCAGTTTGAGGCAGTTTGAAGGGATGAAAAACATGGATAGCTGATAAGCTATCATTAAATGTTTCTGTATGGAATGAACACATCTATTGTTCGTGGCCTGGGAAAGTTCACAGGGAGGACAGCTTAGACAGCAATGAATTCATCCCTTGGCCTTGGTAACACTTCCATGGTCTCTAGGATATATATATATGTCCCATATATATATATATACAGTTGTGGTCAAAAGTTTACATACACTTGTAAAAAACATAATGTCATGGCTGTCTTGAGTTCCCAATACGTTCTACAACTCTTATTTTTCTGTGATAGAGTGATCGGAACACATACTTGTTTGTCACAAAAAACAGTCATAAAGTTTGGTTCTTTCATAAATTTATTATGGGTCTGCTGAAAATGTCACCAAATCTGCTGGGTCAAAAATATACATACAGCAACATAAATTGTCAATTTTGGTGATGTAGAGAGTTGTGTCAATCAAATTAGCTTAATGTCATGGCCTCTTCACTTCTTGTAAGTGATTCTGATTGACTACAGCTGTTCATTTCTTGTGAGCTCATTGAAATAGGGCTCATTTGACCCAGTGATCAGACTCAGCCACAAAAGCTACAATGGGAAAGTCAAAGGAACTCAGTGTGGATCTGAAAAAGCGAATTGACTTGAACAAGTCAGGGAAGTCACTTGGAGCCATTTCAAAGCAGCTACAGGTCCCAAGAGCAACTGTGCAGACAATTATTCACAAGTATAAAGTGCATGGAACAGTTGTGTCACTGCCACATCAGGAAGAAAATGCAAGCTATCGCAGGCTGCCGAGAGGAGATTGGTCAGGATGGTCAATGGTCAACCAAGAATCACCAAAAAGCAGGTCTGCAAGGATTTGGAAGCTGATGGAACACAGGTGTCAGTCTCCACAGTCAAGCGTGTTTTGGACTGAGAGGCTGCCGTGCAAGAAAGAAGCCCTTGCTCCAGAAAAGGCACCTTAAGACTCGGCTGAAGTTTGCTGCTGATCACATAGACAAAGATAAAACCTTCTGGAGGAAAGTTCTGTGGTCAGACGAAACAAAAATTGAGCTGTTTGGCCAACACCCAGCAATATGTTTGGAGGAGAAAAGGTGAGGCCTTTAATCCCAGGAACACCATGCCTACTGTCAAGCATGGTGGTGGTAGTATTATGCTGTGGGGCTGTTTTGCTGCCAGTGGAACTGGTTCTTTACAGAAAGTAAATGGGATAATGAAGAAGGAGGATTACCTCCGAATTCTGCAGGAAAACTTAAAACCATCAGCCCGAAGATTGGGTCTTGGCCGCAGTTGGGTGTTCCAACGGATAATGACCCAAAAACACACATCAAAAGTGGTAAAGGAATGGCTACACCAGGCTAGAATAAAGGTTTTAGAATGGCCTTCCCAAAGTCCTGACTTAAACCCCATTGAGAACATGGACAGTACTAAAGAAACGGGTTCATGCAAGAAAACCATCAAATTTAGCTGAACTGCACCAATTCTGTCAAGAAAAGTGGTCAAACATTCGACCTGAAGCTTGCCAGGAGCTTGTGGATGGCTACCAAAAGCTAGTTGCTGTGAAAATGGCCAAGGACATGTAACCAAATACTAATGTTGCTGTATGTATATTTTTGACCCAGCAGATTTGGTGACATTTTCAGCAGACCCATAATAAATTTATGAAAGAATCAAACTTTATAACTGTTTTTTGTGACAAACAAGTATGTGTACCGATAACTCTATCACAGAAAAATAAGAGTTGTAGAACTTATTGGGAACTCAAGACAGCCATGACATGACATTATGTTTTTTTACAAGTGTATGTAAACTTTTGACCACAACTGTGTATGTTCCTGCAGGACCCTCAAGCTCCCAGGAGGCCTCTGGTAGAGGACCCGAGCTCAGAGGATAGGAACCACCCGCGGTGGGTGAGAAGGGAGTTTTATATATATATATATATATATATATATATATATATATATATATATATATATATATATATATATATATATATATATATTAAATTATATATATATATATATGAAAAATAAAAAAACTCCCTTCTCACCCACCGTGGGTGGGTCTGACCCACCCACGGTTATCCTCTGAGCTCGGGTCCTCTACCAGAGGCCTGGGAGCTTGAGGGTCCTGCAGTATCTTGGCTGTGCCAAGGACTGCACATTTCTGGACTGAGATGTCTGATGTTGTTCCTGGGATCTGTTGTAGCCACTGTTCCAGTTTGGGGGTTACTGCCCCGAGGGCCCCGATGACCACAGGCACCCTGTGGTCTTCACCTTCCAGGCCCTCTCCAGTTCTTCCCTGAGTCCCTGGTATTTCTCCAGTTTCTTGTGCTCCTTTTTTCTGATGTTGCAATCACTTGGTATTGCTACATCTACCACAACGGCTTTCCTCTGTTGTTTATCCACTACGACAATGTCTGGTTGGTTCGCCATCACCATTTTGTCTGTCTGGATCTGGAAGTCCCACAGGATCTTAGCTCTGGTGTTCTCCACCACCTTTGTGGGTGTTTCCCACTTTGATCTCGGGGTTTCCAGTCCATATTCTGCACAGATGTTTCTGTAGACTATGCTTGCCACTTGGTTATGTCGTTCCATGTACGCTTTCCCTGCCAGTATCTTGCACCCTGCTGTGATGTGCTGGACTGTCTCAGGGGCCTCCTTGCACAACCTACACCTTGGGTCTTGTCTGGTGTGGTAGATCTGGGCCTCTATTGCTCTGGTGTTTAGGGCCTGTTCCTGGGCGGCCAGGATGAGGGCCTTTGTGCTGTCCTTGAGTCCAGCTTTTTCCAGTCATTGATAAGATTTAGTGATATCAGCCACTTGGGTTATTTGTTGGTGGTACATCCCATGTAGGGGCTTGTCCTCCCATGATGGTATCTCTGGCACCTTAACCTCCATTCCCTGTTGTCTGAGACATTCACTGAGCACATTGTCTGTTGAGGCTTTGTCCCTGATATATCTATGGATCTTAGTTGTTTCGTCCTGGACAGTGGTTCTCACACTCACCAGTCCTCTGCTTCCTTCCTTGCGGCTCGTGTACAGTCTTAGGGTGCTGGATTTGGGATGGAACCCTCCATGCATGGTTAGTAGCTTTCTAGTCTTAATATCTGTGGCTTTTATCTCCTCCTTTGGCCAGCTAATTATTCCAGCAGGGTATCTGATTACTGGCAGGGCATAGATGTTTATTGCACGGATTTTGTTCTTGCCATTAAGCTGGCTTCTCAGTACTTGCCTTATTTGTTGGAGGTATTTAGCTGTGGCTCCTTTCCTTGTGGTCTCATCAAGGTTGCCATTTGCTTGTGGTATACCTAGGTACTGTCCTCTATGTCTGCTATTGTTCCTTGTGGGAGTGAGACCCCTTCTGTGCGGATCACATTCCCCCTCTTTGTGATCAGCTGACAACACTTCTCTAGTCTGAATGACATCCCAATGTCAGTGCTGTAGATCCTGGTGGTGTGGATCAGTGAGGCAATGTCTCGCTCACTCTTGGCATACAGCTTGATGTCATCCATGTAGAGAAGGTGACTGATGTTGGCCATTTTTGAGTCGGTATCCGTAGCCAGTCTTGTTGATAATTTGGCTGAGGGGGTTCAGGCCTATGCAGAACAGTAGCGGGGATAGAGCATCTCCTTGGTATATGCCACATTTGATGGACACTTGTGCAAGGTGTTTGCGGTTGGCTTCAAGGGTGGTTTTTCACAGCCTCATCGAGTTTGCAATGAAGGCTCTCAGAATCTTGTTGATGTTATACATCACTAGGCATTCAATGATCCAAGTGTGCGGCATTGAGTCATAGGCTTTCTTGTAATCAATATATATATATACACTCCTGATCAAAATCTTAAGACCAGTCAAAAAATTGCAAGAATTTGCATTTTGCACTATTGAATCTTAAGAAGATTCTAAGTAGAGCTTCACAATGTTAAAAGAAAATATTAGTGCAAGAGACAAAAACATTTGAGCGGGGAATTTTCTGAAAACTGCATTTACACTCAAACATGATTTTTCAGCTGATCAAAAGTTTAAGACCATAGTCTTTAAAAGCCAAAAGCTGTGCAAAAATCTGGATTCCATGTCATGTTCTATGAAGTCTTTACACTGTCAAGACCTCCAGATGGCAAAAGCAAAAAAGTTCACTGACTTTGAACGTGGCAGGATTGTTGAGCTGCATAAGCAAGGCCTCTCACAACGTGCCATTGCTGCTGAGGTTGGACGCAGTAAGACAGTCATTTTGCATTTTTTAAATGATCCTGAGGGTTATGGAACAAAAAAGTCGGTAGACCCAAAAAAATTTCACCAGCTCCGAACCGCAGGATCCGATTGGCTGTCCGTCAAGACAAGGGACGATCCTCTACCCAAATTAAAGCCATTACTGGTGCCGACTGCAGCCCGATAACCATCAGACGGCATCTGCAAGGGAAGGGCTTCAGAAACAAAAAACGTCTTCAAAGGCCACGTCTTCTTCAACTCCACAGAATTGCCCGTTTGGACTTTGCAAGGGTGCACCAAACATGGGACATTGAAAGGTGGAAGAAAGTTGTCTTCTCTGATGAGAAAAAGTTTTGGCTTGATGATCCTGATGGCTTCCAACGTTACTGGCATGACAGAGAGATCCCACCTGAGATGTTTTCTACACGGCACAGTGGTGGGGGCGCCATCATGATTTGGGGTGTTTTCCTTCAATGGAACAATGGAGCTTCAGGTTGTGCAGGGGCGTCAAACAGCAGTGGCTATGTGGAGATGTTGCAGCAGGCATCCCTCATGACTGAGGGCCCTCGTCTGTGTGGTAATGATTGGGTTTTTCAACAAGACAATGCTGCAGTTCACAATGCCCGCCTGACAAAGCAGTTCTTCCAAGAGAATAACATCACTCTTTTGGACCATCCTGCATGTTCCCCGGATCTAAACCCAATTGAGAACATTTGGGGATGGATGGCAAGGGAAGTTTACGAAAATGGACATCAGTTCCAGACAGTGGATGCCCTTCGTGAAGCCATTTTCAACACTTGGAGCAATGTTCCCACTAGCCTCCTGGAAACACTGGCATCAAGCATGCCTAAACGATTGTTTGACGTCATCAACAAGAATGGTGGAGCTACTCATTACTGAGTCCTTTTTTTGGCACTTTGATTTCTGTTTTGGGGGGTTTTGGAGGTTTTTTGAGCTATGGTCTTAAACTTTTGATCAGCTGAAAAAATCATGTTTGAGTATAAATGCAGTTTTCAATTAATTCCCGCTCAAATGTTTTTGTCTCTTATGCTGATTTCTTCTTTTAACATTGTGAAGCTCTACTTAGAACCTTCTTAAGATCCAATAATGCTAAATGCAAATTCTTGCAATTTTTTGACTGGTCTTAAGATTTTGATCAGGAGTGTATATATATCTCCTAGATATATATGAAAAGAATTTAACTCACCCGGTCCTCATCCAAAACAGGGCACTGGTACTCCTCATCATACCCGTCATAATATTGGCCTGGGGAAAGATTTAGAAAGTCTTTTTCTCATAAATAAATTTGACCAATTTGAATTGCCTTGTTGGTGAAAATGTGCTATATAAATAAGATTACCATACCTACCTACTCAGCTATAAGGTGATAAAATGGAACTCAAGCAAAAAATAATAATACTTTTTGAAGTACCAAACCCACCAGTTTCAAATGTGCATTCACTGAATGAACACCACCTTGCTCAAAGAACAAGGTGGTATATATATATATATATATATATATATCTATATATATCTATATATATATATCTATATATATATAGATATATATATAGATATAGATATATATCTATATATATATATATATATATATATATATATATATATATACCACAAGGTGGTATATATATATATATATATCTATATATATATCTATATATATATATATATACCACCTTGTGGTATATATAAATATACATACCACCTTGTTATATACACATATATATGTGAAAACAATAATAATAATAATGATAATACAAAAATAATAAAAAAAATTAATTATAAAAATATATATTTTTATAATTAAAAATAAATTTGGATTTTTTAAAAAATTGAACAATTCTTAACTTTTTTATTTTACTTAATTTGTCTATTTTTGTTTTGAATTAAAAAAATACTTTTTTACTTTTTTCCATCTCCGTGCAGCTTTCAGAAATGTTCCATTAGTTTTGCCAGTGCCTGACTTGAGTTGCTCAACTTGGCATTGCATATGCCAGGTTGAGCATATGTCAGCAGATGGGACATTGACTCTCATCCCGTTCCGTCACACACATGAATCCATGTTGTACATCAGTGGAGCTCTCACTTTCTGAGACCAAGATCTACTTTTTCTCTCACCAGCCAGCTGAGACCTACCTCATGACACAAAGACAAAAATTGTAAATTAAAGCCTACTGACTCATTTTCAATGCGAATATATATCAATTATGTAAGAAATGATAAAACCTAATGTGGTTTCTTCCTCAGTGAGATTCTGACACTACAAGCAGTTTACTGGTTTCTCAGCTGGTTGCAAACCTGAGGCTAGCAGCTGTCAGTCAGTTGCGGTAGATCTGAAATATGGTTTGATGATGTCAATATGAGAAACTACAGACTGGAGGAACTAAAGACCTCTGCAAATGTAATTTAGGATATAATTAATTTAATTTCACATAATTATTGTGGTGGAAGCCAATCAGGTTAAGAACCACTGATTGTTAAAACTTAATCAAATATATTTGTCCTATTTGATGTTTGTGATGTTTACTGCAAATGAATGAGGTAAACATTTGTTGTTTACTGAATGTTCAGAAACTACAGCAGCTGTGATGCCCACAGGTAAACAAAGATAAAATAAACCAAACAGGTGATCAACTCAAAACCTTTTTACTCTCCATCTCTCTTTGTCATTTAAGCACACCCGTTGCCTGTTGTACATATTCGTCTGACCACTTTCTTTTTTTGCTCGACATGTTTAGTATGGATTAAAATATTGAGAAATAAATCACACAGCTGTCGTACAACTATGACAGCCGTTGACTACTGCGTGCACTAAATTTCCCGCAGCACAGATTGACCAAGCAATGTCACGTGATCCTCTGAAGCAAGTGATGGCCAAGTGGGGCGCGTCATCACGATGTTACACAAGTGTGTCTTTACCTCCATGGGCGAGGCTCCGCCGAACCCCTGAGACCGACTCATCGAACCGCTGGGGTTCGATCGAACCCAGGTTAAGAACCATTGAACAAAAATTAAAACTCCTGTTTCCAAATAGATGTGCTTCATATCAGACAAAACACATGTCTCATGTGAAATATATTATAGAAAATTTTATAGTCAACCTGAACTAACTGAGGTTTCCTCAGTAAAGCAGCTTCTAGATTGTAGATCTTCCTTCAATTGGTGTAGAGCAAATTATGTTAACCACAGATATATCAGAAGAGCCATCTCCAAATTCAAAGTAAGCAATGTAACAAGTGGAAATGGATTACAAGATGAATGGTATAAAATTTTTTATTATTATCTATAATGCTTTTGCTGTTAAAAACATATGCTTAAAAGGGGTGAGACAAAATCATCCTGGAAACAAGTAATAATAACTCTCTTCCTACTTTCGTTTTGCTCAAAAAATTAAGGAAGACCCAGAAAATGAAGGGAATCCGATTTGAGGGAAGAGCAGGATTTCCCCAGTGTGCCAGCATGCTTTACTAGCCTGCCCGCCTGGTCAAGCACTGCTTGTTTTTGTTTTTATAAGAAATAATAAAAAATAAAAAAATAATAAAAACTTTTTAAAAATTTATTTAATACGGATTGCAAGTGTATCTGTTGCTCTGAGCGCTTCACTGGCAGAACAAATTTTTTCCTAAAAGATGATGTAACCTAGTGTTAAAAACACAAGTAAAAAAAAAAGTATGATGTTGATTTAATGTCTTATTCTACAGTAAGAGTTAAAAAGTAATAAAGTTAAAAGTAGGTTAATAAATAAGTTAATATAGATAAAACGTGGTAAGAATCTTTAAAAACTGTGAAATATGCCTTTAGTAATTGCTTTTAGTGACGGATTAAACAATCTGATTTCACATCAGCCAATAAGGTTGATTGTCCCTCCCCTTTAACTGCTGTGCTGAGATTTTGCTCAGATTTGCCATAAGCTCTCAAGCGTGAGCTTGAGAACGGAAGCAACAGTTGACTGTTGCTTCTGTTAATAGCTTGGAAGAGTTTGTTGAAATTTGATGAAGAATCTGGAAAGCAGTAAGAAAAACAATATTGATATAATTTTGCAAAATATAGAATTCAAAATAGTAAATTCGTTTTTATTAAATCTCAGAATGCTGAAGCCAGAAAAATCCCGATGTAGCAATTGTTTAGTCTATTAAATTCTATTCTTTCTTCTAGACACTATGTATTCTCAAGAGCATCGGAGAGTAACCGCACGCGCTTGGCAGTTGGCTCAGTAAATTTGTTGAAAATTGGCTACAATACCTAAAAACTGATCAAATTTAATAAAAATTAAATTGTATTGTTAGATTTTGTATTATTGTGTATATTGAAATTTTTCGACATAATTTTACTTATTTTTTTAATTAGTACATGTTCTAATATTTCAATGGTGCTATTTTAGTGAAGTGCTTTCTAAGTGCTTTTCCGTTGGCATTACTCATAGAGTGTTGTAGATGTACTTCATTTGGCACTTTTAGATTGAAATATACATATGATTTTTTTTTTCCACATATAAGCTAATTTCTTTAGTTTTACTGACGTGTTGATAACATTGTACTGATAAATTGGCTGTTGTTGTACAACATGAAAAAAAATTAAGTATGAATCTCTTTGAATTATAGCTTAAGCTTTATTAATGGTGGCATCTTGTATTCTAAGATGTTTTACTTTGGCCTTGTTCCAGCCAGGTCAGGTTTTTTTTTAAATTCTTGTTGTGGTGCACTTTCAGCCTGTCGTGCCCAGAGACCCGATGATCATCCTCTTCTGAACTTGGACGCGAGCCCCAGCCCAGAGAACCAAGTGAACTGGTAGATAGTGACCCGACTGGTCACTAGCTGTGAAACATTGAAGAGCTTTGACAGACACATCAAAAAGACTGTGCTATATATTTTATTTTATTTTTAAAAAGCAGCAATTTTGGTCTATTTGTAAATGTGGATCCACAATTATTTATTCTATTAAATTCTATTCTTTCTTATAGACACTATGTTCTCCTCTATTGTTACTCACACCTTGGCTCCCTTGAATTTAGAGTCTTCTGATCCAGCCCAACTTTCTTTATATTTGTATAGAATTGGAATTAGTCATTGAAGTAAATTCATTTAACTGTCATTTATTATCATCAAGTATATTTGAAGTAACTAGGTAGTTACAATGAGATTATAGTTTATGCATTTAAAGCTGGGAGAGGGGACCAATCACACAGCTGGCGCCTCTGAACGGAGCCTCTGCGCAGTGCCTCATATGCTGCCGGGCTTTTTCTCTAAATTTCACCTCAGCGCAGATTGTGTGCAGCTCCTTTCACTCAAACAGGCTGACCTGTATGTATATTTATATCAACACCCTGTGAGAAATTCTTTTTTTTTTTGCAAACTCCACATCAAGGTAGTTTAAAACCACTGCTTTAACTCTGGTTGTGCAGCGCTATGTGAACCACAGGACTAACTCGTAGTCACTCTTCATGATTTATAGTTGGGAATAAAGAATTATGTGCAGCATTTATATTTCAACACGCTGCCCAGCGTGTGGCTCTTTTTTTCTAGTAAAATTTATGTCTGAGTTCCTGGTGCGTTCGTGGTTAATGAACCACCGCTAACCTCATCATGCAGGTTCAGCCTGGTGAGGAGCATTCTCACTCTCCTCGTTGTCACGCATCACGCTGGTTTTATTTTATTTAATTTTTTTAAATATTATTTTTCCAGTTCCACATCAAATGCTTTGTCCGCCTAGTCAGCGAATGCGTGCGAAGATCAGAAAAATTTGTCCCTTAATGTTGGGCAACCAAATCAGTGTCTGTAATGCTTATTAAAAACTCAACAGACACAAAATGGAAGAGCTACTAAAGCTACATTAGCCTCATTAAATTAAACCTTTGTTTGTTGCACATTTAACCCCTCATGGAAGGCCGGTCCAAGTCTGTATGAGGCTTTGAGCAAAATTTGACTTAGGGGCCTCTCTTCCTGCTAAAAACATCAGCACCTCGAGCAAGTTCAGTGTTAGATTTAGTGACATCTCAGAGAGGGGAGTAGTTAAATTGGCCAACCTAAACTAATTAATAACTGCAATTATTAGTTATAATTGAAGTTTACTGATTTATATTTGTGAACAAAAAAAGCTCAATTTTAAAGATTAAACTGAGACCATCAGCACATAATCGAGTAGGCGCTCTGGCACCAAATTTCAATAAAATCCCATTGACCCCCTCAGAGGTTAAGGAAAGATTATACATAACCAGTTTGTATAATTGGATGATGCATGTATGATTTAGGGCCAACAGTATGCAAATGGCAAGGAACTTAAATTAACCTTCCCGCTAGACCCAAATTGTTCAGCCACCAGTCAGTGCTTAATTCTATGTCACTTGGTTTAAGTTTAAACATATATGAATCAACCAGTAAAAGACATCCAGCAGAAAAAACAGGCAACTTTCTGTTGGAAGGGGTGAGACCAAAGTGATGTGAGGAAGGTGATATAAGTCTGACCAGTTGTGACCTTGTGTGAAAGCTATTGCACATTAATGTTTCATGACGAATTGTCAGATTTTGAGGGTTGGCCACACCCACATGCTTCAATGTACAGAAAAGATTTATGTTTGATCTTGAATGCCTCAAGACTTTCCCATGTGATTCTGAAGTCTGAGTGTCAAAAGTTGAAGGAGTTTGCTGTGTAAAAAAGACAAAATGTCAGCTTTGATGGAAATAACGGACTTCTCGTTGGGTTTGGACCATGGTTCCACGTGACTTTATTGTAGTTTATTGTAGTGACAAGATACACACGTCTGATGGGTTTCACAATTCTGGGTTAAAGCATGGCTTGGGGCTGATTTAAAATATTCTAGAGGGTGCTGAAGAGGATTTTAGGCCACATTCCTTGTCAATTGTTGTGGATTTCTGTTTGGGGAGGGTAAGAATTGATCTTATTGAGTTTGGTGCAACTTGGCTGGATTCTTTGGAATTTAGAGCCAAATGTATGACATTGGCATCACACCTGATATCGCCAAGCCGTCATGCCAACATCCTCTACCGAAACCTGTCATTGTTGGAAACCAAATTACACCAAAATGTCTGCCGTGGACAAAATTTTAAGTTGATTAGGCAAAAGGTGTCAGAGACTGTTCAAAGTAAAACATTGCACTTCCTGTTCTCAGTGGGCATGGCTTAAGTGATGTCTTGATTTGACCATCAGGTATTGCATGGGTCCAGATGAGGATCAATTACTGAATGAATCATGTTTCATGGCAATATGTCAAACTTTGAAACCTGCCCACAGACTCTTCAGCATGTACAAAATCTTTCTATTTTGATAATTTTTATTCAGCAATCCTTTATGAACAAACTTTGAGAGAGGAAAACATGGTTACCAGTACAGTCAGACTGTAGATTTAAGGAATTTACCAGAAAAGGCATAACCTAACATTGTGTTATTTCATCCGAAATTAATACCGGAAATATTTGATCTTGACAAACAAACAGGACTGTCAGATATTTGCAGCTCAGGCAAAAAAAAAAAAAAAAAAAAAAAAATATATATATATATATATATATATATATATATATATATATATATATATATATATATAAATTGCAAATTGACTAGTTGACCACATAAACACACATGGCTGTATCATTCAAGGTAAAATTACTTCAAAAGTGCTCAAAACCAATGTTTCACTTTGTTTTATTGTGTCTCTATATTAATATGTATATTATATTCAATCTTTTCTATTTTATAATTGCATTGTATTTTTTGATTGTGTATAGCACTTTGGTCCTGTTTGTGTATAAAGTCCTTCATAAATAAAGCTGGTATGGTATGGGAATTTGAGATAACAGCTTATAAAGTTTTATTTGGGGGATCAACATCAGGATGAAAGTCTCCCCTCTATAGTATTTTTTACCAATAACAAATTTCTCTGTTGTGGGTCTTACCTTCATGTGCCAGTTCACCAATGTTGACATATGTCAACCCTGTCTTTGCAGCCAACTCCTTTCCCAATGTTGTCTTCCCTACTCCGGGTGTTCCTGTGGATGTGGATGAAATATTTCCACTATATTAGATTGAACACTCACAATTATATTCAGAGCAAAGTGTTATTAAAATACAAATCATGCACTCTGTCAGATATTGTAGGTGAATGAAAATGACCGATTTATTTTTTTACATCTATGAGTATCCTAAAAAAGTCAGTAATTTTCATTTACAGCTAAAAAAAAACTATCTTTTTTTATGGGAAAAAGTTCTATATTTTTAGCCACCTATGTTAGAAAATTAAAGTGGTTAAATTTATTTAAATATTTGAAATATTTTAAGCCTTTATTGATTGCATTTGTTTAGGATTATAGCTTACAGAGAACAGTCACATTCATCGAAGGTTGAGTGAAAGAAAAAAGTAAAAGTGTGGTAGGAAAAATGTGCACCAGATGTTGAAGGGTACAAAGTCTTGACCCACGGTGTTGTCGCAGCCATACACTTCTGAATTTTTGTAAAGCTGCACAGACTGAGCACACCACAGAGCAGAACCAGAAGACAAAAGATGTTTGAAAGATTGATACAACAGCAGATCTTTAATGTATTGTAGTGCTAAACTGTTCAGTGAATTATAAACTAACAATATTTTATAGTTTATTCTCTGAGCTACTTGGGAGCCAGTGTAAGGACGGCTCCAGTTTAAGGACTATTTTGCTGGTTTTAGTCAGAACGGCAGCCGCAGCTCCAGCTTAATGATTGATTTTTTTAGGCAGACCTGTGAAGACGCTGTTCAATGCGACTAAAGACAAAACACATAGATGAGTTTCTCTACATGAAGCTGAGACATTAGTCCTCTAATCCTGGAAATCTTCTTCAGGTGATAGAAGGTCGACTTTGTAACTGTCTTTATGTGGCTCTGAAGGTTCAGGTCAGAGTCGTTCAGTGCACCCAGATTTTGGACCTGATCTGAAGTTTCCAGCTGTAGCAAGTGAAGATGTGCATTGACTCTAAATTGTTCTTCTTTAGGTCAAAAGGTAATAAATTCAGTTTTGTTTCTGTTCAGCTGTAGAATGTTGTGGCACATCCACACATTTATCTCCTGTTTTGAACAAGTCTTTATTTAATTAATTATTTAAACCATTCTATTTTCAAATTAAATATTTAGCACATTAATTCACAAAAGCATCAGTTTCCAGTACAAACAAATCAGTTGAACAAGAACATCTGAACATATCAGAGAGCTGAAATCCCAATGAATCTACTAATCAGTGGAGTATGAAAAAAAATACAAATGTATAACAAAGGGAAAATCATCCTCATGCAGTTTTTGTATACATAATGACAGAGATACATATCAAACAAACACACACAGAATAAACATGTGTATTTACATAAATTTTAACCAGCTACAATGTCAATTCCAAATATGTAATCAAAGGGTTCCACCTTCCACCCATCCATCCATTTTCTAACATCCATGTCCCTAGTGGGGTCGGGAGGTGCTGGTGCCTATCTCCAGCTAATGTTCTGGGCAAGAGGCGGAGTACACCCAGGAGAGGTCGATAGTATGTCGCCGGGCAACAGGGTTCCACCTTTTCTTAAATAAATCAATGGATAGATTTAGTTTTGCTTTTGTTTTCCCATTGTATAAAAACCACTATTCTCTCTCCATTGATTTATAGTGGGAGGAAAAGGCCTATACCAACATACCATAATCTTTTTTTTTTTGCTACCAGTACAAGGATTCCAAACAGGTACTTATTTTTTTTTACTTGATAAATTACTCAGGAGTACTCCCAGAACAAAGACAAGGGGGTTCCATTCAATATAAATGTGTAAAATATTTGAAATTTCCTCTCTAATTCCTTCCCAAAATGTGGACAACCCCAAAAAATGAGTGTGATCTATAACTGTTTGACATTGACTCCAACACAAATTTGTTTTAGCCTCATCAAATATCGAAATAATACATGGTGTTCTGAAATATCTAACAATTACTTTCCAATAAAATTCTTTCCATGTTGGACTGTTAGTCAGTTATGTCCATTTTCACACACAAGCTCCCACTCTTGAATATCAATCACAATATTAATTTCTAGTTCTCACCTTTATCCTAGGAGACTCCTCCGACATACATCACTGTAAACATTTATATAGATTTGACAGTTTTATCAGATTTGTTTTCTTTAGTGACCTTTATGAAGAACATTTCTAAATCAGCAGATTATGACTTAAGAAGAGTGTAGGTAAGTAACTTCAAGTAACTTCTTAACTGCAAAAATCTGTAAAAGTCACATGAAGTAAACCCATACTTCTCCTGAATTTGACCAAATGATTGAAGCAAGTCAACAATAAAAATTAAAATCTTATTTTGTCAGACTCAAAACCCTGAATCATGTTGCCCAGGTAAAAAAATACATTAAATCCCAAATTTTCAAGGCCCTGGATACAGATTGAGGAGTTTTGATACTTTTTTCAAATTGTTTGTGTACTTTTCATCTACTTATTTGTAATGTTGTACTTATTCTAGATTTCAGTTGAACAAAATGCAAGGGCCTGCAATGAAAATTCAGGGCACAAGCTTTGTTCCAGTGTCAACCATATTATTTCTGTATTCTGTATTAGTCAATCCACAGTTGGACACAATTGTGCTGCCCAATACTACAATTTTAAATTTGGTGAGTTAAGACCTCTGTAAGGCTTACTGCTGGTCAGTTGGGTAAATTTTATTTTGGTCTTTCTTTTCTGCCAAACAAAAGTAGAAATCAATTTTTGCTTTTGTTGGATAAATTGTGATGTTATTAATCAAATATTTGTTGTCTCATGTATCTTTATAATGTATCTTTTCTTATATGCTTTTATTGTTTAATTTAACCTTAGAATTAAGAATGTTTCTGCATTGTTGATTCCTTTCTCAGAAGGCCTCACTGAAAGAAAGCAGTGACAACAGGTTTCTGCAGGATCATCTCTCGGCGGGAAGCAAGGCCTCTTTGACCTGCTAGATTGCTATAAAACTATGACCGTGAAGATGTACAACTTGCTCTGTTTAACCCTGTGTCTGGAACGAGATTATCAAGTGCAAGATACCTTATGTTTTAGTTAGTGATTGTCATTGGCGCTGTAGCTATGTGATGAAGTGTTTTCCCCTCCCCTTTGAGTCACAGCGTTCTTTGTGATTAGGGATCCTAAAAACAATAAAAAGAGAGGAGCAGACAAATGTGGTTTCAGAGCGGTAGGAGATTGTAACTGAAAGCACATCTCTGTCTGTTCTCCTCGCGAGTGACAAAGAACCTAACTCTCTTGTCTTTCCTGTATTTGTTTAATCTGTGTTTTACAGGTTAAACCCGACAGCATTTTTAAAAAACTTTTTGTTGGAATCCAAATAGGAAGTGATATAAACAAATATAGCAATCTGGGGAGAATATTCAACTTGACTGTTTCAAACCTTCCAAAAAGGATAGCAGTGAAATGTCCCATCTTTCTAAATCCTTGTGAATTTGACCCAATAGTTTCCCATAATTTGCTTTGTACAATTTGGAAACATCCATAGTAATGTTGATTCCCATGTATCAAAACCCATTAGGTGACCAATAAAAATTTGGATAATTCTGAGGGCCGGGTCCTCTTATCATCATCGCTTTTGATTTTGATTCATTTACTAGGTATCCTGAGACAACATTTTTACCTGCTACACCTAAGATTGATGGGTACTGATTAACTCTGCTCCAGGTTCTATTCTGATAGTAAATAAGATTGGTGATAGGCAGCATCCTCGACATGTTCCTCTTTTTAAGGGAAAATGTTCTGATCCCCTTTAGCCTACTTTTTAATCTGCTGACATGTAGATGCCACATGCCTTGGCATCTGAGTATGACTGACGCCAGGTATCCATATACAAACTGAAACTGATTTGACAACACTCAGAGGGTACATAAGTAGAAAAGAATAAAAAGCTAAACATGTGCTACATTTCTTCACTTGGTTTCATCCATAAGGTGAGCCAAGTGTGCCAATGTCACTCTGTATCTGTTCCTATAGTACGATTCTAACACATTTGATCATTTTGTCATTAAATCCTGTTAAACTTTTAACAAACTCTCAACTTTTGTCCAAAGGTAAAACTTGAGGGACTCGGAACTGGTGAAAACTATGGAAGCCCGTTTCCGTCACTCTGTTAAAAAATTAAATTAAATTATCTCATTATAATGAGATACTATCTCAAAATAATGAGATAGTATCTCATTATAATGAGATTATTTTATTTTATTTTTTTTAACAGAGTGGCGGAAACGGGCTTCCATAGAAAACGGACCTGGTTGTTGCACAAAGGGCAAAACGGTGAACCCACAACAGGCAAAAGGGAAACTGCTATATGCTCTAAACAAGCATAGACCGTTTTACTAACATGTCTCAAAACACATGTTTACAGAATTTCAATTAGGCATGAACGCAATTCCTTACCTGCGAAGAGGTTCTTATCAACTGTTGCAATAAACTGAGTAATACAACAAAACTATCAACAGCAGAGACTACTCTGGTAACGTCATGTGAAGCCATGGAATAGCAATGTTTTTGGACTGACCCTTACTTGAACCAAGTTAGGGATAAAATAAGGATTTCAGTCCTTGTGAAACCCCTACTCTAAAACATTTAGAATCACTTTGTGGATTGGAACCATGCCTTGTTCAGGAAACTTTACAGGAGATGTTCTCCTTCCCACTGTTCTACATAAACATTCACTGAGTGTTGAGAACTGCTAACACGAAACAGATTTCAAATTACACATGTCCAGCGTAGTTAGATCACAAACGTTATGAGGAAATGGGACATCAAAGTCGTAAGCAGCACCTTACCTGTTAACAGTATATTTGGTCGTTTCGCCATCATTGCTGAGCATTGGGTTCCTGAAACGTGGTTTTCTTTTTCTTTTCTTTTTCTTCTTCTCCTCCTCCTTCTTCTTCTACTTCTTCTGTAGTTTCTGGCATTTCACAAACTTTGTGCATTACCGCCATCAACTGGACGGAGATGTAATTCAGAAATTCATTTTCCTTATTTATCTTCAAAACTTAAAAAAAACTAAATTATCTACAGAATTATTCACTCACAGAAACATACAAATTAAATCCTATCATATAATTTTGTATCTTTTAAATATTTAATAAGTGCTTAAATTGTATAATTTGATTGCTGCTTCTCTAATAAATTATCCATATTCACTGAACTCCCAACACCCTTTCCAATTCTTTTCTCTTGTTATATTTTGTACAATAAATCAACACATGTTCTACACCTTCTGTTTCCCTGCAATAAGAACAAACACCTGATGTGTGTCTGTGACATCTATGCTCTCATTGCACGCTCTCGAGTAAAAATCAAAAGCACAAGCTTTGTCTCTCAGCTGAAGTTTCAGGTTAGCTGACAAGTCCTCGATTCTCCTCAGCATAGTATTTCTGGATAAGCTCACATTGTTGAAATCAGACTCTTTTTTTGGCACATTATTTCTGTGACTGTGATGAGGCACTGCTTTATGAAATCACAGTCTGAAAACGGTTTTCTGTGCTTTGCAATAAGTTTAGTGACTTCATAACTTGATAACCCTTTCCTGTATTTTATTAGCACAAAAAACCTGCTGTTGAGCTTACAGGCTAGTTGCCATTTGCTTGACTTTCTGTGTTCGTTCGGCACCAATGTACAATGTGTAGCTATGATGTTTGATCTCATAGTGCAGAGGGACATTATACTCTTTCATTACAGCAATATCTTAATTGCAAATTAAACAGACACACTTTCCGTTGATTTCTTTGAAAAAATACTTATCTTCCCACCGTGTTTGAAATCTCCTACACTCACTTGCTATTTTGCGTTTCTTCTGTGTTGCCATTTCTGGTGACTCAGTAAAAGTTTTCCTTCGCTTAATTTCGTTTCTGTGGCTGGCTCCATCTAGTGTTGAAACTGACAAGTGCAACAGAGTTGAGCTCATGATTTTTGTTTGGGCCATATTCAATTCTATTTTCAAAATTTGCTGCGGCCAATAAAAACTGGTCCATGGGCCGCATTTGGCCCGCGGGCCATAGTTTGGACACCCCTGCTTTAGGCTATAAGCCCATTTTATTTTTTACTAAGGAAGAAAAGTCTTCAAGCAAGTGGGTAGCAGATGTTATTACTCATTTGGAGCCCACTGCTGCTACAAATAATTTTCTTGAGAAGATGCAGAGGGCTTATGAATTTCTTCTTTCTGTATATCAAGTCCACAGAGAATGAGCAAGACATGTTTCTATAGATATTTATTTCTGTTTTCTGTAAAATTATGTCTTTACCAGTACCAGTGCAGCCCCACACCTCCATGGAACAGCAAGTTTTTTGACCTAAAGAGGAGTGGCCTGGTGAAAAAGCTGAGTACCTGGTCTATGAACCAACAGAGACCATAGCTGAGGAGCATCCAAAGTGCATCCAAGTGAAATAGTCTTTGGATGTTGGTTCTGTGGTATCACAGACAAAAGCCAGAAGCACTTCTCCAGTTACCTCTCCGCCCACTCTGCCAACTGTCTCTACCATAGACCAGCCATGTCAACAATCATATGAATCACCTGCTGCCCATGCCATTTTGTTAAGTCAGGGTTTCTATTTGAAAATAAGAAGAGAAAGCGTAAGTTTTTTCCTTAGTCGTGTGACTTTCTTTTCACATCCATCCATTTTCTTACACCAGCGGTTGACAGGGCTGCTGGTGCCTATTTTCAGCGAGAGGTGGGGTTCACCCTGGACAGGTCGCCAGTCTGTCACAGGGCAACACAGAGACAGACAGGACAAACAACCATGCACAAACACACACTCACACCTAGGGAGAATTTAGAGAGACCAATTAATCTTGACAGTCATGATTTTGGACTGTGGGAGGAAGCCAGAGTACCCAGAGACACACACATGCAGAAAGTCCCTGGGCAGGGAATTGAACCCAGAATGTTCTTGCAGGGCCTTTTGACAAGTACACAGTATTTGTTTTAAGTTAAACTAACTGCCCTGAAGCATAAGCCAAGCCTTTGCAAATTTGACACAAGTGGGCAGAGGGAAAAGATATGGCTGGAGATGGAGATTAACAAAGATAGCGACCAAGCTTATCCACTTTGTTGCTGTCTTCGCTGATTTTTTTCATACACCTTTACAGACTTTTTGTCAAAACAGCTAGTGATAGATGTAGCCACTCTCTTTTGTGTGGTGGAGACTCTTAAGTCAACATTCCTCTACAATTTTGCTGTAGCCTGTGTGTCCTGAGGAAGAAGCATGGATTGCTTTGATTCCCCCTCGCTTCTAGAAAAAGTTGCAGTCAGTCTAACAGCTGTCTGTCGTGCAGAATACCTGTGGCAGTAGTCAGAGTAGACCAATTTTGTCAATATTACAAATAAATCACACATTTGTAAAGCAGAATGATGCTATCATCAATACTCACTACAACGCTTGCTATTCCAACTCCGGACTCACCACCGTGTGGGGAAGTGGGGCTGAGTGAGACAGACATATACCAGAATGAGTGCTGAGTGACATGGTTGTAGTATTATTTCATATTTTTGTGTTAATGACTTTCACTGTAACTATTAGAAAAACCTAACTACTGACTTAAGGAGT
Organism: Poeciliopsis prolifica; assembly: GCF_027474105.1. Classification (NCBI taxonomy): domain Eukaryota; kingdom Metazoa; phylum Chordata; class Actinopteri; order Cyprinodontiformes; family Poeciliidae; genus Poeciliopsis; species Poeciliopsis prolifica. Next base: position 22,501 of record NW_026562508.1, on the reverse strand, counting down.
CAAGCACTAAAACAAAATTCTTACAGAAACAGAAACCCTTTATAGACAGTTGAAAAGCAACAAAAACTTGTTTTGGGTTTTGTTACACTTTAAGTATTAGTTTTTTCATTTCTGTGGCACCTCTAAAGGAATTAAATATTATCAATATTTAACTATAATATAATATCAACCTGTGACCTAATTTGAGAAATTGTGTCAGTCGATGTAAAGGAGAGTAAAGTTTAGAAGGATTATAAAATATGAAAGTCACCATACTAGTTTTCATTTTTCAGTGTACACTCTGACTTTAATTCTTATTTTATTTTTATAATTGTTTTTTTCCTTTTCTTGTCATTAAAGTTGTAGGAAATGTAGTAGACAAAAGGTGGACCTGTTTGAATCAATCACTGGGCATAGGACAAATGCGGTGAGATTAAAAGTGTTACTAATGTACCTTCTCAAAGTTTATCCCCACCTCAGTCAAACGTGAGAGACATTGCCACGCGTGGATATGAATAGATGGGTGAGGGGTGGTAAGTGGGCCTGTTGTCTGCAAAAATAAGCAGTTGTTTACTTATAAGCTTTGTGGTTATATTTACTGACATTCCGGGCTCCTTTTCTTTCTTTCCATTTGTTTTTATTTTTTTATAAGGACAAAAAAGGGCATTACAATAGGAATCAGTAGTAATTATGCCACATAAGTCGCAACATCTCTGGTATTACAGAGTGAAACAAATTCATACAAAAAAGTAAGTATTTGCACAGAAATATACAAGCATAGATGTTCTGGTGAACTGCCAAGATGCCACTCCCCTTTTGCTGCTTCTTTGTGCTCTGCCTGCTACAGATGGAGTCAATCTCCTGGCAATCGGAAAAGTGTATTTTAGGTGTGGCTGACCTCTCACTCTCGTTTGAGAGAGTGGCACAGCATGTGTGACAAACAGTGCTGATCGCATGCAAGGAACAAACTGTGCAAATCTTTAAAAAATAAATAAATAAATAAAAAAATAAAAAACTGTGAAGGACAGCCGGTAAGCTCCTAATATTGTTTTACATAGACTCTGTTTGATTGTTTTAATGGAAAAAAAAGAAGAAATGTATATATTTATATGCACTTGGTGTTTATTAGTTAAAGCAGAACAAGAGAATGCTAATTTATTTGTTTAATTTTACTATAAAATGCTCAATATTTATTATACTGTAGAATTAAATGATTTAAATCAGTGGAAATTTATTTTGAGTTTTCACAGTGTAATTGTCCTGTTGAGTTCACAATGTAATTTAGATGTTTCTGTTTCTTTTCAGAGTTTTCACCTGTATGATTGGAGCATCATATAAAAATAAATATAACTACAATGAAGACTCCTTGAGTGAACCCCAGTTATAGTTCACGAAAAAGATAATCCTTTTCAAGTTGGGAATGCACGTTGAAATCAAACCAAGAAAAACTTGACAATAGAGATAGAACTCCAAATAATGTAATTAGGCCTTTTGTCATAAAAGAAATGCTGATTTGGGAATTGTTTTGTCTTTCTAAAGGTAACCCATGATTCATCACTTATATCCTTCAATAACGTGTGAGAACTGCTTCCACACTTAAGTATTTTAGAAACACTTTATGGATATAAAATGTCTGATGATTGCTTTAATTAATGAATTACTCATTTTATGTGCTGTCTAGGGCAAAGAGGAAGTAAAAATTAATTGCCCTGCTCTGCTTGGTGAGAGGTGTTTTTTTGCACTTATTAGAAACATTATTTTGCTATTTCAGGGGGAAGTATAATGGAAAATCAACTTTTGGAGCTGTATATTCAAGCTTTTTGTGGCCTTTTGCCACAACAGCTCTTCCTTGGCTTTTCAGTCTCTAGCTGAGATAGCGCCCTACAAAGCATACATCCCACATGGAAACCCTCAAGGCTATTGGCAGCAGCTATTAGCAAACACCTGGTGGAACAGCCACTCAGCTGAGCTCATGTAAGGGATAGCTTCTTAATCCAAAACTACTGAGAATGGCTGTAAACTCCTAAATGGAGGAGTGATGTGATGACATCCTGAACGCATAGTGTCAGAAGAGCGGCGCTTCTTAAAGAAACAGTGGCCCATTTTCAAAGGGCTTTATTTGTGTTTCCAGTAGCCATTGCCTTAAACATGGCTACTCTTCCTGGGGCCCATAATTTAAAGTGTGTAAATAGCAAAGTGATATTTCTTATAAGTCATATTTGATAGAATACCTACCAAACATGTTACGTTCCTTTTTGAAAACAACTGAAGGTAACAGACTTACTTTGATATTATGGAAAGACATTATGGTCCTATAAATTATTTAATACTGTGTCTTTTGTAATACATACAAGCTGGAAATTAAATCTGAAACAGTCATTTTTTTGTGTTTTGATTTTTTTTTGAGACTTTTGTAAATAACTAAGGCATACGAGAAATTTTTCTTGTTTGTATAGTGGTAAAAAATGACTGTGCAGTCAGTTTGTCATTGGACACTTAATAACTCAAGATAATATTGTATCTTTAGGACACAACAAGATGCAAGTACTAGCTGTTAATTGGGGGGAATTTAGGCAGGGAAAAGGCTTTCGCTACACAACCTCTCTTTTAGAAAGAAAAAATTGTGAACTTTACAGCACAAAAAAAAATTTTTTAAGTGTGCCCTTCTCAGTGCCTGACAAGCCGACCACCATTAGAGGCGGCTGGCTTGTAGTATAGATCTCAGTGAAATAAGTCAAAAATAAAACTAAGATGAAAAAAGCTTTATCTCAGTGAAATAAGTCCAAAATGCACCACTGTGTAATTTTCTGCAAATTCATGAAAGTTCAGCTTCATAATCTTTGAAACAGCTTAGAAGTACTGAGAAGCATATATTTAGTGTTTTGAACAATTCCAGTGTTGATCTCAGTGAAAGAAGTCAAAAATAAGACTAAGACGAAAAAAGCTTTCTCTCAGTGAAATAAGTCAAAAATGCACCACTGTGTAATTTTCTGCAAATTCATGAAAGTTCAGCTTCATAATCTTTGAAACAGCTTAGAAATACTGAGAAGCAGTATATTTTAGTGTTTTGAACAATTCCAGTGTTGATCTCAGTGAAAGAAGTCAAAAATAAGACTAAGACGAAAAAAGCTTTCTCTCAGTGAAATAAGTCAAAAATGCACCACTGTGTAATTTTCTGCAAATTCATGAAAGTTCAGCTTCATAATCTTTGACAGCTTAGAATACTGAGAAGCAGTATATTTTAGTGTTTTGAACAATTCCAGTGTTGATCTCAGTGAAAGAAGTCAAAAATAAGACTAAGACGAAAAAAGCTTTCTCTCAGTGAAATAAGTCAAAAATGCACCACTGTGTAATTTTCTGCAAATTCATGAAAGTTTAGCTTCATAATCTTTGAAACAGCATAGAAGTACTGAGAAGCAGTATATTTTAGTGTTTTGAACAATTCCAGTGTTGATCTCAGTGAAAGAAGTCAAAAATAAGACTAAGACGAAAAAAGCTTTTCTCAGTGAAATAAGTCAAAAATGCACCACTGTGTAATTTTCTGCAAATTCATGAAAGTTTAGCTTCATAATCTTTGAAACAGCATAGAAGTACTGAGAAGCAGTATATTTTAGTGTTTTGAACAATTCCAGTGTTGATCTCAGTGAAAGAAGTCAAAAATAAGACTAAGACGAAAAAAGCTTTCTCTCAGTGAAATAAGTCAAAAATGCACCACTGTGTAATTTTCTGCAAATTCATGAAAGTTCAGCTTCATAACCTTTGAAACAGCTTAGAAATACTGAGAAGCAGTATATTTTAGTGTTTTGAACAATTCCAGTGTTGATCTCAGTGAAAGAAGTCAAAAATAAGACTAAGACGAAAAAAGCTTTCTCTCAGTGAAATAAGTCAAAAATGCACCACTGTGAAATTTTCTGCAAATTCATGAAAGTTCAGCTTCATAATCTTTGAAACAGCTTAGAAACTGAGAAGCAGTATATTTTAGTGTTTTGAACAATTCCAGTGTTGATCTCAGTGAAAGAAGTCAAAAATAACACTAAGACAAAAAAAGCTTTCTCTCAGTGAAATAAGTCAAAAATGCACCACTGTGTTTTTCTGCAAATTCATGAAAGTTAAGCTTCACAATCTTTGAAACAGCTTAGAAGTACTGAGAAGCAGTATATTTTAGTGTTTTGAACAATTCCAGTGTTGATCTCAGTGAAAGAAGTCAAAAATAAGACTAAGACGAAAAAAGCTTTCTCTCAGTAAGTCAAAAATGCACCACTGTGCAATTTTCTGCAAATTCATGAAAGTTCAGCTTCATAATCTTTGAAACAGCTTAGAAGTACTGAGAAGCAGTATATTTTAGTGTTTTGAACAATTCCAGTGTTGATCTCAGTGAAAGAAGTCAAAATAAGACTAAGACGAAAAAAGCTTTCTCTCAGTGAAATAAGTCAAAAATGCACCACTGTGTAATTTTCTGCAAATTCATGAAAGTTAGCTTCATAATCTTTGAAACAGCTTAGAAATACTGAGAAGCAGTATATTTTAGTGTTTTGAACAATTCCAGTGTTGATCTCAGTGAAAGAAGTCAAAATAAGACTAAGACGAAAAAAGCTTTCTCTCAGTGAAATAAGTCAAAAATGCACCACTGTGTAATTTTCTGCAAATTCATGAAAGTTAAGCTTCACAATCTTTGAAACAGCTTAGAAGTACTGAGAAGCAGTATATTTTAGTGTTTTGAACAATTCCAGTGTTGATCTCAGTGAAAGAAGTCAAAAATAAGACTAAGACGAAAAAAGCTTTCTCTCAGTGAAATAAGTCAAAAATGCACCACTGTGCAATTTTCTGCAAATTCATGAAAGTTAGCTTTATAATCTTTGAAACAGCATAGAAGTACTGAGAAGCAGTATATTTTAGTGTTTTGAACAATTCCAGTGTTGATCTCAGTGAAAGAAGTCAAAAATAAAGACTAAGACGAAAAAAGCTTTCTCTCAGTGAAATAAGTCAAAAATGCACCACTGTGTAATTTTCTGCAAATTCATGAAAGTTAGCTTCATAATCTTTGAAACAGCTTAGAAGTACTGAGAAGCAGTATATTTTAGTGTTTTGAACAATTCCAGTGTTGATCTCAGTGAAAGAAGTCAAAAATAAACACTAAAACGAAAAAAGCTTTCTCTCAGTAAGTCAAAAATGCACCACTGTGTAATTTTCTGCAAATTCATGAAAGTTTAGCTTCATAATCTTTGAAACAGCATAGAAGTACTGAGAAGCAGTATATTTTAGTGTTTTGAACAATTCCAGTGTTGATCTCAGTGAAAGAAGTCAAAAATAAGACTAAGACGAAAAAGCTTTCTCTCAGTAAGTCAAAAATGCACCACTGTGTAATTTTCTGCAAATTCATGAAAGTTCAGCTTCATAATCTTTGAAACAGCTTAGAAATACTGAGAAGCAGTATATTTTAGTGTTTTGAACAATTCCAGTGTTGATCTCAGTGAAAGAAGTCAAAAATAACACTAAGACAAAAAAAGCTTTCTCTCAGTGAAATAAGTCAAAAATGCACCACTGTGCAATTTTCTGCAAATTCATGAAAGTTCAGCTTTATAATCTTTGAAACAGCTTAGAATACTGAGAAGCAGTATATTTTAGTGTTTTGAACAATTCCAGTGTTGATCTCAGTGAAAGAAGTCAAGAATAAGACTAAGATGAAAAAAGCTTTCTCAGTGAAATAAGTCAAAAATGCACCACTGTGTAATTTTCTGCAAATTCATGAAAGTTAGCTTCATAATCTTTGAAACAGCTTAGAAATACTGAGAAGCAGTATATTTTAGTGTTTTGAACAATTCCAGTGTTGATCTCAGTGAAAGAAGTCAAAAATAAGACTAAGACGAAAAAAGCTTTATCTCAGTGAAATAAGTCAAAAATGCACCACTGTGTAATTTTCTGCAAATTCATGAAAGTTCAGCTTCACAATCTTTGAAACAGCTTAGAAATACTGAGAAGCAGTATATTTTAGTGTTTTGAACAATCCAGTGTTGATCTCAGTGAAAGAAGTCAAAAATAAGACTAAGACGAAAAAAGCTTTCTCTCAGTGAAATAAGTCAAAAATGCACCACTGTGTAATTTTCTGCAAATTCATGAAAGTTTAGCTTCATAATCTTTGAAACAGCATAGAAGTACTGAGAAGCAGTATATTTTAGTGTTTTGAACAATTCCAGTGTTGATCTCAGTGAAAGAAGTCAAAAATAAACACTAAGACAAAAAAAGCTTTCTCTCAGTGAAATAAGTCAAAAATGCACCACTGTGTATTTTCTGCAAATTCATGAAAGTTAGCTTCACAATCTTTGAAACAGCTTAGAATACTGAGAAGCAGTATATTTTAGTGTTTTGAACAATTCCAGTGTTGATCTCAGTGAAAGAAGTCAAAAATAAGACTAAGACGAAAAAAGCTTTCTCTCAGTGAAATAAGTCAAAAATGCACCACTGTGTAATTTTCTGCAAATTCATGAAAGTTCAGCTTCATAATCTTTGAAACAGCTTAGAAATACTGAGAAGCAGTATATTTTAGTGTTTTGAACAATTCCAGTGTTGATCTCAGTGAAAGAAGTCAAAAATAAGATAAGACGAAAAAAGCTTCTCTCAGTGAAATAAGTCAAAAATGCACCACTGTGTAATTTTTTGCAAATTCATGAAAGTTTAGCATCATAATCTTTGAAACAGCATAGAAGTACTGAGAAGCAGTATATTTTAGTGTTTTGAACAATTCCAGTGTTGATCTCAGTGAAAGAAGTCAAAAATAGACTAAGACAAAAAAGCTTTCTCTCAGTGAAATAAGTCAAAAATGCACCACTGTGTAATTTTCTGCAAATTCATGAAAGTTTAGCTTCATAATCTTTGAAACAGCTTAGAAGTACTGAGAAGCAGTATATTTTAGTGTTTTGAACAATTCCAGTGTTGATCTCAGTGAAAGAAGTCAAAAATAAGACTAAGACGAAAAAAGCTTTCTCTCAGTGAAATAAGTCAAAAATGCACCACTGTGTAATTTTCTGCAAATTCATGAAAGTTCAGCTTCATAATCTTTGAAACAGCTTAGAAATACTGAGAAGCAGTATATTTTAGTGTTTTGAACAATTCCAGTGTTGATCTCAGTGAAAGAAGTCAAAAATAAGACTAAGACGAAAAAAGCTTTCTCTCAGTGAAATAAGTCAAAAATGCACCACTGTGTAATTTTCTGCAAATTCATGAAAGTTTAGCTTCATAATCTTTGAAACAGCATAGAAGTACTGAGAAGCAGTATATTTTAGTGTTTTGAACAATTCCAGTGTTGATCTCAGTGAAAGAAGTCAAAAATAACACTAAGACGAAAAAAGCTTTCTCTCAGTAAGTCAAAAATGCACCACTGTGCAATTTTCTGCAAATTCATGAAAGTTCAGCTTCAATCTTTGAAACAGCTTAGAAGTACTGAGAAGCAGTATATTTTAGTGTTTTGAACAATTCCAGTGTTGATCTCAGTGAAAGAAGTCAAAAATAAGACTAAGACGAAAAAAGCTTTCTCTCAGTGAAATAAGTCAAAAATGCACCACTGTGTAATTTTCTGCAAATTCATGAAAGTTTAGCTTCATAATCTTTGAAACAGCATAGAAGTACTGAGAAGCAGTATATTTTAGTGTTTTGAACAATTCCAGTGTTGATCTCAGTGAAAGAAGTCAAAAATAAGACTAAGACGAAAAAAGCTTTCTCTCAGTGAAATAAGTCAAAAATGCACCACTGTGTAATTTTCTGCAAATTCATGAAAGTTAAGATTCACAATCTTTGAAACAGCATAGAAGTACTGAGAAGCAGTATATTTTAGTGTTTTGAACAATTCCAGTGTTGATCTCAGTGAAAGAAGTCAAAAATAAGACTAAGACGAAAAAAGCTTTCTCTCAGTAAGTCAAAAATGCAGCACTGTGCAATTTTCTGCAAATTCATGAAAGTTCAGCTTTATAATCTTTGAAACAGCTTAGAATACTGAGAAGCAGTATATTTTAGTGTTTTGAACAATTCCAGTGTTGATCTCAGTGAAAGAAGTCAAAAATAAGACTAAGACGAAAAAAGCTTTTTCTCAGTGAAATAAGTCAAAAATGCACCACTGTGTAATTTTCTGCAAATTCATGAAAGTTCAGCTTCATAATCTTTGAAACAGCTTAGAATACTGAGAAGCAGTATATTTTAGTGTTTTGAAAAATTCCAGTGTTGATCTCAGTGAAAGAAGTCAAAAATAAGACTAAGACGAAAAAAGCTTTCTCTCAGTGAAATAAGTCAAAATGCACCACTGTGCAATTTTCTGCAAATTCATGAAAGTTCAGCTTTATAATCTTTGAAACAGCTTAGAAGTACTGAGAAGCAGTATATTTTAGTGTTTTGAACAATTCCAGTGTTGATCTCAGTGAAAGAAGTCAAAAATAAGACTAAGACGAAAAAAGCTTTCTCTCAGTGAAATAAGTCAAAAATGCACCACTGTGTAATTTTCTGCAAATTCATGAAAGTTTAGCTTCATAATCTTTGAAACAGCATAGAAGTACTGAGAAGCAGTATATTTTAGTGTTTTGAACAATTCCAGTGTTGATCTCAGTGAAAGAAGTCAAAAATAACACTAAGACAAAAAAAGCTTTCTCTCAGTGAAATAAGTCAAAAATGCACCACTGTGCAATTTTCTGCAAATTCATGAAAGTTCAGCTTATAATCTTTGAAACAGCTTAGAATACTGAGAAGCAGTATATTTTAGTGTTTTGAACAATTCCAGTGTTGATCTCAGTGAAAGAAGTCAAAAAATAAGACTAAGACGAAAAAAGCTTTCTCTTAGTGAAATAAGTCAAAAATGCACCACTGTGTAATTTTCTGCAAATTCATGAAAGTTTAGCTTCATAATCTTTGAAACAGCTTAGAAATACTGAGAAGCAGTATATTTTAGTGTTTTGAACAATTCCAGTGTTGATCTCAGTGAAAGAAGTCAAAAATAAGACTAAGACAAAAAAGCTTTCTCTCAGTGAAATAAGTCAAAAATGCACCACTGTGTAATTTTCTGCAAATTCATGAAAGTTCAGCTTCATAATCTTTGAAACAGCTTAGAAATACTGAGAAGCAGTATATTTTAGTGTTTTGAACAATTCCAGTGTTGATCTCAGTGAAAGAAGTCAAAAATAAGACTAAGACGAAAAAAGCTTTCTCTCAGTGAAATAAGTCAAAAATGCACCACTGTGTAATTTTCTGCAAATTCATGAAAGTTTAGCTTCATAATCTTTGAAACAGCTTAGAAGTACTGAGAAGCAGTATATTTTAGTGTTTTGAACAATTCCAGTGTTGATCTCAGTGAAAGAAGTCAAAAATAACACTAAGACAAAAAAAGCTTTCTCTCAGTGAAATAAGTCAAAAATGCACCACTGTGTATTTTCTGCAAATTCATGAAAGTTAGCTTCATAATCTTTGAAACAGCTTAGAAGTACTGAGAAGCAGTATATTTTAGTGTTTTGAACAATTCCAGTGTTGATCTCAGTGAAAGAAGTCAAAAATAAGACTAAGACAAAAAAGCTTTCTCTCAGTGAAATAAGTCAAAAATGCACCACTGTGTAATTTTCTGCAAATTCATGAAAGTTCAGCTTCATAATCTTTGAAACAGCTTAGAAATACTGAGAAGCAGTATATTTTAGTGTTTTGAACAATTCCAGTGTTGATCTCAGTGAAAGAAGTCAAAAATAAGAATAAGACGAAAAAAGCTTTCTCTCAGTGAAATAAGTCAAAAATGCACCACTGTGTAATTTTTGCAAATTCATGAAAGTTTAGCTTTCATAATCTTTGAAACAGCTTAGAAGTACTGAGAAGCAGTATATTTTAGTGTTTTGAACAATTCCAGTGTTGATCTCAGTGAAAGAAGTCAAAAATAAGACTAAGACGAAAAAAGCTTTCTCTCAGTGAAATAAGTCAAAAATGCACCACTGTGTAATTTTCTGCAAATTCATGAAAGTTTAGCTTCATAATCTTTGAAACAGCATAGAAGTACTGAGAAGCAGTATATTTTAGTGTTTTGAACAATTCCAGTGTTGATCTCAGTGAAAGAAGTCAAAAATAAGACTAAGACGAAAAAAGCTTTCTCTCAGTGAAATAAGTCAAAAATGCACCACTGTGTAATTTTCTGCAAATTCATGAAAGTTCAGCTTCATAATCTTTGAAACAGCTTAGAAATACTGAGAAGCAGTATATTTTAGTGTTTTGAACAATTCCAGTGTTGATCTCAGTGAAAGAAGTCAAAAATAAGACTAAGACGAAAAAAGCTTTCTCTCAGTGAAATAAGTCAAAAATGCACCACTGTGTAATTTTCTGCAAATTCATGAAAGTTTAGCTTCATAATCTTTGAAACAGCTTAGAATACTGAGAAGCAGTATATTTTAGTGTTTTGAACAATTCCAGTGTTGATCTCAGTGAAAGAAGTCAAAATAAACACTAAGACGAAAAAAGCTTTCTCTCAGTAAGTCAAAAATGCACCACTGTGCAATTTTCTGCAAATTCATAAAAGTTCAGCTTCATAATCTTTGAAACAGCATAGAAGTACTGAGAAGCAGTATATTTTAGTGTTTTGAACAATTCCAGTGTTGATCTCAGTGAAAGAAGTCAAAAATAAGACTAAGACGAAAAAAGCTTTCTCTCAGTGAAATAAGTCAAAAATGCACCACTGTGTAATTTTCTGCAAATTCATGAAAGTTTAGCTTCATAATCTTTGAAACAGCATAGAAGTACTGAGAAGCAGTATATTTTAGTGTTTTGAACAATTCCAGTGTTGATCTCAGTGAAAGAAGTCAAAAATAAGACTAAGACGAAAAAAGCTTTCTCTCAGTGAAATAAGTCAAAAATGCACCACTGTGTAATTTTCTGCAAATTCATGAAAGTTAGCTTCATAATCTTTGAAACAGCTTAGAAATACTGAGAAGCAGTATATTTTAGTGTTTTGAACAATTCCAGTGTTGATCTAGTGAAAGAAGTCAAAAATAAGACTAAGACGAAAAAAGCTTTCTCTCAGTAAGTCAAAAATGCAGCACTGTGCAATTTTCTGCAAATTCATGAAAGTTAGCTTTATAATCTTTGAAACAGCTTAGAAGTACTGAGAAGCAGTATATTTTAGTGTTTTGAACAATTCCAGTGTTGATCTCAGTGAAAGAAGTCAAAAATAAGACTAAGACAAAAAAGCTTTCTCTCAGTGAAATAAGTCAAAAATGCACCACTGTGTAATTTTCTGCAAATTCATGAAAGTTCAGCTTCAAATCTTTGAAACAGCTTAGAATACTGAGAAGCAGTATATTTTAGTGTTTTGAAAAAATTCCAGTGTTGATCTCAGTGAAAGAAGTCAAAAATAAGACTAAGACGAAAAAAGCTTTCTCTCAGTGAAATAAGTCAAAATGCACCACTGTGCAATTTTCTGCAAATTCATGAAAGTTCAGCTTTATAATCTTTGAAACAGCTTAGAAGTACTGAGAAGCAGTATATTTTAGTGTTTTGAACAATTCCAGTGTTGATCTCAGTGAAAGAAGTCAAAAATAAGACTAAGACGAAAAAAGCTTTCTCTCAGTGAAATAAGTCAAAAATGCACCACTGTGTAATTTTCTGCAAATTCATGAAAGTTAGCTTCATAATCTTTGAAACAGCATAGAAGTACTGAGAAGCAGTATATTTTAGTGTTTTGAACAATTCCAGTGTTGATCTCAGTGAAAGAAGTCAAAAATAAGACTAAGACAAAAAAGCTTTCTCTCAGTGAAATAAGTCAAAAATGCACCACTGTGTAATTTTCTGCAAATTCATGAAAGTTAAGCTTCATAATCTTTGAAACAGCTTAGAAGTACTGAGAAGCAGTATATTTTAGTGTTTTGAACAATTCCAGTGTTGATCTCAGTGAAAGAAGTCAAAAATAAGACTAAGACAAAAAAGCTTTCTCTCAGTGTAAGTCAAAAATGCACCACTGTGTAATTTTCTGCAAATTCATGAAAGTTCAGCTTATAATCTTTGAAACAGCTTAGAAGTACTGAGAAGCAGTATATTTTTGTGTTTTGAACAATTCCAGTGTTGATCTCAGTGAAAGAAGTCAAAAATAAGACTAAGACGAAAAAAGCTTTCTCTCAGTAAGTCAAAAATGCACCACTGTAATTTTCTGCAAATTCATGAAAGTTTAGCTTATAATCTTTGAAACAGCATAGAAGTACTGAGAAGCAGTATTTTAGTGTTTTGAACAATTCCAGTGTTGATCTCAGTGAAAGAAGTCAAAAATAAGACTAAGACGAAAAAAGCTTTCTCTCAGTGAAATAAGTCAAAAAACCACTGTGTAATTTTCTGCAAATTCATGAAAGTTCAGCTTCATAATCTTTGAAACAGCTTAGAAATATGAGAAGCAGTATATTTTAGTGTTTTGAACAATTCCAGTGTTGATCTCAGTGAAAGAAGTCAAAAATAAGACTAAGACAAAAAAAGCTTTATCTCAGTGAAATAAGTCAAAAATGCACCACTGTGTAATTTTCTGCAAATTCATGAAAGTTCAGCTTATAATCTTTGAAACAGCTTAGAAGTACTGAGAAGCAGTATATTTTAGTGTTTTGAACAATTCCAGTGTTGATCTCAGTGAAAGAAGTCAAAAATAAGACTAAGATGAAAAAAGCTTTCTCTCAGTGAAATAAGTCAAAAATGCACCACTGTGTAATTTTCTGCAAATTCATGAAAGTTCAGCTTCATAATCTTTGAAACAGCTTAGAAATACTGAGAAGCAGTATATTTTAGTGTTTTGAACAATTCCAGTGTTGATCTCAGTGAAAGAAGTCAAAAATAAGACTAAGACGAAAAAAGCTTTATCTCAGTGAAATAAGTCAAAAATGCACCACTGTGTAATTTTCTGCAAATTCATGAAAGTTAGCTTCAATCTTTGAAACAGCTTAGAAATACTGAGAAGCAGTATATTTTAGTGTTTTGAACAATTCCAGTGTTGATCTCAGTGAAAGAAGTCAAAAATAAGACTAAGACAAAAAAAGCTTTCTCTCAGTGAAATAAGTCAAAAATGCACCACTGTGTAATTTTCTGCAAATTCATGAAAGTTTAGCTTCATAATCTTTGAAACAGCTTAGAAGTACTGAGAAGCAGTATATTTTAGTGTTTTGAACAATTCCAGTGTTGATCTCAGTGAAAGAAGTCAAAAATAACACTAAGACAAAAAAAGCTTTCTCTCAGTGAAATAAGTCAAAAATGCACCACTGTGTAATTTTCTGCAAATTCATGAAAGTTCAGCTTCATAATCTTTGAAACAGCTTAGAAATACTGAGAAGCAGCATATTTTAGTGTTTTGAACAATTCCAGTGTTGATCTCAGTGAAAGAAGTCAAAAATAAGACTAAGACGAAAAAAGCTTTCTCTCAGTGAAATAAGTCAAAAATGCACCACTGTGTAATTTTCTGCAAATTCATGAAAGTTTAGCTTCATAATCTTTGAAACAGCATAGAAGTACTGAGAAGCAGTATATTTTAGTGTTTTGAACAATTCCAGTGTTGATCTCAGTGAAAGAAGTCAAAAATAAGACTAAGACGAAAAAAGCTTTCTCTCAGTGAAATAAGTCAAAAATGCACCACTGTGTAATTTTCTGCAAATTCATGAAAGTTTAGCTTCATAATCTTTGAAACAGCTTAGAACTACTGAGAAGCAGTATATTTTAGTGTTTTGAACAATTCCAGTGTTGATCTCAGTGAAAGAAGTCAAAAATAACACTAAGACAAAAAAGCTTTCTCTCAGTGTAAGTCAAAAATGCACCACTGTGCAATTTTCTGCAAATTCATGAAAGTTAGATTCATAATCTTTGAAACAGCTTAGAAGTACTGAGAAGCAGTATATTTTAGTGTTTTGAACAATTCCAGTGTTGATCTCAGTGAAAGAAGTCAAAATAAGACTAAGACGAAAAAAGCTTTCTCTCAGTAAGTCAAAAATGCACCACTGTGTAATTTTCTGCAAATTCATGAAAGTTAGCTTTATAATCTTTGAAACAGCATAGAAGTACTGAGAAGCAGTATATTTTAGTGTTTTGAACAATTCAGTGTTGATCTCAGTGAAAGAAGTCAAAAATAAGACTAAGACGAAAAAAGCTTTCTCTCAGTGAAATAAGTCAAAAATGCACCACTGTGTAATTTTCTGCAAATTCATGAAAGTTCAGCTTCACAATCTTTGAAACAGCTTAGAATACTGAGAAGCAGTATATTTTAGTGTTTTGAAAAATTCCAGTGTTGATCTCAGTGAAAGAAGTCAAAAATAAGACTAAGACGAAAAAAGCTTCTCTCAGTGAAATAAGTCAAAAATGCACCACTGTGTAATTTTCTGCAAATTCATGAAAGTTCAGCTTCATAATCTTTGAAACAGCTTAGAAATACTGAGAAGCAGTATATTTTAGTGTTTTGAACAATTCCAGTGTTGATCTCAGTGAAAGAAGTCAAAAATAAGACTAAGACGAAAAAAGCTTTCTCTCAGTGAAATAAGTCAAAAATGCACCACTGTGTAATTTTCTGCAAATTCATGAAAGTTCAGCTTCATAATCTTTGAAACAGCTTAGAAGTACTGAGAAGCAGTATATTTTAGTGTTTTGAACAATTCCAGTGTTGATCTCAGTGAAAGAAGTCAAAAATAAGACTAAGACGAAAAAAGCTTTCTCTCAGTGAAATAAGTCAAAAATGCACCACTGTGTAATTTTCTGCAAATTTATGAAAGTTTAGCTTCATAATCTTTGAAACAGCATAGAAGTACTGAGAAGCAGTATATTTTAGTGTTTTGAACAATTCCAGTGTTGATCTCAGTGAAAGAAGTCAAAAATAAGACTAAGACAAAAAAGCTTTCTCTCAGTGAAATAAGTCAAAAATGCACCACTGTGTAATTTTCTGCAAATTCATGAAAGTTCAGCTTCACAATCTTTGAAACAGCTTAGAAGTACTGAGAAGCAGTATATTTTTGTGTTTTGAACAATTCCAGTGTTGATCTCAGTGAAAGAAGTCAAAAATAAGACTAAGACGAAAAAAGCTTTCTCTCAGTAAGTCAAAAATGCACCACTGTGCAATTTTCTGCAAATTCATGAAAGTTCAGCTTTATAATCTTTGAAACAGCTTAGAATACTGAGAAGCAGTATATTTTAGTGTTTTGAACAATTCCAGTGTTGATCTCAGTGAAAGAAGTCAAAAATAAGACTAAGACGAAAAAAGCTTTCTCTCAGTGAAATAAGTCAAAAAATGTAATTTTCTGCAAATTCATGAAAGTTCAGCTTCATAATCTTTGAAACAGCTTAGAAATACTGAGAAGCAGTATATTTTAGTGTTTTGAACAATTCCAGTGTTGATCTCAGTGAAAGAAGTCAAAAATAACACTAAGAAAAAAAAAGCTTTCTCTCAGTGAAATAAGTCAAAAATGCACCACTGTGTAATTTTCTGCAAATTCATGAAAGTTAGCTTATAATCTTTGAAACAGCATAGAAGTACTGAGAAGCAGTATATTTTAGTGTTTTGAACAATTCCAGTGTTGATCTCAGTGAAAGAAGTCAAAAATAAGACTAAGATGAAAAAAGCTTTCTCTTAGTGAAATAAGTCAAAAATGCACCACTGTGTAATTTTCTGCAAATTCATGAAAGTTTAGCTTCATAATCTTTGAAACAGCTTAGAAATACTGAGAAGCAGTATATTTTAGTGTTTTGAACAATTCCAGTGTTGATCTCAGTGAAAGAAGTCAAAAATAAGACTAAGACAAAAAAAGCTTTATCTCAGTGAAATAAGTCAAAAATGCACCACTGTGTAATTTTCTGCAAATTCATGAAAGTTCAGCTTCATAATCTTTGAAACAGCTTAGAAATACTGAGAAGCAGTATATTTTAGTGTTTTGAACAATTCCAGTGTTGATCTCAGTGAAAGAAGTCAAAAATAACACTAAGAAAAAAAGCTTTCTCTCAGTGAAATAAGTCAAAAATGCACCACTGTGTATTTTCTGCAAATTCATGAAAGTTAAGCTTCATAATCTTTGAAACAGCTTAGAAGTACTGAGAAGCAGTATATTTTAGTGTTTTGAACAATTCCAGTGTTGATCTCAGTGAAAGAAGTCAAAAATAGACTAAGACAAAAAAGCTTTCTCTCAGTGAAATAAGTCAAAAATGCACCACTGTGTAATTTTCTGCAAATTCATGAAAGTTCAGCTTCATAATCTTTGAAACAGCTTAGAAATACTGAGAAGCAGTATATTTTAGTGTTTTGAACAATTCCAGTGTTGATCTCAGTGAAAGAAGTCAAAAATAAGACTAAGACGAAAAAAGCTTTCTCTCAGTGAAATAAGTCAAAAATGCACCACTGTGTAATTTTCTGCAAATTCATGAAGTTTAGCTTCATAATCTTTGAAACAGCTTAGAAGTACTGAGAAGCAGTATATTTTAGTGTTTTGAACAATTCCAGTGTTGATCTCAGTGAAAGAAGTCAAAAATAAGACTAAGACGAAAAAAGCTTTCTCTCAGTGAAATAAGTCAAAAATGCACCACTGTGTAATTTTCTGCAAATTCATGAAAGTTTAGCTTCATAATCTTTGAAACAGCATAGAAGTACTGAGAAGCAGTATATTTTAGTGTTTTGAACAATTCCAGTGTTGATCTCAGTGAAAGAAGTCAAAAATAAGACTAAGACGAAAAAAGCTTTCTCTCAGTGAAATAAGTCAAAAATGCACCACTGTGTAATTTTCTGCAAATTCATGAAAGTTCAGCTTCATAATCTTTGAAACAGCTTAGAAATACTGAGAAGCAGTATATTTTAGTGTTTTGAACAATTCCAGTGTTGATCTCAGTGAAAGAAGTCAAAAATAAGACTAAGACGAAAAAAGCTTTCTCAGTGAAATAAGTCAAAAATGCACCACTGTGTAATTTTCTGCAAATTCATGAAAGTTTAGCTTCATAATCTTTGAAACAGCTTAGAATACTGAGAAGCAGTATATTTTAGTGTTTTGAACAATTCCAGTGTTGATCTCAGTGAAAGAAGTCAAAAATAAGACTAAGACGAAAAAAGCTTTCTCTCAGAAATAAGTCAAAAATGCACCACTGTGCAATTTTCTGCAAATTCATGAAAGTTCAGCTTTATAATCTTTGAAACAGCTTAGAAATACTGAGAAGCAGTATATTTTAGTGTTTTGAACAATTCCAGTGTTGATCAGTGAAAGAAGTCAAAAATAAGACTAAGACGAAAAAAGCTTTCTCTCAGTGAAATAAGTCAAAAATGCACCACTGTGTAATTTTCTGCAAATTCATGAAAGTTTAGCTTCATAATCTTTGAAACAGCATAGAAGTACTGAGAAGCAGTATATTTTAGTGTTTTGAACAATTCCAGTGTTGATCTCAGTGAAAGAAGTCAAAAATAAGACTAAGACAAAAAAAGCTTTCTCTCAGTGAAATAAGTCAAAAATGCACCACTGTGTAATTTTCTGCAAATTCATGAAAGTTAAGCTTCATAATCTTTGAAACAGCTTAGAAATACTGAGAAGCAGTATATTTTAGTGTTTTGAACAATTCCAGTGTTGATCTCAGTGAAAGAAGTCAAAAATAAGACTAAGACGAAAAAAGCTTTCTCTCAGTAAGTCAAAAATGCACCACTGTGTAATTTTCTGCAAATTCATGAAAGTTCAGCTTTATAATCTTTGAAACAGCTTAGAATACTGAGAAGCAGTATATTTTAGTGTTTTGAACAATTCCAGTGTTGATCAGTGAAAGAAGTCAAAAATAAGACTAAGACGAAAAAAGCTTTCTCTCAGTGAAATAAGTCAAAAATGCACCACTGTGTAATTTTCTGCAAATTCATGAAAGTTTAGCTTCATAATCTTTGAAACAGTAGAAGTACTGAGAAGCAGTATATTTTAGTGTTTTGAACAATTCCAGTGTTGATCTCAGTGAAAGAAGTCAAAATAAGACTAAGACAAAAAAAGCTTTCTCTCAGTGAAATAAGTCAAAAATGCACCACTGTGTAATTTTCTGCAAATTCATGAAAGTTCAGCTTATAATCTTTGAAACAGCTTAGAAATACTGAGAAGCAGTATATTTTAGTGTTTTGAAAAATTCCAGTGTTGATCTCAGTGAAAGAAGTCAAAAATAAGACTAAGACGAAAAAAGCTTTCTCTCAGTGAAATAAGTCAAAAATGCACCACTGTGTAATTTTCTGCAAATTCATGAAAGTTCAGCTTCATAATCTTTGAAACAGCTTAGAAGTACTGAGAAGCAGTATATTTTAGTGTTTTGAAAAAATTCCAGTGTTGATCTCAGTGAAAGAAGTCAAAAATAAGACTAAGACGAAAAAAGCTTTCTCTCAGTGAAATAAGTCAAAAATGCACCACTGTGTAATTTTCTGCAAATTCATGAAAGTTTAGCTTCATAATCTTTGAAACAGCATAGAAGTACTGAGAAGCAGTATATTTTAGTGTTTTGAACAATTCCAGTGTTGATCTCAGTGAAAGAAGTCAAAAATAACACTAAGACAAAAAAGCTTTCTCTCAGTGAAATAAGTCAAAAATGCACCACTGTGTAATTTTCTGCAAATTCATGAAAGTTAAGCTTCACAATCTTTGAAACAGCTTAGAAGTACTGAGAAGCAGTATATTTAGTGTTTTGAACAATTCCAGTGTTGATCTCAGTGAAAGAAGTCAAAAATAAGACTAAGACGAAAAAAGCTTTCTCTCAGTGAAATAAGTCAAAAATGCACCACTGTGTAATTTTCTGCAAATTCATGAAAGTTTAGCTTCATAATCTTTGAAACAGAGAAGTACTGAGAAGCAGTATATTTTAGTGTTTTGAACAATTCCAGTGTTGATCTCAGTGAAAGAAGTCAAAAATAAGACTAAGACAAAAAAGCTTTCTCTCAGTGAAATAAGTCAAAAATGCACCACTGTGTAATTTTCTGCAAATTCATGAAAGTTTAGCTTCATAATCTTTGAAACAGCATAGAAGTACTGAGAAGCAGTATATTTTGTGTTTTGAACAATTCCAGTGTTGATCTCAGTGAAAGAAGTCAAAAATAAGACTAAGACGAAAAAAGCTTTCTCTCAGTGAAATAAGTCAAAAATGCACCACTGTGTAATTTTCTGCAAATTCATGAAAGTTCAGCTTCATAATCTTTGAAACAGCTTAGAATACTGAGAAGCAGTATATTTTAGTGTTTTGAACAATTCCAGTGTTGATCTCAGTGAAAGAAGTCAAAAATAAGACTAAGACGAAAAAAGCTTTATCTCAGTGAAATAAGTCAAAAATGTAATTTTCTGCAAATTCATGAAAGTTCAGCTTATAATCTTTGAAACAGCTTAGAAATACTGAGAAGCAGTATATTTTAGTGTTTTGAACAATTCCAGTGTTGATCTCAGTGAAAGAAGTCAAAAATAACACTAAGACAAAAAAAGCTTTCTCTCAGTGAAATAAGTCAAAAATGCACCACTGTGTAATTTTCTGCAAATTCATGAAAGTTCAGCATAATCTTTGAAACAGCTTAGAAATACTGAGAAGCAGTATATTTTAGTGTTTTGAACAATTCCAGTGTTGATCTCAGTGAAAGAAGTCAAAATAAGACTAAGACGAAAAAAGCTTTCTCTCAGTGAAATAAGTCAAAAATGCACCACTGTGTAATTTTCTGCAAATTCATGAAAGTTTAGCTTCATAATCTTTGAAACAGCATAGAAATACTGAGAAGCAGTATATTTTAGTGTTTTGAACAATTCCAGTGTTGATCTCAGTGAAAGAAGTCAAAAATAAGACTAAGACAAAAAAGCTTTCTCTCAGTGAAATAAGTCAAAAATGCACCACTGTGTAATTTTCTGCAAATTCATGAAAGTTCAGCTTCATAATCTTTGAAACAGCTTAGAAATACTGAGAAGCAGTATATTTTAGTGTTTTGAAAAATTCCAGTGTTGATCTAGTGAAAGAAGTCAAAAATAAGACTAAGACGAAAAAAGCTTTCTCTCAGTGAAATAAGTCAAAAATGCACCACTGTGTAATTTTCTGCAAATTCATGAAAGTTCAGCTTCATAATCTTTGAAACAGCTTAGAAGTACTGAGAAGCAGTATATTTTAGTGTTTTGAACAATTCCAGTGTTGATCTCAGTGAAAGAAGTCAAAAATAAGACTAAGAAAAAAAAGCTTTCTCTCAGTGAAATAAGTCAAAAATGCACCACTGTGTAATTTTCTGCAAATTCATGAAAGTTAGCTTCATAATCTTTGAAACAGCATAGAAGTACTGAGAAGCAGTATATTTTAGTGTTTTGAACAATTCCAGTGTTGATCTCAGTGAAAGAAGTCAAAAATAACACTAAGACAAAAAAGCTTTCTCTCAGTGAAATAAGTCAAAAATGCACCACTGTGTAATTTTCTGCAAATTCATGAAAGTTTAAGCTTCACAATCTTTGAAACAGCTTAGAAGTACTGAGAAGCAGTATATTTAGTGTTTTGAACAATTCCAGTGTTGATCTCAGTGAAAGAAGTCAAAATAAGACTAAGACGAAAAAAGCTTTCTCTCAGTGTAAGTCAAAAATGCACCACTGTGCAATTTTCTGCAAATTCATGAAAGTTCAGCTTCATAATCTTTGAAACAGCTTAGAAGTACTGAGAAGCAGTATATTTTAGTGTTTTGAACAATTCCAGTGTTGATCTCAGTGAAAGAAGTCAAAAATAAGACTAAGACGAAAAAAATCTTTCTCTCAGTGAAATAAGTCAAAAATGCACCACTGTGTAATTTTCTGCAAATTCATGAAAGTTCAGCTTCATAATCTTTGAAACAGCTTAGAAGTACTGAGAAGCAGTATATTTTAGTGTTTTGAACAATTCCAGTGTTGATTCAGTGAAAGAAGTCAAAAATAAGACTAAGACGAAAAAAGCTTTCTCTCAGTGAAATAAGTCAAAAATGCACCACTGTGTAATTTTCTGCAAATTCATGAAAGTTTAGCTTCATAATCTTTGAAACAGCATAGAAGTACTGAGAAGCAGTATATTTTTAGTGTTTTGAACAATTCCAGTGTTGATCTCAGTGAAAGAAGTCAAAAATAAGACTAAGACAAAAAAAGCTTTTCTCAGTGAAATAAGTCAAAAATGCACCACTGTGTAATTTTCTGCAAATTCATGAAAGTTTAGCTTCATAATCTTTGAAACAGCTTAGAAGTACTGAGAAGCAGTATATTTTAGTGTTTTGAACAATTCCAGTGTTGATCTCAGTGAAAGAAGTCAAAAATAAGTCTAAGACGAAAAAAGCTTTATCTCAGTGAAATAAGTCAAAAATGCACCACTGTGTAATTTTCTGCAAATTCATGAAAGTTTAGCTTCATAATCTTTGAAACAGCATAGAAGTACTGAGAAGCAGTATATTTTAGTGTTTTGAACAATTCCAGTGTTGATCTCAGTGAAAGAAGTCAAAAATAACACTAAGACAAAAAAGCTTTCTCTCATAAGTCAAAAATGCACCACTGTGTAATTTTCTGCAAATTCATGAAAGTTAGCTTCACAATCTTTGAAACAGCTTAGAAGTACTGAGAAGCAGTATATTTTAGTGTTTTGAACAATTCCAGTGTTGATCTCAGTGAAAGAAGTCAAAAATAACACTAAGACGAAAAAAGCTTTCTCTCAGTGTAAGTCAAAAATGCACCACTGTGCAATTTTCTGCAAATTCATGAAAGTTAGCTTCATAATCTTTGAAACAGCATAGAAGTACTGAGAAGCAGTATATTTTAGTGTTTTGAACAATTCCAGTGTTGATCTCAGTGAAAGAAGTCAAAAATAAGACTAAGACGAAAAAAGCTTTCTCTCAGTGAAATAAGTCAAAAATGCACCACTGTGTAATTTTCTGCAAATTCATGAAAGTTTAGCTTCATAATCTTTGAAACAGCATAGAAATACTGAGAAGCAGTATATTTTAGTGTTTTGAACAATTCCAGTGTTGATCTCAGTGAAAGAAGTCAAAAATAAGACTAAGACGAAAAAAGCTTTCTCTCAGTGAAATAAGTCAAAAATGCACCACTGTGTAATTTTCTGCAAATTCATGAAAGTTTAGCTTCATAATCTTTGAAACAGCTTAGAATACTGAGAAGCAGTATATTTTAGTGTTTTGAACAATTCCAGTGTTGATCTAGTGAAAGAAGTCAAAAATAAGACTAAGACGAAAAAAGCTTTCTCTCAGTGAAATAAGTCAAAATGCACCACTGTGTAATTTTCTGCAAATTCATGAAAGTTCAGCTTCATAATCTTTGAAACAGCTTAGAAGTACTGAGAAGCAGTATATTTTAGTGTTTTGAACAATTCCAGTGTTGATCTCAGTGAAAGAAGTCAAAAATAATCTAAGACGAAAAAAGCTTTATCTCAGAAATAAGTCAAAAATGCACCACTGTGTAATTTTCTGCAAATTCATGAAAGTTTCAGCTTCATAATCTTTGAAACAGCTTAGAAGTACTGAGAAGCAGTATATTTTAGTGTTTTGAACAATTCCAGTGTTGATCTCAGTGAAAGAAGTCAAAAATAAGACTAA